>NC_080768.1:40777300-41095517 GCF_020826845.1 Diceros bicornis minor | reverse complement strand
ACAGAAGATATGAAGCAATTTTTGGAGAAGCAAAAAATCTGTTAGTACTTACTCTGTACTAGGCATTTTCACATATTTTATCTCATTTAATCACCTCAATAACCATGGAAAAAAGATATTATCCATAAATTATAGTCCAGGAAACAGCAGCTAAGCAGCTTCACACAGCTGCACAGCTACAAACTCCTGGAGCATAAAGATAGAAAAGGCCAAGCTAGACACACAGATGGACCTGTAAGAACAGCCACTGCTGCATGGCAAAGGGCGGTCTGCACCATGGAAAGCACACAGCAAAGCTGGCCAGGTTCTGACAACTGGTTCAGTTGTATTCCTGGTGTGGGCCACGTGCCGCCTGTGAGGACAGATGCGTGCAATGCTGTTATCCATATTCAAAGAGGATGACACTGACGCTTTCAACAGCAAATACGCATAAAGATGTTCTCAGAGTGCTCTTAAATTTGCACTAATCTACCCATTTTTCCCTGGCAGCCCTCCTTGCCACTAAAGGCTGTATTTGATAGATGACTGACAGCAGAGGGTGCGGGGCACAGTTTGCTATGAAGGGCTACGGGGAACCCTGCCACAAGTTCACAGTGTGAGCACACCAAATTCATGGCCCCCTTTCTCTGAGGTCTGAGTCCTCTCACGTGCCTATGTAAGGAAGAACAATTTAAACATAATAGCCAAGGAGTATTAATATTTACTGAGCTTTTATTAATGCAGGAGAAATTGTGCTACACACTTCCCATGCACTGCACCTCCGTTAATCCCCACAACCATCACCCCTCGTGTGAGGTACCACCATCATCCCTACTTCACATATAGAAACTGCGGTTCAAGAGGGGTTAAGTAACTCAACTAGAGCTCAAACTGTAAGAAGGAAGTAACACTTAATTAAGCCTACTGGCCTGTAACTCCTAAGTCCAGGCTCATAACCACTAGGCTTTATGCTTCTCACAAAGCATATTTCATGCCCATTTTTAAAGCATTCTCTTTGTCCTTTATTATTAAAGCTATGAAACAAACCATTCAATTAGAAAGAGGCAAAATCTTTATACTAATGGGCTATGTAAGACACACGACATTATAAAATACTGGAAACATGAACTTAAAATTATGAACTTAAAATCTGTAATCAAGGCAAGAAATATCAACTTTCCCAATACACACCCACAAACACACCTGTTATAATCAGCTGGCTGCCCTGGATGTTCAGGCACCGGTTCTTATAGGCTCTTGGGTACTCACGAATCCTTTAACCCCAAGCATCTCAAGAAAGGACGTGATATCAACACCCTGGGCTTGTGCACCCTTCTTTACCAACTCTGACCCGAGTTATGCCCTGCGCTGGTCTGTCCCTGCTGAACATGGAAACAGGGAGAGACCTTCCCAGGGATAAACTGTAAAGCTGAAATTCCCTCAGCTCCAGAAAAAAACTCCCTGTGCCGTTTTTCCTTAGATAACTGGCTAGCCTTTGAAGTTTCAAACCTAACCCCAAATTCAAAGACAAATCATGTTTCTATACTAACAGCATAGCCAACTCTCACTCTAGAGATACACCAAAATAAGAATGACAGCCTTGTGCAGTAGTCAGCACAGACCTCACTAAATGACAAGCTCAAATTCGGTGCCTTCCAATGCCTGGGTGAAGTTTCACAAGGGAGCCGAAAGCACGCTACAGTCTAGGAGCTATGTCTAGGAGCACCGCTCTGTCGAACCAAGTCAAAGAGCAGCGCAACTCTATTAAGGGAAAAATCTCATCTTGCCCAAATATTACTGACCCTGCAACAAATACACCCTCTTCATTTCTGTCATTCTTATTTAGAAAACAATATATATGAATTATCATTTTTCCTAAGTTTCTAAGACTTACTTAAAATGTTTTTCATTTGAAATAAAACAGTTTAAAATCCAAAGAATTTTCTGTAACTACAACTACATAATCCAGCACTGCCTAGGACCAGACAAAGAAAATAAACTGAATTTCAGTTACCTCCATCAGCAAACAGTCTGCCCATAATTTTGTCATGAATACAAAGAGCATTCTCCCGTTCCATCTGTTCAGCAAACCTTCATCTTCTGCAAAGTCTCTTTTAATGGACTTCTACAGCTGCTTCTGTTAAGAGTACAAACTGCTACACACTGACTCTGCAGTGACATTCTCCCAGAATGCCACTATCCCCCTCAGGGGCTGAGGGACAAGAACTTGAAAGAAGTCGAAGGAGTACTTCCCCCTCTGCTCGCCTCCCGTCTCAACAGGCAGCTTCCCTCCAAGAGATCTGCTTCACAAGTCCAGATCCAGTGCAGTCACACACGACCTCACAAACCTCCAGCTCAACTCCTCAGAAGCCAGGCGGCAAGCAACAACAGGGAGAAAGGACAACTGCCTAGTTTATTTGGAGTGGCTGCTGCTTATGGGAGAAAGAGAAATTTGTCCTACATCACTAAAAAAAGACAGTAATTTCAGCATTGTTTCTCTTCAACAGCACGAAGGTTTTTGAAGTACTATTTTTAAAAACCATAATTTTCTACAGCACACACATTCTGGCCCTAAAGGAATGACAGAAACAGGCAACAAAATTGATCTAATTCATCTCAATTATATAAAATTCAGTTGTGTTAAATTCACACTTAATCTTACGTGATTTATGTTTTTCTACTTTCATTTCTAGTTTTGTTTGTTTTTCTGCTATCACTGATGTGAACATATTCATTTGTCCTGTTGTTCAAATCCTGCTTCAGACGACCAGAAGTGGACAGGCAACACTCACAGCTGGAGGACACAGGCAACAGATGCACAGGTGCATCCAAGAACCTGGGATCACAGCGCTGGCGGCCTGAGAGCAAGGACAGCACCAGACCTAGCTAATGGATGACAGAGTCCGCGTCAGTACCCCAAGGGGAAAGGAGACTGGCTTACTTCATTGTCTTTCCCAGGCTTTTTCTTTAGGCTCCTGCTATTTTTGTAGGGATAGGAGAATTACAAGGATCAGGAGGTAATAACTAATAATTACTTTATAAACAGAAGTAGATAAAATTACATACTCTCAAAATGTAATATGCCCTTTTAAGAATGCCTTGGTTCACCTAGAAAATGATTATAACTTACCGTCCAGCAATTTTATTCCTAAATATATACCTAGCCTAGAGAAATTCTCCCATATGTGCACAAGAAGCCACAAATTAGAATGTTCACTGCCATGCCATTTGAGATAACAAAAATACAAGACAGCGAAAAAGTTCATAAATAGGAAAATGGAAAAATAAGTTATAGTATATATTCATGTAATGAATACTATACAGAAAATTAATAAATTAGGGCTTTATGAGTCAATAAGAATGAATTTGAAATATTGAGCAAAAAAAGCAAGTTACAAAAAGAAACAAGACAGCATTTATATAAAGCTCAAAAACATGTAAAAGAATACTATCCATTGTTCACAGATGGATGCACACCTATATAGGAATGATAAGCACCCACAGATCATGGTTACCTTTAGGAAGAGAAAGAGGAATGCGACCAGGGAGGCATTCACAGGAGCTTGCAATTCATCTTGATGATTTATTTCTTAAATTGGTTGGTGAGATCACAGGTGTTTATTATTTTCTGCACTTTCTGGTATGCCTAAAATGTTTCAGAAGTTGTAAAAAGTCAACTACACAATGGCTGCCTCTTTGAGTGTAGCAGCAACTGTTCAGTCTAGAAGATTAACAGAACAGGAGGCAAAGAGGTTAATCATTCCCTCAACTCCAACTCTCAAGTCCCCAAATCTCAGCAGCTGTTACTAATTCTGCCTCAGTTTGGCTCCATCTGGAAAGTCACCTGCCCTACTCCCCCCACGACCTTTCACACTTGTCCACCTCATCCTTCAAAGCCCACCACAAAAAGCAACGCTCCCATGTGGGCCCCACGACACCCTATGCTGGCAGTGGCCCCAGCCTCAGGGCCTCCCCGTCTGGTTCTCCAGGCCCTGTGCTACAGTTAGCTGTGAAGCTATTGTCTCTGCCTCCTCTTTGGGAGACACCTAGTACCCAGTATAGAGCAGCTGCTGATTAAGTTCTTCATTCAACAAAAACTCAGTACCCAGTATATGCTGGACCCTGTCACAGAGGTTCTCTGAGCCTCAAAACTAAAGATTTGGGAAGGTCACTGCCTAACAGGAGGGACAAGCCCGTACCTGACAAGGTATAATATTACACGATGAATGCTAAAATAGTTGTTAAATGAATGCTAAGTGTGAATAATGAACTTTTATGATTGTTTCACAATAATAATTATTCAATACCTCTTATTTTTCTCTATACTGAAGAGTTTATATTACTACTCTTGACTAGAAAATGTCACCTTCTTTGTGTTGATGTGGAGCTGCTAAACAGAGTAATTACAAAGACAATAAAACAAACCATCATTAAAACTCCTCACCTTCAAGGAATCTAAGGCTCGTAGAATTATCATCACAGATATGCAGATCCTAGGCCTATCTGACCACAGTCTATTCGTACCAGGTGACTCTGAAGAAGTTTTAAAGACAAGAACTCAAGCAGTGTTATTACTAATAATAAGAGCCAACACTTTTGGAGTACTCATCAAGTGGCAGTAAATTATCATCCCTCTTCCCAGATAAGGAAGTTGAGGTTTAGAAAGATAGTTCACCAAAATTTGAACCAAAGCAGTCTGACTTAAGAACCCACACTCCTCACTAAGAACCTACACTCCTCACTAAGAAACCATACTGTTTCCTAGCAGGAAAATGCATCAACTCCTCTATTTCTAGAATTAGGGATCACTACACCAAAGGTGACACAAGAAATCACGTCGAGGCTCACAGCCAGGGCCACTCACTTCTGCAAACCTCTGTTGAGACTTCTCCCCATCATTGGCACAGTGACCTCTAACAGGCCTGCTCCCCTAGGAACAGGGACTGTGCCACTCAGCTTTGAATTCTGCCTCTGAACAGCTTCCAGTGCTTCTCGAACTTTACAGTGCTTGTGAATCACCTGGGAATTCGTTAAAATACACATTTTGGTTGAGTATGTCAGGGGTGAGCACGAAGATGAGAGGCTGACAGGCTAGGCTGATGTCAGACTCACCTGGGAAGCTTTCCAAGCTCTCACTGGCCAGGCTCCATCCTAGACCAAGAGGATCCAGGTAGTGAGACTGGGGAGTGTGAATTTTAAAAAGGTCCCCCCATAACTCTAATGTGCAGTCCAGTTAGAGAACCCTGTTCTAGAGCTTTCCTACTTCAGTTTGGTCCATAGACCACTGTTCTAGACTAGTGCTTCTCAACCTTCAATATATATTTTTTTTTTTATTTTTTTAATTATTTATTTATTTTCCCCCAAAGCCCCAGTAGATAGCTGCATGTCATAGCTGCACATCCTTCTAGTTGCTGTATGTGGGACGCGGCCTCAGCATGGCCGGACAAGCGGTACGTCAGTGAGCGTCCGGGTCCGAACCTGGGCTGCCAGAAGCGGAGCGTGCCCACTTAACCGCTAAGCCACGGGGCCGGCCCTTCTATATATATTTAAACCACCTGGATACCTTCTTAAAATGTAGATTCTAATTTAGTAGGTCAAGGGTGGGGCCTGAGATTCTGCACTTCTAACAAGCTCCCAAGGCAACACTGCTGGGTAGCAAGATGGTGAGCAGCAAGATTAAAAGTCTCAGTAGTTCAGCGTGTATGATTTAGAAGGCTTTCCTTTCAGAATTCCAGATTCAGAGACCAGAAGAATACCTGCAGATGGAGGTTCAGGCATGGGCATATGAAACAGCACAGGAAGTGTGGGGATTCGGAAGTGTGGGCACTTATCTAACGTGGTTTAGATGGAGTTTAATATTAATCCTCATTAGCATTCATGAGAAAAATCATCTTCAACTTACCTTGCACCACGGCCACTCAGCTACTGAATATTAAGGCTCTACTAGAGGTTGAGCCAATTTAATATAGACTGTATTTCAGTTTAGAGAAAGCTTATGAGATTCACAGAAGAAGTAAAACAAGCTTAAAGCACTGGAAACATACCGATTTGGGGTTCTGATAAATTGGTACGCCTATATAAAATACCTTCAAAGAACTATTTATTTGGAGAAGGTCTCCATCTTTTTTCTTCCCCAAACCACAGGTCAATGGATAACATTTCTCATTCAGTGTTGCAAATCTTGTGTTAAGTGACCTCTGCTGAGAGGAAATGTTATTGTCTCCTTTAAAAGTTAAATATTGCCCTGATATATGAATAAAAAGACTGCTATATCATCCCGATCAGTTAAAATATTAACCACCAATCCAGTTTTGTTGAGCTATGATTCTCCTTGTAATAACATATACCTCCTATGTCCTTTATCATTTGAAGTCTTATGTAATATGGTCTTCAATAAAAGATCATACACTTAACCAGCACCTTACAGTACTCTTCACAGCAATATCCACCAATTTTCAGGGCATTACTTTTTTTTAAGGTTTAAACTACAGAATTGGAACATTTCTGGGAATCCCTATTTCAAATCCAGGCTCATTTCCTGAAGTCATCACCAATTAATACAAGAGGCACCCAACAGACAGAGAGAGCCCCAAACCCCCAGAGCCGGGGCTGGCCCGCTGAGAGGAGCCGGAAAAACGCCGGAGGACCACAGCACTTGGCTTCCACCTGGGCTCCCTGACAAGCAAGCCGCTGTCGTAGAAGGGCAGGAGGCACAGAAGAGCTGCCAGGAAACTCGCCTCAGACTGCACATTTTCTACAAAGATGGAATTAGAAAGATACACAAGCAGCACCCAAGTGCTCTTGTGTGCCCATCTCTCAGCCTGGCCTAGCCCACTCCTCACCCCTCCAAAGCTCACTCTCCCCACAGCTGCAAGCCTCACTCACAATGGTGACTCCTAACTCTCTCCAGCCGACCTTCAATCCCACACTCACACCAGCATTTCCGCATGAAGGACCCTCCCCCTCCTCAGATTTAACCTGTTTAAACTGACCCTACTACTAGGTGCTCCCCTACAAACCCTGCTGCTCTCCCCAACTCCTGCTGATTGTTTCTTGATTCGGTAAGTTATCCACGCCTGAAATCTCACAATTTGGACTCGGCCTGCGTGTCCTATATTCAAACATTCACCAAATCCTTGCATCTTTTTTTCTTTACGAGTCTTTTTCTTATCTATTTTCTTATCATCCTTAGACTGTTATTCAGACTACTGCAAAACTCATGATAGGTTTAAAATGAATATCCACAAACTAGAACTCAGCAAATTCTTACAACAAAACTGTAAATTGGGTGGTAAGGTTATTTCCATTTCACCAATAAGGGAATCGGAGGTTCCTTGAAGGCAAATAACCTAGCCAAGATTAGGCAGCCAGTAAAGAGGATGATGTCACCCTCTGTCTTCTGATCCCAGATCTCCATATTTACGCCACCCTACCACAGTGCTTTATGAAAAGAAATGATGTTTCAGGAAATCCAGTAATAGGGGTTTCAGAGAGCTTAGGGCTTAGAGGATGGTGCTGGCAGCTCAGAGGCTGATACAGGACTTGAGCACATGGTGGAGAAGCATGATGACTTTTCTTCAGGTTACCACTCTCATTGGTATTATCAATTTTCACTTATTTGTCTCCTACTATGTACCAGGCATTGTTAATCCACTTGTTAATCCATTGTTAATCTGTTCTTGATTTTTTTCACTTGATTAATCTCATTTGCTTCTCCCTCCTTTACCCAATAGGTATTATTCATTCCATTTTACACTTGGAAAGCTTCCCAGATTTTCCATAATTTATTCAAGATCACACACCTAGTAAGTAACTGAAGCAGGATTTGAACCCAGATATGACTGGCTCTGAAACCTAGCAGAGCTCCGACCCCTCATCATTGAGCAGGCTCATTTGTAGTAAAATAACAAAATTCAACATTACAACTGCTTCAGGAAGCTACAAAGAGAAAAATGAGAACCTATTTTCTACAGAACAGGTTTTAAAATGTAAATGAAAAGGACTAATGAGATTATTAGAGCAACAGAAACCCAATAATGAAGCTGTGAGGCAGCAGAGCTTCCCACTGCTGATGACAGAAGAAAAGGCAGGGGCTCATGGGCAGCCAGTCTCTGAGGACAACTTCGCAAGATCAAAATCTTTTCCTCTGTCACCAGCTTAAATCATATTAATTTCTTATTTTAACTTTTATACATGATATTAAAATGCCTGCAGGGGCCAGCCTGGTGGCATAGCAGTTAAGTATGCACATTCCGCTTTGGCGGCCCGGGGTTCGCAGGTTTGGATCCTGGGCGCGGACCTACTCACCGCTCATCAAGCCGTGCTGAGGCGGTGTCCCACATAGAAGAGCCACAATTCTACAACTATGATACACAACTATGTACTAGGGCTTTGGGGAGAAAAAAGAAAAAAGAGGAAGATTGGCAACAGATGTTAGAGCAGGGCCAATCTTCCTCAAAAAAAAAAAAAACAAAAACAAATGAAATCTCTTAAATAAAATAATAAAATGCCTGCAGGTTTTAAATTGAGATGTCAAAAAAATTTTTGAAATCACACTTCAACAAATTTCTGTAAGTATTAATCTTGTTTCATGTGACTTCTTCTTAGACAGAAAGACAATAAAGACAGGGAAAAACTGAGGAAGAAAAAGGATACTTCTCAATGCCAGCATCCATTTGAGAAGGGGGGAGAAAACCAGGAGGAAGGCAGAACACCACAACTATAAAATTCAGTGGCCCTGTGGCTGAAGCCCTCTCTCCTCAGGCATACCAGCTACACACAGATGTAATTCACCTCTTCAGCTTACTCCTATCCTGAGCGATATCAGAAAGACAGACTAGGAAGCTGAAACATACAATATATCTATTACACTACAAAGGTAATTTTAAAAAGCAGTTTTATATATTTCAGAGAAGCTTCTGCCATACTACTGTACTTGCTATCTCTTTTCCTATCTGTCCAAACCCAAGCTCAACAGAAATGGATACCATTTAGCTCTGTTAATGGTCATAATGACAGCATTTGTGCCTTACAGTCTCAGGTCAGAACTTACTGATGGGAGTTGCAGTCATTCGCTGATGAGCTGGCAAGGGAGAAGCACCCAGACACAAAGGAACCCACTGGAACGTGTCTAATTGTAAGTCTCTAAGTATCCTTTCTAATTCTGGAGCCATGTGACTGGCCTTCACACAGCACTGCTGACCCGGTCACCCTGAGCGCTATGTGGCTGGACCACAAAGGGTGGGGATGCTCCTCTTGCTCCTTCATTAAAATATTGTGTTACACTCTCAGAGCGAGCTATTTCCTGAGAGACAGCGCACTCAGCACCTGAGAGAACTTAACTATTCCTGTCCAGATTTATTCCAGGGTCTTAAGAGGCTT
This sequence comes from Diceros bicornis minor, assembly GCF_020826845.1. Taxonomy (NCBI): domain Eukaryota; kingdom Metazoa; phylum Chordata; class Mammalia; order Perissodactyla; family Rhinocerotidae; genus Diceros; species Diceros bicornis. The sequence continues at coordinate 41,086,157 of NC_080768.1, read as the reverse complement.
TTTCACCATATAGAGTGATCTATTTGGTATCACAAAGGTGTATACTCCTTTAAAAGACAAACAGCACACATACTCTTAAAATATGTCCTTTCCAACCTGATGCTAGAATATTACAGATTTGAAATATTTTCTTCTTTGATTTAAGTGGAGAGAGTAAAAACAGGGAAGAACAATCCCCCTCTGGCCCCAAAGCACAGCTAAATGGAAGACTGGTGTTTTGAGGCGGGCACCAGGATATGCTGAAGTGCTACGACATCCTCCTCACCCTTCCCAACCACTTCCGTCTTTCTGTAAAGCACACAATAAGAAATCACTGTCAAAGACTGCCACTAAAATAACCTTTAATGTCAAAGTAAAAGCACATATTGAAATAGAAAAGGATTTAAAAATATACTAGGCAATGCCAAATAAATATATTTTTGTTTTGAAACCAAAAATCAATGGGTTCTGGAGCCTGACTGCCTGGGCTCAAATCCTGGGTGTGCCGCTTAACATCTGTGTGACTTTAAGCAAGTTCCTCAGCTGTTCTGTCCCCTCAGTTTCCTCATCTGGAAAATGAGAACATTAATAGTTCCTTTCTCCTAGCTTATTATGAGAATTAAGCACCATGTGTTTATTAAATAAATAAAACCTATGGGATGCATATCATATAAAATTGTGTTTAGAGACCACCTCAAGTAATCTTATAGTATTTCCTACTGGCTGACAACTAACATTTTATATGTTAAAATCAGTACCTCAACAGGATAGGATTAATTTTCTTGGTTCATGTCCAGATGGAATCAAAGAAGCATTATGAGGGAGACAGACCTCATGGTCTCATCGTCTCCTTTCCTTTGCACCTTCCTCAGAGTTCACTTTATCCAGTACAGTCAGACCTCCCTGTCCACTGCCAAAGAACCAGCAGAAGCCAGTGAACAGAGCTGGGACACTAGGCACGTGCACTTGTTTTATTTACCACTTTTCTTGGGTAAGTATCACAACATTTATTAATACAGCTGGAATTTTTTTTTCCTTGAATCCTAATACTTTGGCCCCGAGTGCTTGGCTAAGGGAATTCAATTGTGTGGACTACTGTGCAGTCAGCATTCTAGTCTGGATTTCCATAACAGGCTCAATACCTCTGTGTCTACTTCCTTACCTCTGCAGAGGGATGTTTTAATGCAGAACTTTTTAAAAGCCTTCTCATTGATTACTTTAAAAATTTATGGAGACATGTTTATTAATGATTTGGTAAAATTTTCTCAAGTTGAACATACACAACACCACCCCCAACAACAACAACCAGCTTTACAATTACCAACTCAGACCTCTGGCTCTATAGACATGTGGCATGAGAGAAATTAGTTCAAAAGAAAGAACAAAGATATGAGACCAGGCAGCCTAGAATAGTGGATGTACCTGGTCTAGGAGGCAGGCAATTTGAATTCTGGTGCAGGATCTGTCACCAGGTAAATCCAACCCCACCAAACCAGGACTCAGATTCTTTGCTGTAAAACATGGTTATTTATGGCCCCCTTCGAGCTGGAAAATGTCATAATTCTTCAACCTACAATTCCTCTGATGCTGCAACTTCTCCAAAGCACCAAGAAGGCAGAGAAGGTAAAGAAAGATATGAAAGTTATTCTAGTTTCTTTAAAATCTCTTAAGGGGCCAGCCTGGTGGCATAGTGGTTAAGTTCACCTGCTCCGCTTCGGCAGCCCAGGGTTCGCAGGTTTAGATCCCAGCGCAGACCTACACACTGCTCATCAAGCCATGCTGTGGCAGACATCCCACATAAAATAAGAGGAAGATGGGTACAGATGTTAGCTGAGGGCCAATCTTCCTCAGCAAAAAGAGGAGGATTGGCAACAAATGTTAGCTCAGGGCTAACCTTCCTCACCAAAAAAAAAACAAAAAAAATTTCTTAGGATCCTTGAGCCCCCTCTAATTTTTAACCCTGAATAGAGACATATACCACAAAACAAAACCTCCTCCATCCATCACCACTTATTATCTTATGCCAACTGAAAGAACACAAATGGGGTGCCCCACCACACTGCTCTGTCCACGTCACTAGCAGTCCTCAGGAAGGGTGGAATGACCACCTAACAGGAATCAAGTGGAAGTGTGCCAGAGCTGGGTGAGAAGTCCAGCTGGCTCATCTCTAAGACGCTTCTCATTCAGTACTAGAATTCGGTCTTATCACTGGACAAGATCTCATGGTTTGACAACGTAGGTGACCAAGCTGAAACTTGATCTCGAGACAGCCTGAAGTATACTACTATCTAAATTTGAGATGCTAAAATACTATAACTTACCCCAATACTCTCTTTTAAGTATCTAACTCTGCCCTACTAATGACTGGCACCCATGCTGACTCCAGTAATGACTACTTTCTATTCTAAGTGAGCAAACCATACATTTGATAAACCTCTCACCCAATTCCTTCCTGTTCTGACTCGCTGATGTTCGCCTCTTGTCTTTATTTACTTGCCCTCCCTGTGGCTCCTGCAGCAAAGCCCCTCAGCCCAAAATGCTTCAGCTCCCCATCCTATTTTGGGTCTGTAATATAAACCGCTTCTACTCACCCCAGAAAGTTGGACTGGAATTTCAAGGAAATTATCTGCCTACCTGTGCTATATATATATATATACCTGTGTGCTATCACAATTTACAGTTATCAGAGATGATGGTGAAATGAAAGGACTAAAGTGGCCCCTCCACTCAGAGATGCCCCCTCAGGGACACCCCCTCTCAGGGACCCTCCCTCAAAGACACCCTCCCTCTCAGGGACACCCCCCTCTCAGGAATATGGGAAGTCTGAACATGGGCTTATCAGCTCATCACTTCTGATTCACACCTTTACTCAAGCTCCTGCTTTGTACCAGGCACAGGTACAGGTGCTTTCATCTATGTTAACTCTTTAAATCTCACAGCCACACAGCAAACTGAAGATCATTAACCCCATTTTGCAAATAAATAAAGCAGGTTTCAGAGAGAATAAGTGGTTTGCCCAAGTAATTCAGACCAAGGCCTTCTGCTTTTGAGATCTATGTTCTTTTCATTATCTCACTGCGACCAAGAAGACGACAAACACCCATGGTCCATTTCACAAGGAAATGTAGAGCTACAAAGTTATAATGTGCCAGTTTTGAATGTTCTCATCCAATGAATTATGAACCTATAAACTGGTTATAGAAAATGCTTAATATAGGACCGACTGCTCATAAAGAGAGCTTCATTGGAAACTTGTAATATGAATGCTGATTCTTAAAAAAGCACTTGACATTTTTTGATACAGCTTTAAAATAGTTTATCCCCATTCAACCTCCCCTCCACCTCCCCCAACACACCCACTGACACACTTTAATTCAGGAAAAATATATCAAAACTAAACTCATAAAATGATTAAGAAGTTGAGCATTCTCTGCCCACTGATGGAGATGCTAAAGGACAGGTAAAAGACCCAAGGATGATGAGCAAGAAGAAATGAAATGCTGGATAATCCATAAATAGACAGGGAATCACTAAATGACAGGTATGGCGCATATTCCCTAGATAATTTGTCATTTTTTTCTCTCAGGTAGACTTAAATCCTAAGGTAGAGTGAGAACATAAATATTTATAGCCTTGACCAAGGTATCAGCAGTATCAGGCATCCCTGTAATCAGAGCCTTCCCGCACCATCTCAGGAACAGGAAGACCACCCGGCAGAACAGCACCTCACAGAGCAAAGGGCTGGAACAGGCTTTGGTGACCACCTAATTCAACCCCTGCAATTGACCATTAAGGACTCTCTGGCATAATGACACGACCTGCTCCACGTCACTGACCAGTGTCAGCGCCAGCACAAAAGCCACGCTCTCTTGGTGTTCCTTCCACAGCACCATGCCTCTGCTGTCCAAGCTGCATCTCGGAGCTCCTCTTCACCCACAAATGTCTGTTCAGGACCCAATTTACATAGGGTAATCCAGGAAATACCACCAAATAGAATGACCTCAGCTTGCCAATTTGGCAAACCACTAAAGTGTACTCTGCCTGCCCCTAAAACCCAATTACTTTTTTTGTGTGTGTGAGGAAGATCAGCCCTGAGCTAACATCCATGCTAATCTTCCTCTTTTTGCTGAGGAAGACCGGCCCTGAGCTAACATCTAGTGCCAATCCTCCTCCTTTTTTTCCCCAAAGCCCCAGTATATAGTTGTATGTCATAGTTACACATCCTTCTAGTTGCTGTATGTGGGACGCGGCCTCAGCATGGCCGGACAAGCGATGCATCCGTGCGCGCCCGGGATCCAAACCCGGGCCGCCAGTAGTGGAGCGCGTACACTTAACCGCCAAGCCACAGGGCCAGCCCCCCAATTACTTTTTACTCATATCATTCACTTATATCCACAGAAACTGGCCAAATGCTTTTCAAATACATTCCACACTCAGATTTCCTAAAAAGAAAATGCTACAAAAAACTACCAGCATGAAATTGATGAGATTGGGACTAGTACCTTCCCCAGAAAGCAATCTCCGGGGTGCCTTTCATGTAGATGGAGTCACCGGCGTCATTCAGCCCGTTGGTGAGCCCACCAGAATAGGCCATCACTATTCTGCCATCTGCCGAGACGCTCAGGATGTCCTGCGGTCCTCCCACTGCCGTCCTCTCCAGGAACTGACTGCCTTCTTTAATGCGCTGCTGGATCATTGGAGTGAGGGGCATTTCAAAGCTGAAACAGCTATCAGGCTCTGAGTATAATGTCTCCAAGGACTCAGCACTGTAGTATAAAGAAGTGTTGTCCAAAATGGTTTCAAACTGGGAGCTATACACATCAGTGGCATCCTCTGCATACTCTGGCCCAAGGGTATCATCATCTCCTGCCCTAAAGTGCTCTTCTTGCTCAAGAGTCCTGGAAAGCAAATAAGAGCAAAGAATTTCAATATTAGGTTAATTTTTCTTTTTAAGATAACATGTTGTAGAGCTAACATTTGTATTCCCGGGGCTTATGTCTTAATATATTTGGCAAAAAAGATATCATAGAAACATATTCCAGTTGCAAAAACTCTTAGCATACATGTGCTACACTACCCTCTAAAATAATTTAATATAGTTTCAAACTAGTTTCCTAGTATGTGAATACATGTGGTCCAATGAATATTGGATAATATATCAAATTGCCATTTTAGCCAACTAAACTCCAAATTATTTACAGCTACCATCATTCTTAATTTTAACAGAAACAGATTAATATACTGTGTAAACTTAATGGAGTAAAAATACACTGAACTTTCATCAGTCTATTAATACTTTCTGATTTAAATAAGACCAAATGCCCTCAAGAGGATGAATACATTAGAATCCAAAGGCTGCCCCCTCCTGACAAGAAGGCAGCACTGCAGAGAGATTTCAGGTCCAAAATTAGCCACTGAAAGACCTTAAAAAAAAAAACAAAGCCAACAGACATGTTTATTGCAAGGCTAACCAAAACAGTGAAAACCTAGAAACAACTTACAAGTTAATATACAGGGGTGAAGCGTTAATTAATATGCAGCATGTTCTTCACATATTAAAAATGAACATTAGGTTAACTAAGTAAAATTTAAAAACTCAGTTAAGAGCAAGCACTCAAGAGTTAGAAAAATCTGGAGCTGAATTCTGGATGTGCCAATTACTAGCTATGTCACTTTGGGCAACTGAACGTCTCTGAGCCTCAGACTCCCATAAAACGACCTCATAAGTTATTCACATTTCTAGGTATTACCAGGACTTACATTCAATAATACAGCTGTCTTTGTTGTTTTTAAATTACCGAAGGTCTACCATACACCAAATACTATTCTGGGTTTATAACTCCTTAATGGCTTCTCCCTGTACTTGGAATAAAACGGAAAGTTTCCGTGATTAAGCTCCTCCCTACCTCTCCACATTCATTGCCCACCACTCTTCCCCAGCTCCTTAAGCTCCAGCCACACTGGTGGAGTTTCAAATCTTCAAACTCACCCTAAGGTCTCTGCTTTGCACAACTCCAGGAAGCACAGGGAGTTAGGCAGTCCAGCAGCCCTCCTTTGCATACTACTCCCTCTGCTGGAATTTTCTTCCTCCCCATTCACTGCCTGGCTAACTCATATTCATTCCTCAAGTCTCAGCCTAATTATCATGTCCACAGAAAGGCCTTCCCCAAGCCATCAACTGAATTAGCCTCTCTCCTGCATTCAAATTATTGTTTCTAGTATGTCTCTCTTCTTTCCCTTCACAGCACCTACCACAAGTTGTGACCCTAAAATTATTAATGCGTTTATATGGTCAGTGTTTATCTTCAGCAGTAAACTCCATGAGGGCAGTGACCACAGGCCATATCTATTCTGAACAGTCGTTTATGCCCAGTATCTAGCAGTGTCAAGGACATAACAGACAGTTGGAAAACCTCTGTGGAAGGAAAGGAGGGAAGGGGGGAGAGGAGGAATAAATTAACAATCTGCACAACAGCCCAAGTGCTTATTCCAGTGGGAATATAATTACTGAGCCATGTGCACATATCAAGGCTGCTTTGAGGGAAGCCTGGAGGTTTTATGTGTTGGGGGGGAGCGGGCAGTGGAGAGGAGCCATCCTAAGGACAGCTATCCTAAAGGAGCAGCATGCTCAGTGGACTCCTCTAACTGTAGAGGAAAAGGCGTTTCCTTCCAACAAACAAAACCCTTCAGCCTAGACACGCATGTTCTCCCATATAAACCATAAAATGTGGTGTCCTGAGGACTCATGGAAGAAAAGAGAGTACAAACTCAAAGTAACAGTACACAACAAATGACTTTGCCAAAAGGAGTACTGTATGGTCAGACTACAAGCAAAGGAAGTGAAAAAGATTGGTCATATCTTCTGTTTATCCAGGCTCTAAGCTAGTATGGATGTCAGAAACATGGAAAGACCAGGAAACACCATATGATGCCCAGTTTACCTATCAGGGCCATAAGCAAAACGTATGCTATGTGTGAGAAGGGATTCTCATTTTAATGCCATGGAATGAATGAATTATAGACGCTAGTTCTGGCCTCCTGACCTGCTTTCTAAACCTAGAAAATTGGGTCAGCCCAAACCCAGAACCTCTGTGTTCAAACACGTAGGTAGGCAATATGTGGGCATTGGCATTGCACCCAGAAGAAGCCTAAGTTGGAAGGTAATGACTAGAGGATATATCAAAAGAGTCCAAATCTTTTCACATTATTAAACATAACTGTGGGTGTTTTAGTTTCCTTGATGTTGGAAAACTTGAAACCAAATGGATTCAACAGTTTAGTGTTCACAGCCTTTCCATAACTCTGCTTCCCTGGTCTACGCCTAAGGGACAGCTTTATTACAAGATCACTTTAATATCTTAAAACCTTGGAAGGAATCTAGCTTACAGTAACTTCTTCTCCATTCTATGATAACAAGGATCCAGGACACTGAGCTGAGTTCTCACAGACAACCACAGGATAACGGTTTCCTATAATATGTACCAGGCGTCAAAGACAACAAGACTACTATGGGAGCTCACCTTTCCTTGTCTCTCTCCAGCACAGGTTTCTTAAGATGTTCTTTGTTTTCCTTTAGGAAGACTTCATCCTCTCCACTCTCAACTAGAGGCACAGGGGAAAACGTCCCTGAGCTGGTGCCAGGCCTCTCTGAAGGTGCTCTCCAGGTTTCATCGCAAACACTCTCAGTTAAACCAACTGAAGCATGCAAAACAGCAGACGAGACGAGATGGCCTGGCACTTTGGAAAACTCTTTGCTTTCAAGAGAGGTGGTCCTTTCCAATGATGTCTCATAACCTACAGGATGCCATCTCTCTCCTTTCTCCCCTCCTGTCCACAATATTTCCACCCCTTGGAATTCCACATGTTTGACTCGGCCTGGGCGTCCTGTGGAGCTGCCTCGATCACATCCCCCTGGGTGCTCTCTCCCCAGATCAGACCTTCTCTCTCTCAAAAAACCAACACTGCCCGCAGAGTTGTGGGTCGCTGCTGGGCTCCCTATGGAGGAAACTGGACAAGCTGGCTCCTGCACATGGAGAGCCCCTTTTCTCCCATTAGTTATCTGGGAAAGCTCTGCCTGAGTTTCTGCAGTTAACAGTACAGTCAGATCCTTCTGGATGCTTGAATACAAATTTCCCTCCCTCGTAACTTCAGCTGAAAGAGGGATATCCGGTGATTTTTCTTGGCCAGCAGGGAACAGTGCGTTGGCTCTCTGTGCTTTATGACCGGCAGGGTCCAGCTCTTTTTCCACCTGCTGAACTGACAAACGAGAAACAGCATCTTTGTCCAGTACTTTTGTAGCCTGTAATGTTCCTGAAGCTATTCTGGATTCTGGAGCCTTCAGAGCTGAAATCAAAGAGTCAATGGGTTGTAAACTTTGTTCCTTGAGGTGATTTTGAGAGGGGGCCTCTCCGACATCTCTTGGTCGTTCTGTAACACTGTCGAACCCAGAGTGGTGGCCAGCAAGAAGCTGGACCCCCTGCTGCCCTTGTGGGCAACATGGCAGAGACTTTGCATCAAACTTGAGAGAAGCTCTTACGCTTTCTCCACTTTCCTCCATGGTCCCATATTCTGGAAATTCATTTGTGACATTCGGTGGGAGTAAAGTGCTTCCTCCATGATCACCTATGAATAGAACAGAATGGACACATGACTTGTTTTGAACAAGAGGTTCCAATGTGTATTAATAAATATCCACACAAATTAGGCACTCAATATCCTTATTTGATTCTTTGACTGTCTCCTTCCCCCTTACCACTCTGCAACACATACTTCTCATAATCTTGCCAGTGGTCCCTTCCACTTAGCTTACATGAGTGTAACCACAAAGGTTTTGGCATAGAAGGAGGCAATATAATGACACACGCCATATTTAACCCTGCTTCTGATAAAATCTCACACAGGCAACTCAGTTGCTGCGTATGCAAAAAGAGATTAAAATAAGGATATGTATCATTTTCCAAATACCACTCATGAAACAGCAACTAAAATATTTATCTTGGGCATAACAACAAATAGCTTTACAATCCAGCCAACAATATCTGTGCAGTGCAATCTCTGAGATAGAGCCTCAGAAAAAAGATACAATCTATTTAAAGTCAGTAAATAAGGCTACCCTTCACTGTTGGATTTCTGTGGGAGAAAATAAATGCTTTCAGAACATCCCTGGAGAATGAGCATAAAGTCAAAATGGAATAGGAAACTGAATGTGTTGAGAAAAATTTCCAGGATCTCAACTGCAAAAAATTTAAATGGTATCTTATGCAGAATCCCAATAAATGAAGCACTGAAAACAATAATTAGCATATATTTACTATATTGGATCAAATTTACAACATTTTCTTATTAAAACAGCAGTGGGAGGGGCTGGCCCGGTGGCGCAGTGGTTGGGTTCGCACACTCCACTTCCATGGCCCAGGGTTCGCGGGTTCAGATTCCAGGCGCAGACATACTACATCACTCGTCAGCCATGCTGTGGCAGCGTCCCTTATACAAAACAGAGGAGGATTGGCACAGATATTAGCTCAGGGACAATCTTCCTCACCCAAAAAAATGGCAGTGGGAGAAAACAATGACGTTCTGATGAACAAAAATTTAAATTGGGGGTTTATGGATAACAGATACAGTCATATCAGCCCCACATCCAATTTCCTTCTGAACTTGGTTTTGATTACTTTGTATCAGGAAAATCCTCATCCATACTAAAAACGTAGAGGACTCACTTTGACAACTTTATGAAAGAAGACATTTGTTGTTATTGTTGTTGCTGCTGTTTTTAAAGCACTGCGAGCTCCAACCTTCCTATTTAGTGAAATATTTGATAAATGCCTGAGTATATACATGGAACCGACATGAAAGACTTGATTCCAAGGCATGCACAAAATAAGGTAACTTGGACACATGAGTTAACAAACACATGGCATCGTGCAGTGTGCAAAATTTGATAAACAGTAATACATCTGAGAGTGTATACTGTTTCATATTTCATTTTTAAAATAGCTTGAAGTATATTTTTAAAATTAAATTTGAACCAAGCATTGACAGAATCCAAGAAGCACTTCTCTATGATGGCCATAGAGAGGACAGAACTAAGAGGCTTGCTGAAATCTGAAGAGGAAGTGACTTTTCAAATCCTGGTTTTGAAAAGGAAGACAGTTAAAAACAGTAAAGATCCCTCTTCCTAGAGTGGCATATTGACATTTTTAATTTTTCAGTAAAGAATGCAATAAAACTTTTTTTCCCCTTTTAAGATTCAGTGGTTTTGTGGTTTTTAATACATTCACAAAATTGTGTAACCATCACCACCACCTAATTCCAGAACATTTCATCACCTCCCCCACAAAAAAAAAACCCCTGTATCCATTAGCTGTCACTCCCCATTGCCATCTCCTCAGTCCCTGGTAACTATCGATATACTTTCTATCACATAAATGCAATCATACAACACATGGCATTCTGTGTCTGTCTTTGTACACTTAGCACAATATTTTCAAGGTTTATCCACATTGTAGCATGTATCAGAACTTCATTTCCTTTTGTTGCCAAGTAATATTCCATTGTATAGCTATACCAGTTTCTTGATCCATTCATCAGTTGACGGACATTTGTATTGTTTCCACTTTTTGGCTATTATGAATAATGAACATTTGTATACATGTATTTGTGTCTACATTTATTTTCAATTCTCCGAAGTATACACCTACAAGTGGAACTTCTGGGTCATATGGTAACCCTGTTTTTAATGTTTTGAGAAACTGCCAGTTTTCCAAAGCAACTGCACCATTCTACATTCCTACTAGCAATGCCTGAGAGTTTCATTATTGTCCATCTTGTTTATTACAGCCGTCCTACGGGGTGTGAAGTGGTATCTCACTGTGGTATTGATTTGCATTTCCCTAGTCACTAATTGAGCATCTTGTCATGTACTTATTGGCCATTTATACATCTTCTTTAGAGACATATCTATTCAGATCCTTTGCCCATCTTATAATTGGGTTACTTGTCTTTTTTATCATTGAGTTGCAAGAATACTTTATATATTATGGACAGAAATTCTTTATCAGATATATACTCTGCAAATATTTTCTCCCATTCTATGGGTTGTATTTTCCCTTAGTTGATGGTGTCTTTCAAAGCACTAAAGTTTTAATTTTGAGAAAATCCAACTTTTCTATTTTATTCCTTTTGTTGCTTGTGCTTTTGGTGTGATATGTAACAAATTATTGTCTAATCCAAGATCACAAAGACTTATTCCCACATTCTCTTCTAAAGTTTTACAGTGTCAGCTATCACATTTAGATCTTTGATCCATTTTGAGTTAATTTTTATATATGGTGCGAAGCAGAGATCCAACTTCATTCTTTTGCATGTGGATATCCAGTTGATCCACCACTAATTCTTGAAAAAAAACGGTTCTTTTCCCCACTGAACTGTCTTGATACCCCTGTAGAAAATCAATTCACCTTAAATGTACAGGTCTATTTCCTGACTCCCAATTCAATTCCATTGAGCCAGAAGCCTATCTTGTTGCTGGTATAACACTGTCTAGATTACTGTTAGCTTTGCAGAAAGAAGTCAGGAGGTGTGAGTCCTCCTACTTTGTTCTTCCTTTTCCAAGTTGTTTTGGCTGCTCTGGGCCCCTTGCATTTCCCATCTGAATTTTAGGATCAGCTTGTCCGACAGCTGAAATTTTGATAGAGACTGGGGTGAATCTGTAGAGTACGAGCATCTTAATAGTATTACCATTACATCTTTTGATCCACGACCATAGGCTGTGTTTCCATTTATTTAATTTTCTTTAATTTCTTTTAAGAGTTTTTTATAGTTCTAAATGTACAAGTTTTGCATTATTTTTGTTAAATATATGCCCCTAAATATTTTATTCTTTTTGATACTACTATAAGTAGAATTACTTTTTTAATTTCATTTTCAGATTATTCATCGCTAGCATATGGAAATACAACTGGCTACGGAATATTGAACTTATATCCTGCAACCTTGCTGAACTTATTACTTCTAAGAGCTTTTTTGTGGATTCCTTAGGATTTCCTATATACAAGATCACGTCATCTGAAAACAGAGATAATTTTACTTCCTGTTTTTTTTTTTTTTTGGCCTAACTGCCCTGCCTAGAATTTCCAGGACAATGTTGAATAAAAGTGGTAAGAGCAGAAATTCTTGTTTTGTTCCTGATCTTAGGAGGAAGCTTTCAGTTTTTCATCATTAAGTATGATGTTAGCTGTGGGTTTCTCACAAATGCCCTATACCAAAATGAGGAAGATCTCTTCTACTCCTAGGTTTGTTGAGTATTTTTATCATAAAAGGGTGCCAAATTTTGTCAAATGCTTTCTCTCTGTCGACTGAGATGCTCAAGTGGGTTTTGTCTTTTATTCTAGTAACAGAGTGTATTACATTAATTGACTTTTATATACTGAACCAGCCTTGCATTCCCAGAATAAATCCCATTTGGTCATGGTGTATAATCCTTTTTTATGTTCCCAGATTCAGCTTTCTAGTATTTTTGCATCTATATTCATAAATAATATTTGTCTGCAGTTGTCTTGTATTACTTTTGTCTGGTTTTGGTATTAAGGTAATGCTAGCTTCACAAAGTGAATTGGAAAGTATTCTATATGGCCATTTGTTTACACCTTTTTACACTTTTTTTTTTAAACATTTTTCACATTTTATGCTTTTTTAGGCTTTTAACAGTTTTCTCTCCCTTAATCACTCAGGGAACTTTAGTTTCTTCAGTATTTTAAAGCTATAAATTCAATGTTAATATGCAATGAAAGGAAAAAAAAGTGAACCATCCAAAAGAATGTTTTTCTTTCTTTAACATAGTAAAATAGCTTAAAGTGGTTACAGAAGTACTTAGTCCACAGTGTGAACTAGCTCCTTTAGGTTTTATAATGTTTTTCATTATTTCTTTAAGCTAGAGTATACCTTTACAAAAACTCGAGGATCCTAGAATATAAAATTTCAAAGGTCGAAGGATCTAAGAATTAATTCATCCATCTGACATAATTAGGTTAGAAAACAGGCTCAAAAGAATGATGTACTTACCAACATGACACAACAGATAAAAATCAGAGCTTGTCTACTCTACCTCTGCTATTCCTTGCAACCCTCCCTTCCCTTCCATCTTTACTGGTAGTGAGGTACCCTAGTATGTGTCTTCAATCTCTTCCCTGAAATTTAAAGAATCGTCTGAAATGGCTATCCACTGTCCAGCCTCATTTTCCCACTTCATCTTACATACAACATTCTTCCTAAACCAAAAATTTATGTTGCTTTCAGTAGTTTCACATTGCCTACAGGATAGTCTAAAGTCCAAACTCCTCATTCTAGAAGTTATTAGGATCCATAATCCAGTCTCGATCTATCTTTCCCAATCCACTCTCTCTTTCTCTCAATCAACTCCCTTTTCAAATATGTTATACCATTGCTTCTCTACCTGAAGGAGGCGGCAATGCACGCGGACCTTGAAAAGGTTCCTCCAATATACAGTGGAAACACAAACTACATGTACACTCTGAGCTTTATACTCCTTTGCAAACCTCTTTTCTCCACATGACATACTTTTTCTTTCCATCTCTACATGATTAGGTTGTTTTCATCTTTCAAGACCTAACTCAAACCCCCTCTCCTTAATTAAGCCTTCCCTTAATCACCAGCCCTTGCAAGAAGTCACCTCTCTTCCTTACAACTGTCAGGAGAATTTTAGCTATATATTACATTTAGTACATATCCATGAAATAAATGAACATGATGTTAGCTCATATTTTAAAGCTTCAAAAGGCTACAATTTTTAACCTATCATAAAGTGTTTTAACAAAATTGTCCATAGTGACCACTGAAGCCATATGTATATTTAACACCAAAATATACTATAGTGAAATCCATTCAACAAAAGGAAGAAAAGTTAAACTTTATCATTTAGGAGCCCACTTTGTTCTAACAGTGTAAATTGCCATCTATAAAACTACCACTAAAACACTGGCACACAGAGAAGTGACTATAAAGAAATCAAGAAAAGGGGCCTCAAAGCAATTAAATAATTTCTCCACCTCATTTTTAACACTTTTCATTAAAACAAACCTCCTAAAGGAGACAGCTAATGCATCAAGTGTGGGAAAATGCTTGTGATGTCTTGATATAATGCCCTGGCAACTGGTGAAAGCGAATTGGAAGGGAGAGGGGCAAAGGACAGCCCTGCATGACACAGTTTGCTCTATGGGTCTACCAGTCCTGTTTGAGGTTTACTATTCTGACAACTACTGCTCTAACAAGTTTTATTTACTTTTAACTAAATAAGAACTGGCATAGACCAGGGGAAATAAATGTTCTACGAAGCTAAATGACTTGACTACAGTAAATGGAATGAGGTTCAATAAAGTATTATATGAAAATAAGAAGTCAGGACTAGATTCCTGGTCTTTTGTTTCTCAGGAGTAAATTCCTGGGAAAACCTAAGAGGCCTCTGAGTTGTCAGATCTTCATTTCTAATAGCAGTAATGTTACCAAACATAATAAAGAATGAAAACATCTTCTAGTTGTAGCTTCTGGGTAGAAACAGCCTTAAGCATCTCGCAGCTCTCGGTCAGAGCACTCATCACAGGATTCAGCACAACATCCAATCTTTTTTTTCACATAAGGCACCCTTTGTTAGAATGCAAAACCAGTTTATTTTTGCTGTTTGCATTTCTTGTCACCACTTAAACTGTCTTTAAGAACAAACAGAGAGAGAGAAGTCAAGATGGTGGCGTAAGCAGACTCTGAACTCACCTCCTCCCGCGGACACAGCCAATTTACAACTACTCATGGAAAAATTACCCCTGAGACAGAACTGAAAACTGAATAAGAGGAACTCCTGCAACAAAGGACAATCCTAATCGAGGTGGAAGAGGCAGAAACTCCCTTCTGGAGAGAAAAAATGCCGCCTTCACAAGCCACCTGCTTCACAGCCGCCCGGGAGCAGCCCAAAGGTACGCAGCCCTCCCTGGAGGCGCGGGGCCATGAGCCAGGAGCGTGCCTGCTGTAGGCACTTTGTGGACCCAGCACAATCGAGACAAGTGGCATAATATCTGACTTTGCCTGCTACTAAAACATTGGGGAGTACCCCCAGAAAAGCTGGTTCACAAAGAAATTAAAACCGGCTCTTAAAGGGCCCATGCGCAAACTCACCCGTTTCAGAAAGCAACCGAAAATCACCAGAAAGAAAGGTGCACAGTGCTTTGGTGAAAAGAGAGACACCTGATAGGCTCCGAGTGCATCTCGGTGAGAGGTGAGACCTCTCCAGGGACTGGGACATTGGCGGCGGCCATTGTTGTGGCCTGGCGTGGGTGTGCTGACACAGACGCCATTGGAGTTCTCCCTGAGGCCTGCTAGCCCAGGGTCTGCCCCACCCACTAGAGTACCGATTTAATGCAGCTCAGCCAGGGCAGGCAGCCCACCCCAGAGACTGGCCCCACCCAACAACAAGCCCTCAGGCAACTTGTGGGCCTGCACAGATTGGTGACTGGATTCTCTGCAGCCTGGCAACTGAGCCCACATCAGTGGGGAAGGGCGTGCACAAGGAGCGGGTGGAGAGTGTGGGGTGGTGATGGAGTGTGTGGGGCTCCCGCCAGGGAGAGACTGAGTCCACTTCAGGAGGTCGGGGCACGCACACGGGACAGGACTGTGTTGACTGTGTGTGTAGACCTGTGGGCAGCAGGGCTTGTGAGCTGCAGAAGACTTGTGATTCTCAAAGACCCACATAGGGGGTTTTCCCCACCTTCCAAAGCCTGAAACAACTGGGTGCTCCCATGCCTGACGCCAGACCCACCCAGCAGCAATCCTCAGAGAGCTGACAAGAGACCTAAAGGCTGGAGGCTTATAGCAATTGTAAGCCCCTAAGCCTAACAACCTACCATGCTGGGGGCCTACTCACTTAAAAGAAACACTGCAACACAAATGTGGTATTAGAACTTGCAGCCAACTGTGCTGGGGCTCCCCACACCTGATAAAGAGACTGAAGGGACCACAACAACTACCAGTAGCTGAGCATTACAACAGCTGGCCAAGAGCATAACTCAGCCTCCCTGGGTGCCTACGGGGAGAGCAAACAGGCCACAAAAGAAGGACACACGTAGCACACATAGGTGTCACCCCGGCACATTGAGAACTGAGGGAAGCACACGGCAGGCCTCCTAAGGCATCACTTATATAAGGTCACCTATTCAAGAGCAGGACGTAGCTGACCTACCTAATACGCAGACATAAGCACAGGGAAAGAGGCAAAGGAATACATTCCAAGTAAGGGAACAGGACAAAACACCAGAAAAGGAAGTAAGTGAAACAGAAATGAGCAACCTACCCGACAGAGAGTTCAAACTAAGAGTGTTAAGGATGTTCACTGATGTGAGGAGAAGAATAGATGAACTCAGTGAGAATGTCAACAAAGAAATGGAAGATATAAAAAAGAACCAATCAGAAATGAAGAATACAATACTGGAAATGAAAAATTCACTAGAGGGACTCAAAAGCAGAGTAGAGGATACAGAAGAATGGATCTGCGAGCTGGACGAAAGACTAGAAGAAATTACCCAAGCTGAACAGGTAAAAGAGAAAAGAATTAAAAAGAGTGAGGACAGTCTAAGGGACCTCTGGGACAACATCAAGCGCACTAACATCCATGTTATAGGTGTCCTGAAAGGAGAAGAGCGAGACAAAGGGGGAGAGAATCTATTTCAAGAAATAATAGATCAAAACTTCCCTAACCTAAGGAAGGAAACAGACATCCAGCTACAGGAAGCACAGAGAGCCCCAAACAAGATAAACCCAAAGAGGCCCACACCAAGACACATCATAATCAAAACGTCCAGAATTAAAGATAAAGAGGGAATCCTAAAAGCCGCAAGAGAAAGACAAGTTACATACAAAGGAAACCCCATAAGGCTATCAGCTGACTTCTCAGCAGCAACCTTATAGGCTAGAAGAGAGTGGCACGATATATGTAAAGTGCCAGAAGGAAAAAACTTACAGCCAATACTTTACCCAGCAAGGTTATCATTCAAAATGGAAGGAGAGATCAAAAGTTTCCCAGACAAGCAAAAATTAAAGGAGTTTGTCACCAAGAAACCAGTGCTACAACAAATGTTAAAGGGACTGATTTAAGGGGAAAAGAAAAGACCACAAATAGGAAAAATTATCTATTTCCATGATAAGAGGGTAATGGATACAAATGCACAAAAAAGAGGTTAGATATGATATCAAAAACATAAAAGGAGGGAGGAGGGGAGTTAAAGAGTACAGCTTTTAGACAGAGGTCAAACTAAAGAGGTCATCAATTCTGTATAGAAGGAGAAAGGAACAGAGGACTACTAAAACACTGAGGAAAAAAAAAAGTTAAAAAATGGCAGTAAGTACATACTTATCAATAGCTACTTTAAATGTCAATGGACTAAATGCTCCAATTAAAAGGCAAAGAGTGGCTGACTGGATCAAACAACAAGACCCATATATATGCTGCATACAAGAGACACCCTTCAGACCTAAAGACACTCACAAACTGAAAGTGAAGGGATGGAAAAAGATACTCCATGCAAATGGCAATGAAAAGAAAGCTGGGGTAGCAGTACTCATATCAGACAAAATAGACTTTAAAATGAAAACTGTAAAAAGAGACAAAGAAGAGCATTACATAATGATCAAGGGAACAATCCAACAAGAGGATATACCACTTGTAAATACCTACGCACACAATGTAGGTGCACCTAAATATATAAAGCAATTATTAACAGACATAAAAAGGGAAATAGACAGTAACACAATAATAGTAGGGGACTTTAACACTCCACTTACACCAACGCATAGATCATCCAAACAGAAGATCAATAAGGAAACATTGGCCTTAAATGACACACTAGAACAGATGGACCTAGTAGATATATACAGAGCATTCCATCCAAAAACTGAAGAATACATGTTCTTTTCAAATGCACATGGAACATTCTCCAGGATTGATCACACATTAGGCCACAAAACAAGTCTACATAAATTTAAGAAAACTGAAATAATACCAAGCATCTTTTCTGACCACAACGGTATGAAACTAGAAATCAACTATAGGAAGACAAGCAAAAAAGCCACAAATACGTGGAGATTAAACGAAATGCTACTGAACAACGACTGGGTCAATGAAGAAATCAAAGAAGAAATCAAAAAATACCTGGAGACAAATGAAAATGAAAATATGACATGCCAGAATTTATGGGATACAGCAAAAGCAGTTCTAAGAGGGAAGTTTATAGCAATACAGGCCTATCTCAACAAACAAGAAAAACCTCAAATAAACAATCTAACAATGCACCTAAAGGAACTGGAAAAAGAACAACAAACAAAGCCCAAAATCAGTAGAAGAAGGGAAATAATAAAAATCAGAGCAGAAATAAATGAAATAGAGACTAAAAAAATTAATAAAACCAAGAGCTGGTTCTTTGAAAAGATAAACAAAATTGACAAACCTTTAGCTAGACTCACCAAGAAAAAACGAGAGAAGGCACAAATAAGTAAAATCAGAAATGAAAGAGGAGAAATTACAACAGACACCTCAGAAATACAAAAGATTATAAGAGAACACTATGAAAAGCTATATGCCAACCAATTCGACAATCCAGAAGAAATGGATAAATTCTTAGAATCATACAACCTTCCAAAACTGGATCGAGAAGAAGTAGAGAATTTGAATAGACCAATCAGTAAGGAGATTGAAACAGTAATCACAAACCTCCCCAAAAATAAAAGTCCAGGACCAGATGGCTTCCCTGGTGAATTCTACCAAACATTCAAAGAAGACTTAATACATATCCTTCTCAAACTCTTCCAAAAAATTGAGGAGGAAGGGAAGCTCCCTAACTCATTCTACGAAGCCGACATTACCCTGATACCAAAACCAGACAAGGACAACACAAAAAAAGAAAATTACAGGCCAATATCACAGATGAACATCGATGCAAAATCCTCAACAAAATACTAGCAAATCGCATACAACAATACGTTAAAAAGATTATACACCATGATCAAGTAGGATTTATTCCAGGTATGCAGGGATGGTTCAACATTCGCAAATCAATCAACGTAATACACCACATGAATAAAATGAAGAATAAAAATCACATGATCATCTCAATAGATGCAGAGAAAGCATTTGACAAGATACAGCATCCATTTATGATAAAAACTCTGTTAAAATGGTTATAGAAGGAAAGTAACTCAACATAATAAAGGCCATATATGACAAACCCACAGCTAATATCATCCTCAATGGTGAAAAACTGAAAGCTATCCCTCTAAGAATAGGAACCAGACAAGGATGCCCACTGTCACCACTCCTATTTGACATAGTACTAGAAGTCCTAGCCAGAGCAATCAGGCAAGAGTAAGAAAGAAAAGGGATCCAAATTGGAAAGGAAGAAGTGAAACTCTCAGTATTTGCAGATGACATGATTTTATATAAAGAAAATCCTAAAGAATCCACCAAAAAACTTTTAGAAGTAATAAACAAATACGGTAAAGTTGCAGGATACAAAATCAACATACAAAAATCAGTTGCATTTCTATACACTA
This sequence comes from Diceros bicornis minor, assembly GCF_020826845.1. Classification (NCBI taxonomy): domain Eukaryota; kingdom Metazoa; phylum Chordata; class Mammalia; order Perissodactyla; family Rhinocerotidae; genus Diceros; species Diceros bicornis. Next base: position 41,066,573 of record NC_080768.1, on the reverse strand, counting down.
ACAACGAAGTAGCAGAAAGAGAAATTAAGAATACAATCCCATTTACAATTGCAACAAAAAGAATAAAATACCTAGGAATAAACTTAACCAAAGAGGTGAAAGAGCTGTACACCGAAAACTATAAAACATTGCTGAAAGAAACTGAAGAAGACACAAAGAAATGGAAAGATATTCCGTGCTCTTGGATTGGAAGAATTAACATAGTTAAGATGTTCATACTTTCTAAGGCAACCTATAGATTCAATGAAATCCCTATCAAAGTTCCAACAGCATTTTTCAAAGAAATAGAACAAGGAATCCTAAAATTTATATGGAACAAACAAAAGACCCCTAATAGCTAAAGGAATCCTGAGAAAAAAGAACAAAGCTGGAGGTATCACACTCTCTGATTTCAAAATATACTACAAAGCTATAGCAACCAAAACAGCATGGTACTGGCACAAAAACAGACACACAGATCAATGGAATAGAATCGAAAGCCCAGAAGTAAACCCACACATCTATGGACAGCTAATCTTTGACAAAGGAGCCAAGAACATACAATGGAGAAAAGAAAGTCTCTTCAACAAATGGTGTTGGGAAAACTGGATAGCCACATGCAAAAAAATGAAAGTAGACCCTTACCTTACACCATACACAAAAATTAACTCAAAAAGGATCAAAGACTTGAATGTAAGACCTGAAACTATGAAACTTCTAGAAGAAAACACAGGCAGTACGCTCTTCAACATCGGTCTTAGCAACATATTTTCAAGCACCATGTCTGACTGGGCAAGAGAAACAATAGAAAAAATAACCAAATGGGACTACATCAAACTAAAAAGCTTCTGCACAGCAAAGGAAACCATCAACAAAACAAAAAGACAACCTAACAATTGGGAGAAGATATTTGCAAACCATACATCTGATAAAGGGTTAATCTCCAAAATATATAAAGAACTGATGCATCTCAACAACAAAAAAACTAACAACCCAATTAAAAAATGTGCAAAAGACCTGAACAGACATTTCTCCAAAGAAGATATACAGATGGCCAACAGACACATGAAAAGATGTTCAAAATCATTAACTATCAGGGAAATGCAAATCAAAACTACAATGTGATATCACCTCATGCCCATCAGAATGGCTATAATTAACAAGACAGGAAACAACATGTGTTGGAGAGGATGTGGAGAGAAGGGAACTCTCATACACTGCTGGTGGGAGTGCAAACTGGTGCAGCCACTATGGAAAACAGTATGGAGATTCCTCAAAAAATCAAGGATAGAACTACCATATGATCCAGCTATTCCACTGCTGGGTATTTATCCAAAGAACTTGAAAACACCAATGCGTAAAGATACATGCACCCCTGTGTTCACTGCAGCGTTATTCACAATAGCCAAGACTTGGAAGCAACCTAAGTGCCCATCAAGGGACGAATGGATAAAGAAGATGTGGTATATATACACAATGGAATACTACTCAGCCATAAGAAATGATGAAATCCAGCCATTTGTGACAACATGGATGGACATTGAGGGTATTATGCAAAGTGAAATAAGTCAGAGGGAGAAGGTCAAATACCGTATGATTTCCTTCATTAAGCAGTAGATAATAACAACAATAAACAAACACATAGAGACAGAGATTGGATTGGTGGTTACCAGAGGGGAAGGGGGGAGGGAGGAGGGTGAAAGGGATAATTCGGCACATGTGTGTGGTGATGGGTTGTAATTAGTATTTGGATGGTGAACATGATGTAATCTATGTAGAAATAGAAGTATAATGATGTACACCTGAAATTTATACAATGTTATAAACCAATCTTACTGCAATAAACAAAAAATTTAAAAAAATAAAATAAAATTGGCCCCTGTAAAAAAAAAAAAAAAAGAACAAACAGAACAAACAAAACTTCGTAAAATATTAATCCTGACCTATTTAAAATTTCTGATTTATTCCTTATGTTTAAAAATCGGGACTATTTATGTTAGGATAATTTTTTTGAAGGACCAAATTCTCCTTTTACTTTAAGACTTTTTTCTGCTCCCTTTTAAAAAAACAGGGCATAGATACTTTCCATTAAATGCCTATCATTTCCAAAGTTCATTCACTCAGTTCAACAAACATGTATTAATTACCTGCTCTGTGCTGAACATAGTGGATTCAAAACTGAACACCGCCAAAGCATGAAAAGTCTGTTTAGCAGATTAGAAACTTCACCTGGCACCATATTTAGGTGGTACAGGGGAGAAAGCACGAGCATCAACAGACTCTGGAGAAACAGCACAGGCTGCAGGCAACAGCACGGGTGAGACGGTGCACGCTTGAGCCCGGACACAGGTAGAACGGCCAGGGCAGAGGTGAGTGCGCTACCTCCCACGCCAGCAGCCTCCACACCCACCATACCTCACGCCTCCATCCCAGCCCTGGCTAATTTCAACATGCTTCACAAAGCCATTGCTCAGCCTATGCCAACTGCTGTGGGCTCTTATACCCCAACTTGTTAAAGCTCTTCCCTAGCCTTCTGTCAGTCTACACCTATTACTAATGTAAGAATCCAACCGAAAACTGAAATAGCTATTTCTTCTCCTCTTTACTGAATTAGTCCTGCCCAAATTTGGTCTCATATCTGTGACAAAGGGATTTGCTAACTATAAAAAAAGAACTTTAGCACTTACCTAAATATAAACCACATACTAGTAGAATCTGAATTAATAAGATCTCATAGCTTTACTGCATTTATTTCTCCCCTTAAAGGAATGAAAATGTAGTGTAAAGGGCGTAGGAGGGGAGAGAGAAAAAGAGCTTTTCACTCTCATGTAAAATATAGATACTTTGGGGGTTATCTATTTATATACCCTTAGGAGTCGTCTTTTTCTAACAGGAATCTTATCTGCTGCTTTGTGTATTTGGTCAGATTCCTAACAAATTGTTTCCTGTTGTTCAGTAAAGATGCTTTTCCTGCGATGAACAAAGCCCACTGATTTTTTTTTAAGATTTTTCCTCTTGATTTAATACACTGAGAAAGAAATGCGATACGTCTGAATGTTAAGATCAATTTCAGGAGTGCTTTGGGTTGTATATTAAATAGCCATCCATTTCTGGAACATAAGGACGGGATTATAATTAAATGAAATGAAATAGAAAAAAATTTCTTCTATATCAAACTAAAAAGCTTTGCACAGCAAAGTAAATCATCAACAAAATGAAAAGGCAACCTATTGAATGCGAGAGAATGCAAACTGTATATCTGATGAGGGGTTAATATCCCAGATATATAAAGAACTCACACAATTCAATAGCAAAATAACAATTTGATTAAAAAATGGGCAGAAGATCTGAAAAGACATTTTTCCAAAGACATACAGAAGGCCAACAGGTACATGAAAAGACGCTCAACATCACTTATCATCAGGGAAATGCAAATCAAAATCACAATGAGATATCCCCTCACACCTGTTAGAATGGCTATTATCAAAAACACAAGAAATAACAAGTGTTGGTGAGGATGTGGAGAAAAGGGAACCCTTGTGCACTGTTGGTGGGAATGTAAATTAGTACAGCCACTATAGAAAACAGTATGGAGGATCCTTAAAAAACTAAAACTAGAACTATCATATGATCCAGCTATTCCACTTCTGGGTATTTATCTGAAGAACATGAAAACACAAACTCAAAAAGATATCTGCACCCTCATGTTCACTGCAGCATTATTTACAATAGCCAAGATATGAAAACAACCTAAGTGTCCACTGGTGGATAAATGCATAAAGAAAGTGTGGTATATGTATACAATGGAATATTATTCAGTTATAAAAAAGAAGGAAATTTTGCCATTTGTGACAACACGAATGCACCTGGAGGGCATTATGCTAAGTGAAATAAGTCAGACAGAAAAAGACAAATACCATGTGATCTCACTTATATGTGGAATCTAAAACAGAAACAAACAAACAAAAACATACCGAGCTCATAGATACAGAGAACAGATTGCTGATTGTCAGAGGCAGGGGGTGGAAGGTGAGCCAAATGGGTGAAATGGGTCAAAAGGTACAAACTTCCAGTTATAAAATAAGTCATGGGGATGTAATATACAGTATGGTGACTAGAGTTAGTAATACCGTATTGCATATTTAAAAGTTGCTAAGAGAGCAGATCTTAAAAGTCCTCATCACAAGGAAAAAAGTTTTGTAACTATGTATAGTGAAGACGTTAACTAGACTTACTGTGGTGATCATTTCGCAATATATACAAATATCAAATCATTATGTTATACATCTGAAACTAATGTAATGTTATATGTCAATTACACATGAATAAAAAAAAAGTTTCTTCAAATCATGGGGAAATGAGCCTGCTCCATAAGATGGGCTTCAGAAAGACCGTCGCCCTTCTAAGAATGATCCTGTTTGAGGACAAGTGAATGAAATGGATTTTCTTCCATTCTGGCTAGCAAACTCCTTAAAAGAAAATAGCTGAAGAAAAAAAAATAACAACAAGAACTATTTCACAAGTCTACGGCAGACCTGGAAGCTGAAATACGATGGAAGTAAAAAAGTTTATCATGAGGAATTCTGAGCAATAGGAGGTAGGTTTCCCATGAGAATATGACTGTCATGTCTATGCCTAGAGCCTTCAGGAGAACCAGCATTATGAATTCGATACACACACATTCCCCAGAAACTGGGCCCAGTCATTTTCAGGAAAAGGTTTTTTGTTTGTCTTGTTTGGTTTTGTTGCCACTAGAATATAAACTCCAAAAGGCAATAACTTGGTCTGCTTTCCCTTACCGTTATATCCCCAGAGTCTAAAACAACAGTACCTAGCAAAACGGATATATTTGTTGAATCAATGAATAAATAATGTCCTATAACCAAAAGGATATCATTTAATAGAACCTCAAAACAGAAACTAAAAGAAACCTCCCAAAACACAAGCAAAATACTACATGTCAGTGCCACCCAAGTTCTGTCCCCTACTCCCAAGTACAGGCTTGAATAGAATGCTGGAAACATGGGGGTCCCTCCTAACATTAGAGCAAGAATAATTCTTCCATTTTCTCAGCTAACATCTATTGTGCACCAAGTATGCGTTGAGCACTGAAAAACAGAGCAACAAATAAGGCCAACATGGCTCTTGCACCACGGAGCTTGCAATCAGCAATGGCATCTGTATACAGTTGTCTGGTGCAGACAAAGTACAGGAAGTGGAGACAATCTTGGCCACAGTTCTAGAACTCAACATGATCCTACATGGGCTATTACTATTGAGCATAAATTTCTCAATTGATTATCCTAGTCTCTAAATGCTATGCTATACAATATGGTAGCCACAGCCACATATGGCTATTTAAATTTAAATTAAATAAAATTGAAAATCCAGTGCTCAATACCACATGTAGCTAGTGGCTACCATATTGCACCACACAGATACAGAACATTTTTCCATGATCACAGAAAATTCTATCTGAAAGTGCTGCCCTAGAACACTCCTACTCAAAGTGTGGCCTTGGGACAGTAGCATAGGCATCACTGAGGAGTGGGTTAAACATGAAGACACAGGTGCCTTTCTAGACCTTCCTAATCAGAATTCATATTGCTGAAAAGAACCCCAGGTGATTTGTATACACATTTAAGTATAAGAAGCCCTTCTCCAGAGAACTATAACAATATGTAGAAGTTGTTCTGACAACATTTAATTGGCTCCTTTTTATTCTAGAAGATAATCTCACGAGTTCCCACCTCCTAAATGAAAGATCCAGCTGGTCAATCAAATGCACAACAACTGCAGAAAGCACACAGTCCCGTTTCTATCAAGAGAAAGGCTTGCTTGTTCTGGTCTGCTTTGCCCTCCAATTACCTGGGAGCCTTTTCAAGAGAGGAAGAGAGTCACCTCTACTGTGATATGACCTCTTCTTTATCTAATGGCTCACAGTAAACTTCTCTCACAACGGATGGTCAGTGATGCAAAAAGACCAAAAAATTCTAAAACTACTGCAAATGTAAATGAGCACTAGTAAACGCCCGTACATTCACATCTGTCCATAGCCTTAAAGAAATTACATTGAGACCTAAAGGAAAAGGGCTGAGGGAAAGGGAAGGTTTTTCAATTTTAAAAAACCGAGTTATTTTCCCAGACTTTTAGTGTTCTTGTCATTGCATATATTACTTGTAAAATAAAAATGCATGGGCAGATTCTCTGATGAGGCACTTTCAAGAGAGCAATAAGGGTCTATAATCTATTTTCTACAGATATAATTCAACAGATTTTCAATCCTTGATAAATCATAGCTAACCCAGCACTACACACATCTTCTCTCCTTTCCATGTAGGTTGTTCATAAATGTAATAACATCCATGGAGGCATCTGATCCCTAATGAATATCAGTCAGACAATACCTTAAAACTTATATAATCAGTTAGTATGATAAAAGAACTATAAATTCTTAAGTTGTTTTAACACTGGAAAATTTACAGAAACAAGTTTAAATACACATTCCCTCTGACTTGTCAAGAAGGAATTCAGGCCCATAGACAGAAGGGTGACCACTTTGTCCCCTTTGGTCAGAAATTTCATAAATCAATAAAAAAATTGGAAGACAAACGTCCAATTTACCAAGCAAATATAAAAAGCCTTGCAGAGCTAAAAAAACCTCAAATACATTTCACCCATAAGTAACCATAATCCTTAATTGTGAATGGTAATAATCAGTGTTTTTATGTCTAATAATCAATAAATCCCTCCAGCAACACAGTGATGCATGCATGGTTCAGATTGGCAACGCAACAGAAAAAGTTGTATTAAAAAAAAAAGAGAATAATCTAATCCATTTTTACTAAGCAATAGAAAATATACTTAGTACAGTAAAAATAGAAAATGAGTCTGAGTAACGAGACTTTACACTATGAGGATTCTAAGTACATTATATTTTGGTACATGCTCTTCATCCTAACAAAAGTCACATTTTGGAGAAGGCTACAGTGTGGAGTTGAGGATGCTGGCTATTGTCTGGTCACCAACAACTCCCTAAAAGCATGGATATTTAAGGTATTTATACGCTGTAAAAACCAGGAAAAGGCCTGCCAAACACTACACAAGGTACTAGCACGTGCACACGAATAGACTATTCCATTAATTGGACACATTTTCCCAAGTGATTAATAGTTACAGCTGTGCTGAGAACTAAATTTCTCATACTAATGATTCTGAACCCAATTTTTCTCATTCAGTTCTAGTCCCTGGGGAAATGATACTAGTTTACCATTCCAGTCAATTTCAGAGGCAGCTCTGTGAACTGAGGAGTGGCACCGCATACAGAGGTGAAATGAGCGAGATAAGAAATAGTCCATTAATTTTAAACCAAAGTCTCTGCCAGTGTGCAGAGCGCTGTTACTCATCGTGGAGAAGAAACCCTAAGCTGAAGAGCTGAACTGAAGCCTATCTTTACAATAATTGTTTTAAAGCCAGCTTCCTTCCTTCAAGGTAGGTCTCTCCACTTTTATCTGTCATCACCTCTCACAACTTCTGTTTCTTTTTATACCCACACCTTGTCCTTCTAATTTCAGCCGTATTGCTTCTAATCGGAGTTGCTCCTCTGATTTCATCGCTTCTATCCATTTTCTACTACTTCGTCCTGTTTAGGAATCCACACTTTTAAAAACCCAATTTTATTTATTTTTAATTTTTTCCAGCTTTACTGAGATATAACTGACATACAACATTGTTGTGTAAGTTTAAGGTGTACAATGTGTTGATCTGATACCTACAGATTCCAAAATGATGACCACCATAGCTTTAGCTAACAAGTCCATCACGCCACATAATTACCATTTCTTTTTTGTGGTGAGAACATTTAAGATCTACTCTCTTAGCAGCTTCGAAGTATATAGTACAATATTGTTAACTATAATTACCATGCTGGACATTAGATCCCCAGAACTCATTCATCTCATAACTGGAAATTTGTACCCTTTGATCAACAATACCCCGTTCCCTCCACCCCCCAGCCCCTGGTAACCACCATTCTACTCTTTGAAAAACTCAATTTTAAAATTTCTCTGATCTTCGCTGACTTTTTGTTTTTATTTCACTTTAAAAAGCAAAAGAAGTTTAAACTTTTAAATAACTCCACAATCTTGTTTACAGCAGGCTCTCTTCTGCTAAAGTTAACATGGATATGGTAGTATTAATATACATTCTCATATAAAATATTTTATTAAATCTTTTAATATTTAAGAAACTGAAATTGATGTTTCAAAATACTTATACAATTCTTTTTTAAAAATCATGAATGCCAAGCAGCTGGAGTTCCTAGTGGTGATGATCACCTCCAGCTGTGGACTCCTCTAAACTGCTGTGTCAAGACAGATGGCGGCTGCAGTGGTAAACAACCTCACTCAGCCTTCAGTCTGCAATAAGCCTCAGCTGATCCACAGTTGCATTCAGTAGTTTTTATGCTCAATAGGAAACCCTCAGTTTTGTTAAGAATTCAGGCTGCAAACTGACATAAGCAATAATGCTAAGTATATCTGAAAATGCAAATTTTACAGAAAGTTTAAAGTCAAGCTCCCTGGTGAGAGAGAAATAAATCTTGAATGATTCTAAAAGTGACACTTTTCAATAGACAGGAAGAGCACGCCCTGTGTAAACTGAGGAGTTTACCTATTATAAACCCGCAGTAGAGACTGCCTTAGCCTCAACTACAGTGTTCACAGAACGTTCTTGGTGCTGCCAAATGGCTAACCTTGTCCTCCTCTAGGCTATTCAGACAGACCCATACTTCCGGAATGCAGATGGAAAGGAGTTTGAGCTCTTTAAGAGAAACTCCTCCCCTATACCCATCCAGGGCCACAATATTATGTCTTTATGAAACTACAGGGGTGGCCCGTTTTCCTCTTTCTTTCTATATAATACATCACAAACAGGGAGCAGAAATAGGTTGACAGAATTCTGTATTCCCTGGAAAGCTGGTTGAACCAAAAAATAACAAAGAAAGGAAATAAAATTACAGGTAAGAATAATACTCTGCTTTCTATTTAAAAACAAAAATTTTGGAAAATCCAATGTCAGATGCTAAAATAAACATTCCAAGTTAAAGCCAGGCGAGGTTCTGGGCAACAGCATTTGGGGGGCAGGTGGCATCTTTCTGATGACTGGGGAATTAAAAAGCGGCTGGCATGGGCATCCCTGAATAAAGGCAGTATGCTCTTCTCTCTGTCAGGATTCAGCAAAACCTGGTCTAGCCCCAGGAGTCTCCCATTGGGACGGTCAAAAAACAAGACTAGTAAGCAAAAGCAGTCAGTAATACAGATGGGTCATTGCATAGTAGCATTTTACCAGAGAGCGATACATAAAACTCTATTCACCTGCACAGACCTACAAACAGAGGTTACTCACAGAGATTACCGTAGCTCCAGCAGTTACCCATTGATCATAGAGAATGCCCAGTTCATCAGCTTAACGCTTGAGAAAAGTTAGCTAGGAAAGAAGCCAGCTAATTCAAAATCGGCTGGTCCAGTCAACTGGAAGCAAATTAGTTTCAAATTTCCTGGCAGCCCCTTTGCCCTGCACTGCCCACGGTGATGTGAATGGAAGCACTGGGAGCGCTAGGAGCTAGCTGAGAGGAGCTGCCGCCTCAGTCCCTGCTCACAAAGGCTAAGCGCCTGTTCTCGCTCCGCTCCCTGCCTCTGCCTCTGTCGCTCTCTACCTTGGTAGCTTACCGAAACAACCACCACAGGGCTTTTCTATATTTGTGAAAACTACTTCCAAGGGGATAATTGAGATGATGGGAGTTAGCTTTAATGTAACCATGTCCCCAGTGCAGCAGCAGGAACCCGGCAAAGGCTCCGAGAGGACTGTACCATCCTTGGTGACATCAGAGGTGGGGCTGTCATCTTAGTATTATGCAGCATTTTCTCTGACGAGAGAGTGACACACGTGAAAGGAGACGGATGAGTTCCCTTTAAAATGGATTAACTCTTGTGTTATTTAAACAGAAAAGGCAAAAGCAAATATAATGCTGAAAAACTGCTGTAGGAGGATATAAATCCTGCTTCACCAGTCCTTATCGCACTGCTAAATGACGCTGCCATTTCAAGTCATTTTACTGATGACTACATTACCGTTCCTGTGATTAAATTAATATTTAATGGGTAATCGATATTACTTGGAAAATTGTGACATGAAAAGATTCAAACACATTAACATCTAGTTTTAAATATGATGACATAAACTTTTACATCATTAATACTACCTTGGATGTATGCAATACCTTTCAACACAATCTCAATGGAAAATACTAAATATAAAACTAATAGTTTTGTAGATGAGAAAAGTGAGGTGAAAATCACACAAGATGAATAGCATAATATAATACTGGTCCTTAGTCCCCGTAATGGAGGTTAACACAAACAAAAAATAATTCATCTTCTATAACCTTAATATTCCAACCAGTATAAAAAGTGTAGGCTGACAATACAAAGCAATTGATAGCTATTTTCATTCATTCCTTATACATTTACTGAGTGTCTAATATGTGCTAGAAAACGTGGTGAGTTTAATTTGGAGTTCATTTCTGATAAATAATCTAATCAGAATAGAAACCGTTCCTACAATGCTCACTCTGTTGCAGGCCCTGCACCACGCAGCTTCACTGCATGACCTCACCTCTCCCCACCAGCAGCCCTGCGGGACGGACCCCATAACTAACCCCTACAAAGACGAGACCACTGAAGCTCGGCGGGTGTGAGGCCTGTGGGAGATCACACCGCTGAAACGGCACAGGCGGGACGCAAGCACAGGCACTAAGGCTGCCAAGGCCACACTCTCGACCACGAAGCTACATGCCTCCTGAGGGCTTCCCAGACAAGTAAAAGAACGCTAAAGGGAGAATATAATTTTCAGGACTTAGAATCACAGCAAGCCAAAAACAGCCACCTCTCAAGAAGACTGGCCCAAATATAAGAGGATACAGGCACAGAAAGCAGATGGAGCCAGTGGAACTAAGGCCCAGGAGCAGAAGTTTAGTGCTGACTCCTCCAGTCACCTTTGGCCAATGGCTTAAAATCCTTCAGCTTATTTCTGAGTTATAGGTTTTTAAATTATAAAGCAGTATAAAAATGTGGTTAAAGCACACGATCTAGACTCGTAATTTGGGCTCCATCATTTTCCTATTATATCACCTTAAGTTATTTAACCTCTGAGAGGCTCAATTTCCTCATCCAAAACAATGAGGAAAACAATGGGGTTGTTCTGAGGATTAAATGAACTATGCATAGAAATATATAAAACACTCAGACTAGCAGTATGTAATAAAAGCTCAAGGTTAATTATTATTATTTTTACTATAATCATCATCATTTTTAGTATTATTGCCACATTTTTTAACTAAAACCAGCCAGCTTCCTCCCTTTTAAAAAACCTCCCCAAGAAGAACTGCTATTTTTCCAGACTTGGTTGGAAAAGCAGAAACGACAACCTTTGTTGGCTTCAAACAAACAGTAACCAATCCATGAATCACCAACTAACTAGGAGACGGAAGCTGAAGTTGCTAGCACGCCATCCCAGAAGGCTCCTCTTACTAGGGGAAGAAACAAGGGCACGCACCCTTTTGCCCTCACCAACTTCTTCCTCCCTTTGCCTGGAATACGGAAGATGGCTAGAGGTGAGCAGCCATCCTTAAATGCAGGCATCCCATTAGCTAGGGAGGCAAAACAGAAAGAGTCTCCACACCCACCACAGACCTCCCATCTCCATCTGCTTTTACGTTAGAGAGAAATAAACCTTTAGATCAAGTATTTAATTCAAGTTTTCTATTACATGCAACTCTCCATGATCCTAATTGATACATAGTTAAAGGCCACAATTTCCCTATAGTTTCAAAGGCTAACTTGAGGGCAGGGCTATTTATCATGACTTTTCTGTTACATCCTCTGCACCTGCATCCTCTCCAATGCCAACTCAAAGCCAAGGGGTGACCCCATGGGAAACAAAAAAAGCAAACTATACTGCTCCCAACACTTAGTAGCTATGCTGTCTTATGACAGACAGAACAACAAAGGGTCGAGTGGATGACGCAGTAGCACGTGAGATGCTCCTCCTCTGCTTTACTTTCTTCCAATCTCTGAACGGATTCATATTTTCAATCTGCATGCTACTAAGTTAACGTTAAAAGGAGAAAAAAACAAAACTCAAACACACAAATGAGGGTGCTTAATAAAGTTATGCTATTATAAAGACTATGTAATGAAGATGGTCCCCTCAACTGCAACTGCTAGTGACCATGAGGAAACAAATATGTCTCGACCACACAAATGCCTCATTTCTAAACATCTGGCATTCCACATTAGACTTAAATTAACACTTTGACACCCTAAAACTCGCCATTTTAAAAAGTAAAGCTCAAAATTCTCTAGTCTCTCAAAGGCACAATCTCTAAAAGATATACATACAGAAACAGCACTTGAGTCCATAACTGCATTATATGAAAGAATTTCAATCTAAAATGGAACCGGAAAATATGAAATGGAGAATCTCATGCACACACACTCAGAACAAGGGAACCTAAGAACTGAGAAACTGATTTCCTGTAAGTGTCTGATTTACAGAAGACCGAGACTTACCACCTGATCAATGAACATCTGTGAAGACTCTCTCCCCATCCTCAACCCAATGAACTTACTGCGTGGACTCTGGCTGGACTTGCCCCTCTTTGCGTTCCTTGTCATAAATACAGTCCACCCCAAACCATCAACAGTCTTGCCTATAGCTTACTACAGCACGTGTTTACCAAACTGCAACTCCTCTGCTATTCCAGAACAAACTCAATTTCTGGTAATCTGAGCTTGCCTCAGTTTACCTCTTTATTTAAGTTGATAGCAGGGCCATCCTCAAGTCCTCAATTGTTTTGTTTTGTTTTGTTTCTGAAATGTAATCTAATACCATTGCCATTATACTTGAAGGTTAGATAATATCAGGAATATCTAGAGGAGGAAACCATTAAAAAATTCACAAACCAATATTGTTTATGCCTTTTCTGTAAAATACAATCGTTTTTCTAGAAATATCCCTGACACATGGAACCAATAAAAAAAAAGCTAGATTTATGAAATGTACTTTTTCATTAAAATGTAAATAACTTTTATAAATAAAAGTGTACCCGCAAATTGCAACCAATGTTTTTTTTTTTTTTTGTGAGGAGATCAGCCCTGAGCTAACATCCGCCAATCCTCCTCTGTTTTTGCTGAGGAAGAGGGCCCTGGGCTAACATCGGTGCCCATCTTCCTCCACTTTATATGGGACGCCGCCACAGCACGGCTTACCAAGCAGCGCGTCGGTGCGCGCCCGGGATCTGAACCAGCGAACCCCGGGCCGCCGCAGCGGAGCGCGCGCACCTAACTGCTTGCGCCACCGGGCCAGCCCCCAACCAATGTTTTTTAACGAACAAAGTATGAAATTTAAATTATAAAACATTTTGAATGTTAACATAAAGTTTGTATTGACTATTATCTTATTTTCTCTATTGATGGTCTGGCATTTGGGGCCTTGATCTTGAAGAGGCAGCCCTTCCCAGAGCTACCTATTTTCTAGAAATAGCAAAAGACTCCCCTGGGAGCACACTGTTGATACATAAACCAGCCCATCCAGAGCCACACCCCCAACCATCTCCTTCATCCCCTCTCACACTCTAAGATAATATTCCACTCCCCCCACCCTAAACTGCCCCCAGGCCCTGGTACTGGACAAGTACCAACCATCCCCATAGACCAGAACCTGTTAAATTATTCAAACTATCCAGTCCTCAATTTACTCAGGTCCCTACCCTGCCTCACCCATTCCTTCCCGAAAAATCCCCATTAAAGGCTGGGCCTTCCTCTCCCCACCCACTCTGCCTCCTTCCTTGTGTGGTCCTGCAGGCGTGCCATGCCTGTTTCTGGCTTCATGACAATTATTCCCATGTCTGTGTGTCTCCCCACACCTGATTAAAACAAATCCCAGGCACAAATTTTATAACCAAGTTTTAACAGAAATGAATAATTACTCATTAAGAACAAAATTTCAAATCAGTAACGTATTTCTAGACTTTATTGTCACTAGCACTGTCTCTTTAGTTTAGGAATGATAAGCTGTAGGTAATGAATTGTTATTTGATATAATGTATTATTTCTCAAAAATGTCAAAAAAGTAATAAACAGGTAAGCAAACTGTTATCCAATTTAGTATGAGATTTTAGAATTAAAACTTTTACAAATCAAGACGGATTGATGCCAATTTTTATCACCATATCATCTGATATTTTATTGTTAGCCTTTATTAATTACCAAATCCAGGTAGAAGACAACATGATGATCAGAAGAATGTGTAACAAAAATTCCTTATTTGAAATAACTTTAATTGAGCAAATTCCAATAAATAAGAAGCCAGTTTTCCTATCTCAAATTTATTTATTTTTGAAGTCTGGTTCTTACATCTTAAAAAAAATACTCAACGCCAATTTCAGGATTATAAAAATTTATATTTTGTACATTTGTCTATTGTCTCAGTTATATGGTACCTCTGAATGTTTAAGCTTAACATAGAGAGATAAACAGAATCTAGGAAGATAAAACATGAAATAAATCCAAGTGAGCAGAGAGGAGAGGAGTGCAATACTAAGACTGATAATAATGACAGTCATGGCAGAGCTTTATACTTGGAACATGGTTTAAGAAAAAGAACTCTAGGGGCTGGCCCTGTGGCGTAGAGGTTAAGTGCACGTGCTCCGCTGCTTGCGGCCTGGGTTCTGATCCCGGGCGCGCACCGATGCACTGCTTGTCAAGCCATGCTGGGGCAGCGTCCCATATAAAGTGGAGGAAGATAGGCACAGATGTTAGCCCAGGGCCAGTCTTCCTCAGCAAAAAGAGGAGGATTGGCATGATGTTAGCTCAGGGCTGATCCTCCTCTCACACACACACACACACACACACACACACATACACACGAACTCTAAAGCAAAATGTTACTTATGTTAAAAACAACACAACAGGCCCAAAATGGAGTCACTTATGCTAAGCCCACATCACCAAACAGACTTAATTATAGTTTCAGCTCTCCCAGAAATGGAATCGTCAATCAAGAATCGCCTAATCAGCAGTAGGTAGGTAATCTGCCTGATAGACCCCCACCATCCCCTAAAGGAAGTAACTTTGTAATAACCAACCCACTTTTTTGCCTACTATATATAACTTCCTTGTTCCCGCTCCTTTCTGCCTATAAAAATCTTTCATCTTGTACAGCTCCTTGGAGCTCTTTTCTATCTGCCTGACTAGATGTTGTCTGATTCAAATCGATTTTTGCTCAAACTCTTAAAATTTGTAACATGTCTCAGTTTACCTTTTAACAGTTCTGGTGTCAGAAGAACGAACTGAAGGAGAGCCCCAGTGGGCCCCAGGAGCAATGAGCAACCAGGAGGGTACCTGTTGAGCCCCTTGAGCTTGCTGCTTTCTTGCTGCCTCTAGAGGTCATGGGTATATCCCTCTTGGACCCTAGCTCCACAGCTTTTGTTTTAAAAGCTTTCACACTTTATTTGAGCATTCCTTTTTCTGGACAGGGTCTGACTTAGAAACTAGACTGGGTCCAACTAAAACTGGACTAGGTTTAACTTAGAAACTGGACTGGGTCTGGGGGCGGACTGGGTCTGACTTAAACTGGACTGGTTCCAGCGTGAGGTCTCAGGTGAATAAAATTTGTTTTAAGGCTAAACGAGTAGGTTAACCCTTCCAAATACAATCTTGAATTACAGTGGCCACAGCAGGAGAACTTTTAACCTATTTAAGCTTATCCATTTAAGAGGTGCCCTAGAGAAAAGGGGTCTCAGCCAGACACTGACTATAAAGGGTAGAGGAAAAATTATTTTTCCTCCTCTACAGTGTCTGGTACCAGGATGAGACCTGCTGGGACACCTCACTCCTCCAGAGCTTGTAGGCGGGATCCTGGGAAAACTGGCAGAAGATGGCAAAGGGTGAGAATTCTTTCTCAAGTCAGCTCTCCCAGATCTCTGTCTGTCGTGTCTGGTTGAAGGAATGTAAAATTGCACATTACCCTTTCCTTTCCAAATTCAGATTGGCAGGAAAAAACATTTGTAAGAATTGGATGTTTCAATTGTGACTCGTGAATTAGCTTTCCGGTACCCACTGGTTGTTGATCCTTTCTCTACCAGGGACAACTACTGCCTCTTGTTTGTCTTGTTTTGTGTCCTAAGAACTTGGATTTGAACTGGCAGATCTGGGGGCCCCCAGAGTATGGCCAGACAGAAAGTGAGTTGCCCCCCATTTGTGGCTAGGTATGGCTGGACAGAAATGTGGGTTGCACTCCATTTGTGGCTAGAGTCTATTGCCAGCCCTCAGGGGAACTGTCTATGTCTTTCTTTCTTTTGGCTATCTTTGGGAGTGGTTCTGGATCCTGGGAGGATAGACCTTTTGCAGCCTCTTTGGGGATGCCTCTTGCAACCAAAGGGTTGTTCAGTATTGCCAGGAATACTTACTCTTTGTCCCGGCTGAAACCTGACAAGATATTTGAAAGAATTTTGTTTTTCTTTTAAGTAACTCTATGGTCAGAAGTTGCCCAAATTGGAAGCTGATATTCAGAGCCCGATAGGAACTTTTTTTTAAGCCTTCTCCTCTAAGCTAAAATAAAACTGCACCCAGAGGGAAAGAAAAACATTCTGAAGCCTTTTGTGGAAGGATTTACTAACACATTCCAAAGACACAGAGCTCTAAATCTAGAACAGAGGAAACTTTTGATGTCTATCTTAGTTGAAGATTTTCTCCCTGACATAAAGAAGCAAACTGAGGATACTGTAGTAGGCTGCGTGGGTCAGCCTCCATATCATTCAGGTTACAACCCAATTCTTTGGGGAATTAAAAACAACTGTACTTATCTCACAAATCTAGTCTTTATAAGAACAGAAATATAGCTCTAAAAATAATTAAAAGCCCACCTATCCTTTTTACTAATCTCAAAACCTCCCCTATTCCTCTCAAAAGGCTTACAGAAATTATAAAAAATCTGGACTTAGGGGACAAAAGTCCTTCTTGGTGGAACTTGCATTCTTTCTCTGGGCCTTGTCTTCTCTAGAAACCAAGGTAATTCTTACCAGAAGGAGGGGGAGGGAGGCTATTTTGAAAACTAGGCCTATGAAAAATCTTAAAAGTCTCTTCCACAAATATTAGTAAAAAGTTTTAGCAATCTGCCATCTGTGCAGGTAAACAACTTATTTCATCCACCAGAAACATTTTTGGATCCAACTATTCTTTTATAAACTAGTGAGCTCTGCATTATCATACCTGTCTCAAAACTAAAATTTTTAAATGAAAGCTATAAGATCTCTGTTTGCATCTACCTGTATCTCTGTGTATGTATGTTACAGATGTTTGATCTTTTTTCTACCTCCAAATGGTTTTGCCAAAATTAATTTGTAAAGAGCTCTACTTAATTTGCTTAAAGACAAACAAGTATTTATATAAATCAAGTATACTCTCAGAAATATATAAACTAACCCAAATGTTTTTCAAGTTCATGTGATGTAGGATAACCTTTGGTAAATAACGCTAGTTTAAGTTTGTTGGTTTAATTAAAACAGGCATGTCTTTAGAGTTATCAGCATTAAATATAATACTTTTATTCTACCAAGGTTTACTAAAAATCAAATAAGCTCATGTTATCTCTGTTACAGAATTTGTCAGCAAGAAAGATTCACTTAAGACGATGGTTAGCTGTTTAATGTCTCATGAAATTTTCATGACTAATCTAAACATAATTGTTAAGAACAAGTGAATTAAATAGATGTAAGATAAAAAAATTCATAAATGAACTTTTCAACAACAATTATGCTTTATGGTATGTCTACTTAAAAACAGTTTCCAAAATCTTTTTGGTAATTTGAGTATCTAGATCTTTCCAAATAAGATAAAATACCGAAACATTAATTACTGAATATAGGTTTATCTACTTTTGCCTTCCTTTTACAGAAGAACTAAAGATATTTGGGTCTATTAGTAAACGTTTTCTGCCACATTGAAAAATTTACTAGGAGGAAGAATATGCTTCTAGAAATTATGAAATGCATTTATAAATTTGCCAATCCACACAATGTTAGTGTAACAGTCCACAATTGCTTACTTCTTATTTTCACTGAGAATTAAGGATTCTAAGAGTTAAAAATTCTAATCACTATATGTTATTAAAATTACTTACAAATAATAAGGGTGAAAGGAAACAACTGTGTATGAAAAGTAGGTAGGGAAAGTAGAATGACTGACTGTTCCAGAAGGAGAAAGAGGGGAAAAAAACACAGGAAAAAATCTGAATGGATATAAAAAAGTTGTAGGAGGTTTGTGGAAAAGGAATCTTGGGGAAGGAATTTTATGTGTGGTCAAGCTGGCTATGATTGGAATGGATTTATTTAAGTTTTTAAAGAATGGGTTTTAACATCAAAAGTACACCTTGGTGTACTTTTTTTGGTGCAAAATTGGTATTTGGTTTTCTCTCTGTTAAAAGGACAAAGTGCTCTGAGATTATTGGTCTTCTCTTAATAAGAAATTGTGACCAAAGGTTTTTCTTTACCTTTTAAGTAACCTGCCTGAGCAGCAAAGATTTTGTCTCACCAAAGTAACTCACTGTGCTTCATGCTGTCTTTATTAGGTCTTTGATTACTTAATATTGAGAAGACTGCATTTTCTTAAGAGAGCTAAGTTTTGTTCACACCTATGCAACCTTCTATATTTGCCTTTAACATCTCCTATTGTCACTTTGGTTAAACAGATAATTAAGAATTATTTCATAATGACCTGTAATCCCATTTAATCAAATTGAAACCTTTTGACATTTTCCCAAAATCAAATTCTAAATGGAGTCTTTTTGACTTTAAACTAACTTGGAGATTTCCCACAGACTCCTGCAAAATCTCAAAGGATCTGCCTCTCACCTTGTAAAAAAGAGATGTTAAATTAATTAGGTTTTTTTGTTATGTTAAATTATATGGGAGATTTTGTCAAATAAGTGATAATAAACCTGCTTAGGTTATATGTCTGGATATATGTTGCTAATATAGGTATTCCAGAAATTGTCTGAAGTTCATAGAAATTTGTCAACAGTCTTATTGTCCAATTATTACCTTAAATTGTTGTATGCCACAGAAATAATCACATTTCCTTACCAAAAGTACTCTCATCAGATCTTTAACCATGAATATTTTTAAGTCTTTTGTTATTTACAGACAGTTATTGTTTTACTCTGATGCTTTTGTAAAAGTGAGATTCATGGAAAGGACCCTTCCACATACTCTTGACCACTGACACCACCAAATTACAAAGTGTTAAAACTCTGGTGCATATTTCACAACTGACAAAGGCTCCACCTGACATCTGGTCCTGTGCAAATGCTGGAGTCCCCAAAACCAAGTTGACTAGGAAGAGAAGTAGCCAACATTGAGGTAGACTGCTTCCTCCCAAGATGTCAGATGAAAAATGTTTCTTTCCATTCCTCTTTCCCTCTCTGACCATCCTTTTCCTAATTCTTACACCATGCAGGTCATTATGATTCTTTTGTCCACCGTTTGCCGTGCACTTCCCTCGAAAGATAATGCCATTGTTCATATATCTCAGGCCACGGCAAAGGGGGGTAATCCAACCTCCAAATCACTGTTGGATTTGCCATGATATTATGCTGGTGATTCTGTAGTTCTACACATCACAAACTTCTCCCTGATTTCCAATGCCTCAGTTTCTCTGGAATAAACTCAGCCCTCTCTCTACTGTGTCAGGCTACCTAACCCTGGGGATCCATTTCCCTGCCTCTGGTTAACAACTCCAAACCCCGAGAATATTGCATCTAGGCTCTGTACAAAGAAAGGAACACAAGCCAAGGGTAACCAGAATAAAACCACCTTTGCAGTCTACAGACCCTTACATTTTACTGGCCTCCATGGCTGTCATCTTTCCAGTCCCGAGCCATGGACTCAAACAGAAATAACCAGGAAGCATTCATGACTCAAAATTAGCTTCCTTTGGCAGATCTCTACTGCCCTGACTAGAAGTAAGTGCAAATGAGGCTATGATCAGTAACCTCATAGCCTCACAAAGGCTATGAGGCTGTGCTGTGGCCAACTCCACTTGCTACACTTGGGTTGACACTTCTGGGGAAGTTGAGACTCAGCTATATAAGGTCACTGAACAAGCCACTTGGGTTAAGAAAGTAACTCCTTCAACAGGGTCTTTTGACTTATTCGATTTTGATTGGTTTGGGTCTTGGGGACTATGGCTCCAAAGTGTACTTTGGACATTGGGAATTACCCTGCTTATAATAATCATAGTAGTTTCTCTGGTGCACTGTAATCTCTCAAAAGCTTTAAATGCATGTTTGCAGCCAAAAGAGAATGACCAACTTAAAGAATGTGAACCTGACATCATGAAGTGTGAATACCACAAAGAGATTCAGCAAAAATACGTCATGACCTGTGAATATCACACAGATATTCAGCAAAAAAACTGTAAGAACTCCAGAGCAGCAGCTGGGAGTAGGACAAATGCCTTAAATTTTCATCCCATCTCTCAGTTAGGCTGGGAGTCTGATGAAATGGGGGGAATTGTTAAAAACAAGACAACAGGCCCAAAATGGAGTTGCTTATGCTAAGCCCACATCACCAAACTGAGACTTAATTACAGTTTCGGCTCTCTCGAAATGGAATCTTAAACCAGTCAATCAAGAATCACCTGTTCAGCACTAGTCAGGTGATCTGCCTGAGAGACCCCTGCCATGCCCTAAGGAAGTAACTTCGCAATAACCAACCCGCTTTTTTGCCTACTAATCCCTCCTTGCTCCCACTCTCTTCTGCCTTTTATAGGCAGGCTTATTTTGTACAGTCCTGAGAGCTCCTTTCTATCTACTACATTGGATGCTGTCAATCCAAATTGATTGGATTCAAATCAATTTTTGCTCAAATAAACTCTTAAAATTTTTAATATGCCTCAGTTTATCCTTTAACACTTATAAGTAATATAGATATAAGCCCTCCTGGTAAGCTTACCGGGAAGCATACATTATAAAAAGTTTGTATGTTTGAAACTTCATGTACAGTAAAAATGTAATTGAAAATCGTCTGCAAAACTCTACAAATGTCCCAGGACTACCTGCAGATGACCAAACTCAGCTGACCTGCGAGTTGGCAGTGGTGGGTATGGTCCCTCTCTGAGCATAGAACTAATACATCCTCTCTGCGCCACAAACTATGTCAGGGGTAGGGACGAGGTGGAGAAGAAAAGCAGAAGGACCAGGAGAAGGGCAGGGAGTCACAACTAACACTTAGGAATTCCTAGAAGCTCTTCACCTACCAGGCCTTCCCTGTCACCTTCAAAGTAACTCCAAACTATCAGTTTCTGCTCCTACCACAGCCTGTGCTGAGAAGGAAGGCTTCAAAAGAGCAGGAAACACATCCCATGCAGGTCTCCTTGTTAGTTCCTATTTACCCCGTGCTTACTACATGGTAGACACCCAACTAATTGTTTCACTCAATCCTTAGAAACTTCTAAGAAGTAACTATCAGGTATACCTAAATATAAGGCAACCTAAACAACTACGGTAAATCCATAAATTCCAGTGGGACAGAAGGTTGTTGGCCACATTGAATATATACACTTTTAGGATGTAGATTAAATAATCAAATGGCTTCTCATTTTCTTTATTATGTTAATTTTGTACATATACAAAATCACATACTACATAAAACAATAAAAAATACTTGCTTTTAATCATTACATTTCAGGGAATTATTTTATTTAAGCTTTTCACATGCAATCTGTCATGAGGATCTTTGCTAGCACTAGTCTCATTTTGAGTTATACTATGTCTTCAATTCTGTCTTAAGCTGAGATACAGAAATTTTCAAATCTGTGTGACGCTGTAACTGGAAATTCTATCCTAAATATACAGTATCCATTCACTTGAGGTGATCTCCACAATATAACCACTTACTGGATGACATTTAGAAGTCATCTTTAAAAAGCTAGTTTACAGTGACATCTGGCACTTAACAACTCTAGGATCATTTTCCCAGGAATAATTATTAAATGCGTGTGAAATCTGTTTTTTCTCCCTTTTTTAACTTGTTTTAGTGATCTCTGTAAGCATCCCAACTAGCATTATCTGTAGTTATTGCAAGCTAATGTGTTTTCTCCAAAATCTCTTTGTTATTCAAAATAAAACATCCCTAAAACAGAAACAGTAACAACTTGAATAGAAGGCCACTCCTTCTTTTCTGATAATTTTTTTAAGAAAACATCCTTACCCTAATTTGAGGGCATACAGGATATTAACTTCCTTTTACAGATGAAGAATAGAGAGTTTACGCAACCTGGCCAACACACAACTGGAAGATAAGGAAAGCAAGAAATATCCCTCAGACCAAAGTTTAAAAAGAAAAAAACAAAAAATTTAGTTGGCAGCCCTAATGTGAGCATACAGAAGAACAGAAGGAAACAAACAAAACCACTATTTTACATTAGGTTCTACATTGTTCCTATCTTTTATTCTAGAGTGTTTGGGAATTTGAACATTTTTTTCCTTGTTGATTGTATTAATTTATTTACAATAATACTTATGTTATTTTTTATTAATATAAACCATGTAAACATCATTTTTTCTGAACACACAATATGTCATGTAGTAACAAAATTTAGTTATTGTTGAACAGTCTGGTTATTTCTAATATTATCCCAGATAGATTCTTATATTGACAACTGGCTAATTAATATTATTCAGAATGTAATCAAAATATAAGCCCCAAATGAAATCTCCATGAAGTCAGTGATTTATATGTTTTGTTCACTGCTGTATCCATGTCACTGAGGTACCCAGGAAACACAAATGTCAAACTGCAAGGTCAGCTCGAGATGGCATAAAACTCAGGTTGCAGGTAATGAGCAAGGAGAAGTTTTATGGTCAGTTGGGAAACTGCCTTCCGCAGGCATGGGTCTGGATGGAATGAGAACCCAAGGGCGCCAAGATAGCACTGGAGCAGAAGGAAAGCAGAGCCTTGGCTAAAAGGGTTGACCTGAGGGAGTCCTTATCCATAACCAGAGGTAAAATTTGAAAGCAAATTCTATGAGGAATTGAATCTCCCTCAAAGTAGAAATGTCACTCAGTATCCAAATGGCACTTAAGTGGGCAACTGAAGCTAGCCAGAAGGGCCCTATAACCTGCACTCATCAAGCTGATTCCTGGCTAGGCTTTAGTTAAAATTAGGATTATAATTCTCTATCCTATAAAATCCTTTATTTATTTGCTGTTTCTTTTTATTTTCTTTCTTTCTTTCAGTGAGCGATTCTGTTCAAAAACTCTCATCTTGTATCAACTGTGTTAGAGTAAAAGTAATGTTCCATCTCTCTGTAGGGATCCCTAAGGGCATCATGTGCTGGATGGCAGGGAAGCAGGACCAGAACAACTGCAGACCCAGCCCTAACAGCTTAGGGAAGGATGCGAGGGGAAGGAAGGGTAAAGAACTTCTTTTAGAACCTCTCTCTCCCAGTGGCCCATGTGGCAATCTGCTGCCCTAGTTGTGGTTCTACGTCTTCTACCATTCTGCTGTCACTCAGCCTGTGTACTTCTTCTGCCCTTTAAATGTACAAAGTACCAAGAACCTCAGTTCTCTGCTCACTGCCCTTCTCACTTGGTATTCTTTGCCTTCTAAAATGCTAGAGCTTGGAAGAAATACCTATCACCCAACAGACAAACTGGTATGGTCGCAAAAGTATTCTAAATGAGTTACCACACATGAAACAGCGCCCAGCACACAGAAATATTTAGTCAGAACTGGCTGACATTACTAGCACTACCGGGAATCAGCCTTTGCTCCATGACTTACCATGTGATTTGGGTAAGTAATTTTGCCTGAGCCTCTGCTTTCGCCTATTACTTTTAAAAATCTCATTAAAAGTCATCTTTTTTTTCTAGCCTTTTTAAAATAAAAATTTGCAATTGATTCAAACAATGAATAACTGTAGGCAAACACGATGTTTACCTCACCAGGTTGTTGTAAGATTAAAATTAGAAAGGTCACATGAAAAAGTAACTGAAAACAACAAAATGGTACTTGAATGGAAGGCTCTCCACTGGTAATTCCAGGTGTCCACACCTGACATCCCCTGAGCTTCAGTCCACCTCACATTTCTGTTGAGTGGGAAGTTCTCATCAGACGGAGGCTACTGAACATGAAAAGGGAAAGATGTCAATAATCTAGGCCCTTCAGAAGAAACTGTGTAAATCAGCCAGACCAGACCCTGGGCCAGGGTCTAGAGTTGGACTGGGATAACAGACAAGGAGAGAAAACAAGGTAACTCTAGAGCAGTTTGTAGCTTAATTACAAGAGTGAAGGAAGCCAAACACAAAAGAAATCGTACCAAGTAGAGTTAAAGGTCTCAAGGCTACATTCCTACCTGTCTTGGCAACCTATGATGATGACAACATATGAGAAACTTATGATAATGACAACACAATGAGAAAAAGAATACAAAGTAAACCACAGCTAGAAGCAGCTCACATATAATCGAGTTAGCTCGCATTGCGGGGAGGTCTCAGGAGAAGTCTAGAAAGGATGTGCATCTCATGCTCAGAATGGAAGGGAAGGGTCTGAGTTCTGTACGACAGGCTAACGTGAGCCAATATGCTCAAGAGCCCTTTAGGTCCTCTGCCCTGTGCTTCTCCCACCGGCGGTGGTCAAGTCACTGCCAGTGACCAACCATGTGTTGCATATTCACATTACTTCACCATGCCAACCCATTGCCTTCACTCTGAAAGGCATTACCAGGAAGAAGGAAACTTGGATTGAGGAGACATTCCCTCTTTCCTGGGATCCTGTATGGGGTCTGAGCAACTAAGGGCAGCCTACTCTCTGAACTGTGCCTTCCATCTCTGGAAAGTTGGGTCTGTTCAGAGAAGCAGAGAAAAAGCGGAGTCTACAATTTCTAACTATCTGAGAGATTTCTCCTGTTACACACTCAACATGTCAAAACCACAGTGATTACCTTCCCTGAAAAACTAGCTCCTGAGAGAGAATTCCTATTTCAGATGCATCATTAACCTCTCCTTCACTTTAGTGCCATACTTTAGAGACCTCATATCCCCCCATATCTTTGGTCTCCAAGACTACTATTAGTTTCTTAAAGTCTTATGCATCTATCCCTTCATTTATATTCTTATTACTACCTTTTCTCTAGAGTGGGTACTATTGCTTTAGGAATGACTGGCGCTAAACACAACTTGCCCACCTCAACATGAATTTGATCCTCCAATCGACTCTAAGTAACTTTGCTAGATTAATCTTCCTAAAACACTTGTCTGATGGCATTATTGTCACCACTGTCTGATTATGTGCCTCCCCTTCCCCCAAACAAAAAAAAAACAAATTTTAAACGGATCCCCAACATAACTAACTTAAAGCTGTAATTCTTTAACTCAGGAGTCAGCAAACTTTTTCTGTAAAGGACCAGGGAGTAAATATTTTAAGCTTCATGGGCCATAAGGTCTTTACACAAATAACACAACTCTGCCATGTAGCAAAAACAGCCACAGCCAACGGTAAATTAATCCAATAAAACGTAATCTACAAAGACAAGTGATGAGTAGGATTTGGTCCAAGGGCCATAGTTTGACAACCCCTGCTTGTCACTCAAGACCCTTAGCAATCAGGCTGCTTAATTCTCACCTTATTCCGATATGCTATCTTGATATTACTGTGTATTGGGTTTTTCTTTTTAAATATAACAAACACATACCATATAAAACGAAGAATGCTATAAGAAAGGTACTAGTTTCACAAATTAAAAAACTGAAGATAGAGTGGTTAAGTAGCTTCTAGCCAGGACTGGAAGCCAGGGAAAGATGCATGTTGTTAACCACACCTAATGCTACCTCTCCACTGGTCAACTCAGTGTCCTCCTAGGTGACACGATCACCTTTGGACCTTTGCTCACATAGTTATTCCCTCCTTTCCAACTATCTCACTCATCTCTCACGTCCCCGCTCAAATCTCACTTACCACGGAAGTCCTGCGTGCCTGACCCAACTCATAGTGACCACCCCTCCCTTTTACTCTTAAAACATATATTGCCTCCAGTCTTCTTTAGGTCCTTATACACTCATAATTTCATACCGTCTTCCCTATGTACTTTTTATCTCATATTTTCTATATCCTAGATAACTACCATAGTAATCAGAAGTTAAAAGGTTGATGATGTTAACTTACAAGGCAATCCATGGATACACGGACCTAAAACAATTTTCACTACTCCCTATATTTATAAAGATTATAGCAAGTGGTCTCTGCACAATAAATACATCAATTTTTTAAATGGAAAAAAGATCTAAAAGTATAAATCAATCCCTTTGGCTTTTCCAGTAGGAGGCACATCTTGCAAAAACAATTATGACAATACACATTCAGAACAGAACTACTTAAAAGAAGTTATTTTATTGTAAACATCTTATTAGCATAGTTGATTCAGGGTAATAGTTGTTATTTGCAGGAATAGTTGTTATTTGCAGGACTACGAAAATATAATCCTTAAACTGATTTTTCTTTTACCCAAGTCTCAGAGAAGTGGTTCGTAACTTTTTTGGCATCATGGACCTCTTTGAGAAACCTATGGACCCTCTCCCAATAAAAAAATACCAGATGGGGCCAGCCCCATGGCCTAGTGTTAAGTTCAGCGTGCTCCGCTTTGGCAGTCTGGGTTCGGTTCCTGGGCGCAGACCTACACTTGGCGGCCATGCTATGGCGCCAACCCACAGATAAAATAGAGGAAGATTGGCACTCATGTTAGCTCAGGGTGAATCTTCCTCAAGCAAAAGGAGGAAGATTGGCAACAGATGTTAGCTAAGGGTGAATCTTCCACAGCAAAAAAACAAAACAAAAAAAGAATCCAGATAGACATTTATACAAACTTTGCACAAAATTTCTAGGGGCTCGCAGACCCTCTAAGTTAAGAAATCTTGCCTCAGAGGGTCTGATGTTAGGCACTCACAGCTCTCACTTACCTAAGAAATTTTCCTTTTAATTCAAGTCATTCAAAGAAATTTCAATGCACCAAATGGATCTGACAGTAATTTTTTTTTTAATTTTCATAGACCTATTACACTCAAATTAGAAGATGTCAAAGATCATAATTGGTGGAAATGGGGAAATTTATAGCTAGAGCAAATGGATGTGAGGGGTGAGGAGAAATCTTACCAATGCCTTAGAGATTTCAATTTTATTTCACTGCTTGCTAGGAAAGCTCAGACGGCCTAGAGACACCTCCATCTGTGAGAAGCACAGGCACAGGTTTTCTGTGGCCAACACATGTTACTGCTGAACTGTGAGCATTGGATGCGGCAGCTTCACATCCTAAAACAACTCAAGCTAAGAAAAATCAGCATGAGCAATTAACTGTAAAATATCTCTTTAAAACTCAAATTCGGAGATAAAAATAATGAGTTCCTAAAATAAATACCAGTGGAGTAGCACACTATGAATATAACAGCAGGTAAATGATAAACACAATAATATTAATGATAATAGTTGCTGAATTTGAATTTCCTTTCATTTAATCGTTTTTTGTAAGACAAATGTGTTAAATGTATTGCTAAATAGGACTTAATTTTTATGTCTTTTGCACTCAGCACACAAGAATGAGAGCAAGATATCATAAAAATCTAAATTTTAAGATTCAACATAAAATGGTTCAAATCAAGCTATGTGTAGAAGTAACATACCCTGAACATAATAGGTAAATTGATGAATGCAGAATTTCAAAAATAGCCAAATTCCAATCAAGGTAACCAGGTGTAGTCTCAGTCTCATTTACTGAAAGAAAAACCTACAAATAAAGTAGTGCCTTTCAGAATGACTGGTCAGTAACAGAGGCCAACTCTAAAGTACAGTGGAGGCCCCAAAGAAAAGGACAGTCAATCAAATTGAGAGGGATTAAATAAAGCTTCTCAGGACATACACCTCAAATCGCAACTTGTGAACTGATATTAAAGGCCTTCCATGATCATACCTCAATTCACTTTTCCACCTGAGTCAATATTTACCTGTCCTCCACAACAGCACTCTCATCTTCTAGAACAGAATATTCTCCCCATTATTTCCATATATTCAAATACGACCTATCCTTCAAGGCGCAGAACAAATAAGCATCCCTCTAAGAAACCTCGGATCATTCCTTCAGCCCCTGCTCTGCTCTCTCCTCTGCTGTATATAATGTGATGACCACAGACCCCTGATCTCCCACCCTGCTCCTGATCTCAACAGTCTGTCTCCTGACAGAGTGTATGTCTGTCTCTCTGCGGGGTCCTTCACATGGAATCAGTCACCTGTTCATGAGATTTATATTAATTATCTGGCACTTCATTACACCTCATCTTCTATTTAATGGCTCCTGGTATGAATGTTGTCTTGCTTGTAAGTTCATTAGCTTCTTATAAGCAGTGATTAGCACTAATGAGTACACAGCAAATACTCAATATATATTTGTAAAAATTAATTAAATGTATTAAACAAGAGAAACATTTCCTGCCCCTCCTTTTGTTTTTTAAATATCTAGATCCTATACAAATCTCAGTTCCCAAAAAATTGTGGGGAATCTTTCACCATAAAAAAAAAAGCCTCTAACTATTTTTCTCTTAAACAGAAAATTAAAACACGGTCTCAATCTTCTCTCCTTAATTCTTTTCATTTTAACCAGGACTAACTCAAAGTTCACCATGCCAGCTGTTCCCAGGACAACTAAAGGGCCATATGTTAGACACCAACAGCCCGTCATCAGAAGGGCGCCCTGGGGACTGCTTTTTCCTGGTACACTTGGGTTTTGCATTGAGTCATCCTACTCCTTCACTAGCGCCCCTTTAACCAACAGAAACATTTTTATAAAATAGTTGGCAAAGTTCCTGATGTCATGAAACAAAAGTTTTCTATACCTTAAAACTTGACCCCAGCCTTACTAACACAGTCTCATCAAGTGAACGAACGCTGAGCACAGGCACAGCAAGGAGAGAAAGTTGTGGAGGAAGCTATGGAGGAAAGGGTACTTGGTCTTGCCCACTGTTGTTTTGTATCTTGCCAAGAAATCCTCTCGAATGCTACAATGTTGAAAGAAAATAGAAATTTTAATTTGTTTCAGTGTTTTTATGTATTTTTTACTTCTATCTATTCCTGGCATTGTAGTTTCCCTCTGCTGGGATGCGGGGGTTGGGTTGTTGGAAGGCTGAGTGCTCCAATTGTACCGGGTAAAGAATTGAGACATTTTGGCATCTTGAGACACAGAGGAATGCCCCAGGAAGAGCTGGCTTTCTTCCTAATTTAATGGCTCTGTCATCAGCACCCTGATGCTACCAAGGGAAAGGAACATGTATTAAATAATCCAGTGCCTCAGGCCAGACCTTCTTTCCCACTCAAGGGAAAAATACAAGGAGCTATTGTGCTGCATCAACATCCCTCCAGAAACACTGAGCTAGATGGGACAGAGGGAATCATAGAAACCAACAGCTGAATGGTTTTTTTAAGCAGAGAAATTGTGCCTTCAAATGATGTCTGACACAGAAGTCCAACAGGTAAAATAGATAAAAGAGGGGGTGCCTTTGGTTGACTGAGGGCGGGGCACGGACACATACCACCATTTCCTCATTCCCCAACCCTCAGGGAGACATGAAGATCTTCGTTTAAAGATTTTAAAAAGTAAAGCCAGAAAAGTTAAACAGTTTATTCAATATCATACCACCAATTAATGAGAAAGTCAGAATTACAGCCCACTTTCATGTAAAGTTAGCAGATGGGCAATTGGGGTGTAGCGGCACTCGCTCTGCTTCTTTGTAAGGCTGCAGGATGTGGTGGGAAGACTTAGGCTCTGAAGTCCCCCTAGAGCTGGCATGCCAGTACCATGGCTTACTTGCTGTGTAACCTGAGGTTAAATTATTTAAACCTCAGTGAGTCTCATCTATGAAGTAGACCGGGGGGTGGGGGGGGGGACGACGACACAGACTAGTTTCAGAGGATTCTTCTGAGGTTTAAAGAATAACTAATACAAGAATTTCCTAGTAGAGTATGTGTTACATAATAAGTGTGTAAAAATGTTCATTTCAGCTTACATTATCTGATAAAAGAGAAAATGGAATCTTTATCCTTGCTTTCCAAATACCATTTTAATATTTTCACAATTCATATATATATAGTGAGAGTAGCTATAAATAAAGATACACACACACACGTATGTGCATGCACATGTGTGTATATATATATATATACATCACTAGTGATGGTGCTCAGGGCAAGCTACCCCAGGAGGCCACTCTGGTATGCAGATTATTTCGAGCTGAAGACAATAAGGACTCAGAGAACTCAGGAAGAATATTTGAGTTTCCCCTCCCAAACTGTCTAAAGAATTTAAAACAAAATATCTGTTTCAAGAAAGAGTTGTTATCACGATGGCTGTAAAGATAATGTAGGCTAGAGGTTACAATAGGAAAGGCACCAAGCCTCTTTTATCAAAAACTCTGTCTCTCCCTGACCACATTATCTATAGATGACCCTGAAAAGAATTGTCTTCTTGCCCTCTGAAGTCCCAGGCCACTACCCACCCCCAACACGCTCCTCGTCTTTAGCTGCAATACTTAAGCAAGCAGCTTAGACAGAGGGACGAGTTGCTCATTTCTGAGTTTCTCCCATGTATACATGTTATAAAACTTGGTATTATTTTCTCCTGCTAACCTGTCTTGTTGATTATTTGGCCAGCCATAAGAACCTTAAGGAAAAGGGCAGGGGGAGATTCTTCCTCTTCCTCCGACACTAGTCAATATCATTACAATTAAGCAGAGAACTCAGGACTGAATCAAAAAATTAAGGAAAAATCCTACTCACTGTTAGCCTACACCATCATTTAATACAGAGCAAAATAATCGCAACAAAAACTATCAGTTAAGAAACAGCCAATTTAGGCCCTTCCACATTAGTCTTTCAACTATTATATCTCCAATAACACCAATTTCTTTGGAAGTTTTTCCAAAATTTATATATGAGAAAAAAAGCCAACACTCCAGACTGGGTTTCATATATTATGTTAATGCATCTTGTATTGAAGTGTTGTTACTATCAGGGGTCTACCAAAAGTCCATCTGAGAGTATAGTTGGTTAACATTTCTATTTCAAAAATTTAGGTCTTTTTGCCATAAAAATTCCAAATCTTTAATTTCATAACATCACAATGAGATTAAGATTCAACAGATTTAAGGCATATTTGTGCACCACTGGAATTTTTATAAGCCTCCAGATTAGATTAAACAGAAAGAACAAAAGCATATTAACTGACCTCCAAAACAAACCTGAAAGAAATCTGCTGTAAGGAAAAGCAAACCACACTCTCGACAATTTGAGAACCGCGACGATAAAGTGTTACAGGCTCTGTCCACTAGAGGGGAGTGTGGTTTAACTGTTCAAGCTTTCAGGAAAAAAAATTACTCATTAAAGGAAAACCTAGAAATCTGCTATTAGATATCTGTAATTAGGTTAAAATGATATCATAATTGTCCGCTTTTCAAAATCATTTTGTGCCTGGGAACTTATCATACTGCTAGGTGTAGGATTATCCTAAAAGGAACAAAGACCACATCCAGTTCCACCCGACCAAGGCCGCTGCAGTTCTGACCAGTCCCTCGTCCCCACCTGTAGCCTGACGCTAAAGCCCAAAGAAGCTAGAGAACAGTGGCAGTTGGGACCCTAATGTTTCATCACTTATTTTAAACCATTTCATGATGCTTAGGGTACACTACACAAGTCCTGGTATTAAATATCTACCCCACTATGACCATAAAAACATTCTCATGTAGCAGTAAATTTATCCAGAATTTTAGCTTGAGAGATTTAGTTATTGTCCTGTCACGGTGACCTGTCACGGTGACCTGTCACAGTGACAAGAGCCCAAAGTGGGCTGCCAAGGGGTGAGGGCACAGGGTATGTAGACTGCACTGCTAGAGGTCACTTCCAGAGGTGGCACCATCTACCCTGAGGGATTTTAAGTCACGTGATCATTTATGGGTGTACTCTAAACAACTTTACACATACACACAGATGCATCTGCTAGACATATGTAGAGATATCTACACACTCACACATTTCTCTGTTTTATTGTGTTCAGCTACCTCCTAATTGCTAGACCCTTCAGTCTTTATCTTACTGGACTCATCTATGGCACGTCTCTGCAATTACTCCTTCTTATTAAAATGTTCTCTCTCTTATTTCCCAAATATCTTTCTGTTCTGATTTTCCTTCTACCTCTCTGGCTGATCCTGCTGAATTTCTTTTAAACACTACTCTTTCAGCCTGCCCTTTAAATATTTTTCTTCTTCAAGGTGCCATCTTCAGTCTTCTTTTCATTTTGCACATGCTTCATGGGCAATCATATCCACTTCCAAAAATCTCTTCTCTCTGGCGCAGACCTGTATACCCACTGCCCACTGGATATCTCCATCAGAATGTGCCCCAAGCTTCTCAAATGCCACATGTCCATGTCATCATTCTTCTTCCCACCCAAACTTGCTCTTCCTTCAAAACTGTACCTTGTTGAAAGGCACCACCATCCTCCCAGCACCCAAACCAGACACCACCCTCAGTGCCTTCCCCTTCTTTCCTTTCCACGTCCAACCAGCTGCCAGCAGCAGCACCTCCCTCTCCCCACAGTATGTCTCGTCTTCCCTACTCCACTGCCTCAGTCCCATCCTAGTCCCAAGTTCCCTGCACTCCTGTACCACTCTCTGTGGCAGAGACACAGGGGGTTAGCCCACTGTCCACTTCTCCTCCTTAGTAACAGAACTCCCAGTTTTTAGCCGGGCACATGGCCACTCGGAATAAAGACTACATTTTCGGCACTTCCCTCACAGCTAATCGTGGCACTGGCATCACATTACAAACAATGAGCTGTAACTGAAAGTGTTCTGTGGTAATTTCTCCACACATCCCCAAATTACAGATAGCACAAGCCCCTTTGCCCTTCTGATTCTTCTCTTCCTCCTTTTTCCTCTCGAGATGTGGCTAGAGCTCAAGCAACCACATCTGAAAGTGAGAAACGGTCAAAGGATGGCAGACCAAACACCCGAAGGAGTCAGGACCATCCAACACCATGGAACCACCATCTGAGCTCTGAATCTTCTATCTGGATTCCTTTCATGCAAGAAAGGAGTCAATTTTTATTTTGTTTAAGCCACTGGGGTGTGTGTGTGTACCTTCCTAACAAGATACACTGCATCCAATCTCACCTTTCCATAACTGCAATCCAATCTCTACACCACTTCCAAACTAATTTCCTAAATCCCAAATGTGAAGAATAAACCTATTATTTTAAAAAATCAATAAAATGCACACTCCTTAATATGGCATATAAGACCGTGGTAATTTGGTCCTTGCCTGCCCCGAGCCTTATCCCTCATTCCTCCCTTGTTGACACCAGCTGCTCTCAACAAGCCATGGTTTTCATAGCACCACATCTTTATCTATGCTTATTCCACTGTCTGAAACATCTGTCTTCCCAGCACCCATTCCACCTTAACCCTCAAAAACTCTGCTCAGATTATCACCTCTTCTCGGAAGCCTTCCCTGCAGTCTAACTTAGACGTGCTTCCAATACCCTCTCAAAGCTCCCTGTTCTTACCTCTACTATAGTACATATCACACTATGTTAGAATCATATTACTTGTCTGTTTCCTCAACCAGACTTCACAGTCAGACTATATGCTTTATCTCTGTATCTGCAGCCTAGCAAACATGGGTACTCACTGAATGTTAAAAAGTAAACACCCTCAGGAATGACTTAGTTGTCTTGAAGGAAGTTTTTGGCACTTGAGACCTGACATAAATGAAAACTCAGGCCTTATGATTCTTTGTCCAGGTCTATTTCCAGTACATCAGCATTTCCCCAACTGTGTTCCAATAACATCTGTTTAGGGAATGTTAACAATGTTAATAATGTGTGGGTTTCCAGCCACCCCAAACAACTTTCAGCTCCACCAACCTGTCAAACTCCATCCACAAAGTCTCCACCCCCAACACCCTGCTGGGCGTCTTCTCCCTCGAAGGCATTCTACCTAGGTCTGGCTCCCACCATTGATCCCAGAGACCCCAGTGCC
This sequence comes from Diceros bicornis minor, assembly GCF_020826845.1. Classification (NCBI taxonomy): domain Eukaryota; kingdom Metazoa; phylum Chordata; class Mammalia; order Perissodactyla; family Rhinocerotidae; genus Diceros; species Diceros bicornis. The sequence goes on along the minus strand of NC_080768.1, from coordinate 41,032,406 downwards.
AGCTCATATCTGGGGAGGACCCCCTACTCTCCCAATACTTTTAATAATCCTCTAAAATTTGGCTGAAGATTAACCTTAAACTCACCAGTCTCTACAACCTCCTTTATTCTCCTCTCTAAAAATAGAAGTTCTGTCTCTCAAACTTTTTAGCACTGTCCCTTTCTTCATGATTTTCAAAGAATACCTAGAGTGGATCTATACTTTATCTGTAAACGTGCTCAGCTTCTTAGGACAGAATCCCTCAAAGTTTAAATTCATGTCAAACGAGCAAGGTGAGTTCTTCTTGGGCTTTAGCTTCTCAGCAGTGTTGGCTCTACCATTTCCAACAGGCAACTGCTCTCCGTGATAGAGCAAACCCAACCACGCAGGAGTCTCATATCTCCGCTTTATCTCAGAATCGCTTAACATTACCTCACAGGCCCTTAGAAGACAGCGCAAGCTTTCCACGTTCTCTTCCATGTTCTTTGTCAGACACTACATGCTTATCACACCTACGCCCCAAGAATAGGACTGCTCACAGCGCTGTCCAAGAACCACCTGGGTCTGAACCATTCAGGGGGCTCATTACAGTAGATTTGAGTCACACACCAAAATCAGAACTACTGAGGTGAGGTTCAAGACTCCGAATTGTTTTTTCAGCTTTATTGAGGTATAACTGACAAGTAAAATTGTAAGATTTTAAAATGTACAAGGTGATGATTTGATCTACATATACGCTGTGAAAGGAAGAATCCGAAATGTTAACAAGCATCCCAAGCATCCACAGTGTCGCGCTACATCTCTGCTAGCGGGGCAGGGCATGGGCCGCCAGAATCCCGGGAACTGCCGCCTGCACAGGAAGCAGCTGCTTTCACTCACCCTAGCGTGCAAACAAAGAACATCATTTTCTAAGTCCACCACGAAGTGGAAAAGGTTCACAGAGTTCCCAGAATTTCCTAGAGAACTATTAAACTAGTAATTCTAGGAGAGGTTCACAACGATCATTTTCAAATCTTCCACAGGTCAATCTGATGTTTGCTCTTGGTTAAGAAACATTGCTTTTAGATGTTAGCTCAGGGCTGGTCTTCCTCAGCAAAAAGAGGAGGATTGGCATGGATGTTAGCTCAGGGCTGATCTTCCTCACAAAAAAAAAAAAAGAAAGAAAGAAAGAAACATTGCTTTAAAATAGCAATTCTCAACTCTCGAGAAAAAAATACCTTTTCATAACAAATATTTTGCTATGCCTCCTTTATTATCCTGAAGTGAAATTCATACATAATATAAACTGCCTAAATATAAAATTCAGAATAATCAATATAATGATTTACTAAATGTGGCACATTCAGTGGTTTACTAAACGTAATACAAAGGAGAAATAAAATTAATTTTCCTTATGCAAATGCTGAAGTTAGTCAGACATTCACTTGTACCTTAATGTAGAATCACCCGGAAAGTGAGGCTCAAATTAGACTGGTAACAGGTGTGCTGAACTGAGCACTTAATAGCATGAGCATTGCGCCTTGTGGGACACGATATTTTGAAATGATGAACAATTTTTACTAAATTTCCCAAAAACAACAAAGTAAAATCTTCCCTTGATTCACATGATAGTTATGGTCCTAGAAAATCCACTGATATTTAAAACCATGCAGAACACATCTTTCTTATATATCCTAAGGTCTAGATCATTAGAAACATGTTCCCCCACATCAATGTCCCAGAGGACACTCAAAGGCCCACAGCACGAGGAACAACTCTTCGTGTACAGTACTATCCCGTGAACTCCAAGATGCCTCACATCCCCGGCCCATTCCCATTAAAGGCCAGTAGCAAACCTTGCCCCCAATCACTGTGACAATTAAAAACGTGCCCACAAATTTCCGAAACCACTGCCTTAAAACAATCCTTCAACCTCCCCAAGCAATGATAATAGAGGCACTTGCATCAGGCTGCGATATTATTCTCCCTCACACTACTATCTTACATGATAGTGAGTCCAGAATCTCTGCCTGATTCCATCTACACAATGTTTCCCAAAGCAAGTATTTACACAAATGCTAGCATAACAGAAACTGCTGATGAAATTCCACATGAATGGACAACCACCACAGATGAGAAACTTCATAAATTCTTGAAAAACTAATGCACACTAATTTTTTTACAATCAAATCATGTTTTCCTACTGATATCATATTTTAATTTCAGAGATGTCCTTTCACTTATCTGATTGATCTTCAATTGGCAGTGGTTCCTAAGCACTTCAGCTTTGAATGTCAGTAAAATATCTCAAACTATAGTTCAAATGTATTAAAGGATTCCACAATGAATCCTTTCAGTGTTAAAATGGTTTATAAATAGCTCAAGTAATTACCTTCTTAAATACAGTAGTTCTTAAGCCTGTATGTGCATTATAATCATCACCTGGGGAGCTGCTTAAAAATTTAGAGATGCTTCGGTTCCCTGCCCAGAGACTCTGATTGCATAGGCCTGGAGAAGGTGGGGCCCAAGAACCTTTGTTCTTTTTAAAAGATCTACAGGTGATTCTCATGCTGGCAGGTGCAGATCCAGTTTTGTGGCTCCTGAAATTCAAGCAATTTGAGGTGCTCTCATTAACAGAAAGAAGAAAAAACTGCTGGGTCTCTCGAGGCCTTGGAAAAGTCCCATGCAGTAGCTTCCTGGTATATCCACCTGTGGATGCTAATCAGAGTTGGAAGCAGGACATAATAAGAATCCTTATTGAAAAACACAATTTAACAGTGTAAAGTCATATACTAGTATGACTTGAAAGAAGAGACCATGTAAGCCCAAACGCCTACAAGCTTCAGAAGGTAACAGAATGTAACGCAGGCAACGTAGGAGACAACACAAGAGGGTGGTGCCTGGCAAACCGGGAGCACCTGAGCTCTGAGGGAGCCAGCGGCTATTCAGTGATGACACCCACTCAGTGCTGCAGTCTCAGACTTTTCAACAAAGCTTCACATCTGAATTTTTACATGAAATCTCCCATTTTTTAAAAGCTCAATTTTTTAATAAAACATTGGCTAGGCCAAATAAAACATGAGTGAAAGATGGGAGTATGTGACCTTTGCTTTACAAAATAGAAGGGAAAAGATACTTCCTACCTAAAAATAAAAGGAAACTTAAGATCAGGTGGTTGATTTAAGGAACGATGAAGGGAGACATTGCTAAGGGAACACTTTGTCAAGCAGGTCATACACCTGACAATGAAGAATTTTGTTCAAGGACCCATCTCAAGGATCTAAATTTACTCTAAAACATCCTAACAGCAGCCAAACAATTCTGTAAGTCAAGAAAAGACCAGCTCTCCATTATAAAACACACCACAAGGAAAATTTTTAAAAAGGAATCCTTACTGGCTAATAAGTACATGACCTCAATTACATTTGGTGCCGCAAGTTTCTCAAGATAAAAGGTCTCTATTCTGAGATGCACTGTTCCAATGCTGTTACAAAGCTGATCTGATCCCATGCTCAAAAAAGTCAAATCCTGCTCCTCAGCTTTTCAGTAGCTGCTTTAAAAAAAAAATACAATGAACACCGGTTCAAAAAAATGGATCTCCTAGGCAAAATTAAAATACTGTACTGAGTACACATTAGGAATAAGCTTTTCAACATGCCCTCCAGATTGATTTTGCAATACTCCTTAACTATCTCAGTATATGAAACACCAGGCAGTTCCAATGAGGTAGCCAAGGCTACCAGTATACAGCTCAGCGTGCAGATATGTGAGCCAAGGTGGGATAAGACAGAGCACTGACTTGTCATCACACAAAACCCGCAGCCAAAAGGAAGTTTACAGTCACTTCCTGGCCCACTTTGCCAAGCCAAAATAGACCACTAAAAACTACTGCCTATCAAGCAGGGTCTGTGGAATAACTAAAATAAAAGAGGACATCTGGCCAATTTAATAAGGGCCAAGGAATGGTAAACTAGTCTAACACATACTTGTATATTATACTGTAAAACCATTTTTCTGCTTTCCATAATGGGTGAGAAGGAGGCCAGCAAGTGGAAAGAAAGGAGCAAACTAAATAAAATGTGTCAAAGATAGAGGATTTACTAAAAGGATTAGGCATAAAATTATAACATATCTGTGGTGGAGACAAGAAAATAACTCAACAGAAGACCCTAGAGTTAGTGGATTTGTCATTTGTTGCTTTGTATAATTGTGGTTTCTACAGAAACTCACATTTTTCCTAAAAAGCAATGATGCCTAGCTTTCCTGGGTCCCGAGGCCAGGTGCAAAGATTAGGATAGGAACATGAGTAGGGTTAAGCTGCAATGCTACTTTTTTTGCATCTTGCTCTCCAGGAATTCTGTGTGTACGGAGAGGTACCCACCCAAATCAATAAGATGCTCTACATTTACCCAACACATTCTATCTATCAGTAAGAATTATTCAGCTTCTTTCTCACACCATAAGCAAAAATTAACACAAAATGGATCAAAGACCTAAATGTAAGAGTTAAAACAATAAAACTTAGAAGAAAATATAGGAGTAAATCTTCTTGACTTTGGATTAGGCTATAGTTTCTTAGATATGACACCAAAAGCACAAGCAACAAAAGAAGAAATAGATAAATTCGACTTGATAAAAATCTTAAAATTTTGTGCTGCAAATGATACTATAAACAAAGTGCAAACAACCCACATAATGGGAGAAAATACCTGCAAATAATATGTCTGACAAAGGACCTGTATACAGAATATATAAAAATTCTTACAACTCAATCATAAAGAGACAAACCAATTAGAAAACTGAGCAAAGGATCTGAATAGACATTTCTCCAAAGAAAATATAAATAAGCCAATAAGCACTTGAAAAGATGCTCATCATCATTAGTCATTAAGCAAATGCAAAACAAAACCAAATTAGATACCACTTCACATCCACTAGGATGGTTATAATAAAAAAGATGATAACAATGTTGGCGACAATGTGAGAAATTGGAACCCTTGTACACTACTCCTGGGAATGTAAAATGGTACAGCCACTGTGGAAAAGTCTGGAAGTTCATCAAAATGTTTAACACAGAATCACCAAATGATCCAGCAATTCTACTTCTAGGTACATACCCAAGATAAATGAAACATACACCCACACAAAAACCTATCGATGAATGTTCATAAAAGTAGAATTCATAATGGCCAAGAAGTGGAAGCAACCCAAATGTCCATCAAATGATGAACAGATAAATAAAATTTGGCCTATCCATATAATGGAATATTATTCTGCAATTTTTTATTACGGAATGAAGTAGTGATACATGCTGCAGCATGGATGAAAGCAATATAAGTGAAAAAAGCTAGACACAAAAGACCACATACTGTATGATTCTATTTATATGAGATGTCCAGAATAAGCAAATATATAGAGATAAAAAATAAATAAGTGCTTGCCTACTGAAGGGAGGAGGGAATACAGAGTGACTGCTAGTGGGTGTAGTCTTTTCTTTTTGGAGTGATGACAATGTTCTAAAGTTAGTTGTGGTGATGGATGCACAACTCGGTGAACACTCTAAAAACTCTGAATTTTATACTTTAAATGGGTTGATTGTATGGTATGTAAGTTAGATCTCAATAAACCTAGTAAAAAGCAGCCCTACTTCTGGGCTTCATTATCCTTCATTATCCTTCCTTCCTAGCCTTCCTTCACTATCCAAAGGAAATGAAATCAGTTTCTCAAAGCAATATCTGAACCCTCGTGTTCATTGCAGCATATTTACAATAGCCAAGACATGGAAAGAACTGAAGTGACAGATGAATGGATAAAGAAAATGTGGTATATATGCAATTCAGCCATGAGAAAGAAGGAAATCCTGCCATTTGCAACAATATTGATGGACGTTGAGGGCATTATGCTAAGTGAGATCAGTCAGACTAAGAAAGACAAATATCACATGATCTCACGTATACGTGGAATCTAAAAAATTCAAACTCATAGAAACAGTAGAATTGTGGTTAGCAGGGGCTGGGGGGTGGGGGAAATGGGGAGATGTTGGTCACGAGGTATAAACTTCCAGTTAAAAGATGATTAAGTTCTGGGGATGTAATGTACAGTATGGTGACAATAGTTAACAATACTGTGTTGTATACTTGAAATTTGCCAAAAGAGTAGATCTGAAATGTGCTCATCACAAAAAAAAAGGTAACTATGTGAGATGATGGATGTGCTAACTAACCTTAATGTAGTAATCTTTTCAGAATATATACATACATCAAATCATCACATTGTATACCTTAAACTCACACAATGTTATCTGTCAGTTACATCTCAATAAAACTGGAGAAAAAGAATTATGCAGGCTTCTGAGTCACTACGGCACACAGGGACACAAGCTTGCCACCTCTCCTTCTCTAAGTCCTACTAAAATGATAACAACAAATTTCAAAATAAAATAAATTCATAACAGTACTGAGAAAAAGAGGAACATTATTAAGCCAGAGATTTTAATGAGTTTGTCAGACCAAAAGGGATGGGATTATAACCATAGACAAAGCAGAAGTCACAACCCAGAACTAACCCAGAAGGCCTCAGTTATCCTAACAGTAGAGCCACAGAGAAGCTAAAAGCCCATATCTGGAATGGGAAGCAGAACAGATGTCACCGTGATTAAGTGAAGAATTACCTAGAGAACAGCTTCCCATGTTGGCCCCCCTCCCACGTCCCCCCTCTCCCCCCAGAGGCTTGCTGGCATCAAGGCACTTAGCCTGGGTATAATAGGCAGTCCACTCACCTGCCCCCATGCCAGTCCACACACCTCAGCTCACCTCACTGAGATTCTTCTTGGCCCTCCTCCATACACAGGGAACAGACCTGCTGGGCACATACTCCACACATACAGAGAAATTCTCATTATCTATATTTGGGAACTCAGTCATTCATTCATGTGTATGAATGGAGAAACAAACTCCAACGGACATTTGAGGAAAAACAGTGACTTCCAAGAGACGTTCCAAGATTTAATGAAACAGAACTGGTGCTGGATGAAGCAGAAATTCCAGAAACAGAAGGTAAGCTTAGAAAAAAACTCAAATTAATTCTTTAAAGAGATTCAAGATAATAACGCATCCATAAAAGAACAGACTATAATGAAAACTGGGTGATCAGAGAATGGGAAAGAGCTCTTGAAATTATAAATATAACTATCAAAATAAAAATTGTATTAGAAAGGAAAGAAGGTGATATTTTAAAATAGGAGAGAAAAATTAAGAGACATAGAAGATTAATCCAGGAGAAACAATACCCATCTAAATAGGAATTTCACAAGTAAAAACCATTAAAAATGTGGAGGGAGAATAAGCAAAAAACAATAGAACAAAGTTTCTAGAGCTGAGGAAAGACATGACTGAAAGGGCTCAACAAGCACCATGCAGAAAGAACAGTGAAGGACCCCAGCCTCCCCACACGTCGAGGCCAGGGTAAGGAGAAGGAACAGATCACGCACAAAGGAGCAAGCATCAGGCACCTCAGCAGAATGGATGCCGATGGAAAGTCAAGCCAGAACTTCAGAGTTCTGAAGGGAAATGGGCTGAACTTAGACCTCAATTCCAGGGAAATGAGCAATGACACAGGAAAACAAAATAGCAGTTTTCAGACATACAAAGCTTTAGGAATTTTACCAATCCCAGAACCTCTCTGAAAGTATTATTAAAGGATATACTCCAGAAAAAAAAAGATTCCAAGAATGAGGCATGGAATCCAAGAAGCAGTACATCTAATAAAGAATCCAATAAAGAATTTTGTTAAAGTCTAAAGAGAATAGCTGTATAAAGGCCTACAAAACTTTTGGCACAAATTAGAACAAGTTCTCAGAAGGTTCTAAGAAGAATGTCTTCAAGATGAAAATGAACTGCCAGCTACAAATACTACAGCTAAACCTAGCGATAAAGTGAAGACGTAACACTCGATGAGTAAATTACCACCAGCTGCTGCCCCTCCCGGCACTCTTCTCTCTGCTCTGGTTAGCTGCACTATCCTGAGCAGCATAGGTTAGGACATAGGATCTACTTCTCTTTCACTTCAGGTCCAACTACACTACTTGGATTCTGCATGCCGTAAATGCTGGTGCTAGGTTTTAAATTTTTAGAGTTAACCTGTAGTGAAAGCACAACAGCTTTTGTAACAGTTGCAGAACAGAGTATAAATGCCATAAACCTTGTGAAAGTAAAGTGAGATGGATGGAGGAGGCTTAGCATGGGAAGGAACGCGGGAGGAACTGGAGAGGCACCGTACTCTCATGCCACATGAGCACCAGGAGATGACTGCTTGGAATAGATGGCTTAAGAAACAGAGTTTCAAATATTAATATTTAAAAACCATAAATGTAACCAAATAAAAATACAACTTTTGGTATAGGGGGTGGATAGAATATGTGAGCCAAATTTCTCATTTTTCATATTATAGATACTTTTTAAATAGATAAGAAATACAGATGTATGCATTTTATCTACGAGGCAACTACCATAAAAGCTTAAAAAAATAAAAAACAAAAGTAGGAGGAGAAAGAAAAAATAGACAAAAAAAGCAATCATCAAAAGTCACTGGCGTTGGGAACAGAACTGGGGAGAGAGTGGCGGGGAGTCCTCACTTAGGATGAGGAGAGGGCTCCTGAGGTTTAGAGATCAAAGTGTCCAAAGGGCGCCCCTAGGAGAGGGGACCGCAAGCAGTAAAGAAGGTGACTCTCGCTTTTGGCCATGTAGACTTTGGTAAAGGTTATGTTTTTCAGATTATACACGTTTATTATTTTGATAATAAAAACTTAAAATTTGTATTTAAAATAAAAAATAAATGTCAACACCTGGGGGAGTAACAGCTAATCAGTCCCTTTTCCCTATCAAATATGGTGCAGTGTTTTGTTTAAGCTAACAATTACTCAATGCTGAAGCGGGTGTGGGCAATGAGCATGATGCACTGTGGAGGAGACTCTGAATGGCAACACGCTTTCCGTTAAAGCAATTTGTGAAACAGGGGTTTTAGTTTTGTTCAATACTCTATCCCCAAGACCTAGAACAATGCCTGGCACAGAGTAATCACTCATACATTTACTGAATAATGAAGAAACGTGTGTGAACATTTGGGTATGGAACATACAACAGAAAAAAGTCAGAAGTAAACTTGACCAAAATGGGAACATATTGCTTGAAATTATGGGTGCCCTTTTTCTCCCCTTCTTTTCACTTTTCTACAGATAACATTTGATAAGCAGGGAAAAAAAAGTTCATCAGTCCCCACCAAATGTAAATACAATAATGTGCACCTAACCCAAACATTTTTTTTTAATTTCACTATCTATATTTTTCATTTTCTTTAAGTTATACTTGGTCCTTGTTCAAATATGCATGTATCTACTTCATACTTGTCTTTTATCTTTTAAACAAACCTATTTTATAGTTTCAGAATATTCTATTACCTCTAGTTATTTGGGTCTTGATTTCCCTATTTGTTGTGTATGCTGACTTTCCCTCCCATACCATGGTGTATTATACAATGGTATAAACTCCCTGTAGTTTATATCATTTTATTGTGAGCTCATCCATTTTAGGGATTACTGATTTATTTCTTAATATGAGAGTCTTCCATGTCCTGAACTGTGATAGGGTCCCTCAGGGTGGTTTTGCATTTACTTCGGCAATACCTCGTGGGGTTTCACCAGTCCAACACCAGTCCTGTGTCAGTTTCTAGATACCACGTGAAGATACATATGGACCTCTACTCGTCTGTGCTGCAGGCTTGGGCTTCAATTCCACATGAGTGACTCTCCCCACTCTCAGCGCTCTGGAAAACCATTGTGTCAATCTCCACCACCCCCCCCACCTCCTCCCTGGTCTCCACCTGATTCTAAAGCATCTGAACATGTGCCCTTGGGAAAGTTCTTTAATATCTCTGAAGCTCATTTCTTCACCAACATATCTTTAAAAGTTTATAAATCAATAGAGAATACAGGAGTGAGATTTTGTAAACCTCCAAGAGTTAACATAAGAAGTTGATTCCCCTTCTCATAGCATGTCATAGGCCCTTTCACTTCCATAAGTCACTTGTCCTCCAGATAAGTTGAGGAACAGAGTCTTACTCTTCATCAAAGACTTTCTCAAGCATTTCTTCCTTCTGAATTTTGACCAAAAGAGAGAGACTGACGGACCTTGGCCATCTGATACTGCTTTAGGAACACTTCAAAGATGCACTTTCCAAAAATGAAGCCACCTCCTGTTAAAGGTACTTTATCTGACAAGTTGAGAAAAGCCATGCTGGTCACCTAAGTGCAGCAACCTAGAGAGGAAAGACGTGGTGAGTGGGAAGTCTGGGAGGCACTGTCCCCCAACCCACTGAGTACAGGCCTTCTGTCTAGCCCCAGGTGAGGCTCCTACGGTACCTCTTGGTTATCTCTTTGAAGTTCAATGCAGGTCCACAAATATTCCAACAGCTGATTGAAATAGAAGAGGGGAACCTGCCTCTGGTGATTCACTGCCTCCTCATGAAGTCACAGCACAAGTGATGTCACACATAGCTCAGAGCTTCTCAACAATTACCAACTACAGCTCTAGCCCTTGAAAAGCTCCTGAAAGCTCTGACAGCTCCCAGAAAGCAGCAGGGAACAGAGAAACCAGAGAAGCATGGTCACCTCTTTCCTTTCACCATAGAGATGAAAAGATAATGAGAATCCAGATCTTAATTCACAGCCAAGGGATTCTTCCCACCGTTCACATGTTCTCCCATACCCCATCCAACCCCCTAGGCTCTTGTCACTGATTCAAAATCCCTGCAATAAGCAACAGCTTACAAATAATCTTGAATTGTCTTCTCTAGAACCTCCCACCTGCAACCCAAGGTAAGTCTCCACTCAGTGGCAAAGTCTAAGTCTTCTCTCCCCATAGCAGCCACACTTCCCTTGGGCCTAACTGAGGATCATGAACCAACCGACCTCACCTGATCTGGCTGGATCATTACTAGGCTAGTATACCTCAGGTGATGGCGCCTGAGTACTACTGGGGATGCATTCAAAAGTCACTGTTAGCATTTCCATTTCTCCAGCAGGCTGTTTCCAGAGCACTTACACAGTTTAAGTCACTTATTTAATCCAATTTTCAAAAAAAAAACCTAAGTGGGAAGAGGCACGTCTGTTGATCAAATTCGAACAGAAACACTGCCTTATTCTACTATCTTTCCCTGTGGTTCTGAGTTCAGGCAATGTTTTGATGACAGATGAATGATCTATATAGGAAACTTCAAGAGCATTATTGAAATGATAAAAATGTGCCATCATTTCTTTGTGAAGATACAAAAACTTTCCAAAAGTCAATTTAAACTTGCATCTTACAATCCTCTTACAGTACATAATAGCTTCTGCTGCCCTGTTCCAATTTCCAGATCAATCTGTCTTGATTTATCTAAAACAGTACTTGTCAATTCCTTTCTGCTGAGTACCTGGATAAAATGCAAACTCTTTACACTGCCTTAGAAGGCCTTACATGATTTTGCCCCTTTCTAAATGGTTATCTTTCTAAACTTATCTCTCACCAGTATGCTTTTGCAAACCAACCAGGCTAGTCTCCTCCCTGTTCCTCTAACAATTTATCTTTTCTGCTACCACACCCTTCTCATACCATTCCCTCAATCTAAAATGCCCTCCCCCAAACTCTGTTAATCAGAATACTAGTCATTCTTTAAGACTAAGTTCAACTTCCACCTCCTCCATGAAATCATCCCCAGCACAGCTGAAAGCACTCATTCCCTCCCCACAGTCACTCAGAGACATGCTCCTCACTGACCAAAGAATAAGCTCCTGAAGGGACAGAACCATGTCCTCTCCTCCTCTGCACCCTCACAGTGCCCAGCACAGGGGACTAGCACACTGTAAGTGCTCACTGAGTGTATTTGTTCAATAAATGCATGTACACTTTGACAACTGCAGAATAACATCATACTAGAAACCGCACCAACCATTTTTACCAAAGCAAATAAGGAACCGAAGGCTTCAAATGTCATTTTGATTTACCTCAGGTACACAAAAAAAACTACTCAAAACTTATGAGTAAGGAAGACCCAAACTCACACACCAATAAGTCAGAGGACTAGGCAGACATCTGATATTGTCGCTACATTGTGAAGTAAAAATGATGATTCATCAAAGTCAAAAAAAGCTTAATCAGCACAAAACCACAATGCGGCATTCAAAGTTAAGGTTATGTTAAGAGGGAGTTTTAAACAGTCTTGGGGTGACTACAATCAGTATTCCCCACCTGAGAAATAGTGGATAGATTAAGTACCCCAAACCTCAAGTCCAGAATAGTTAGGTATTTATGCTACATGAAAAATAGCAAATTGGGACACTGTGATAAAAGCAGAATGATTTTTTTAAAAATAATTTAGCTGTTTTACGAAGAAGTGAAACTCTCACTATTTGCAGATGACATGATTGTATATATAGAAAACCCTAAAGAATCTGTTGGAAAACTGTTAGAAACAATCAACAACTACAGCAAAGTTGCAGGGTACAAAATCAATCTACAAAAATCAGTTGCATTTCTATATGCTAATAATGAACTAACAGAAAGAGAGCTCAAAAAGATAATACCATTTACAATTGCATCAAAAAGAATAAAATACCTAGGAATAAATCTTACCAAGGAGGTGAAGGACCTATACAATGAGAACTACAAGACATTATTGAGGGAAATCAACGATGACATAAAGAAATGGAAAGATATCCCATGCACGTGGATTGGAAGAATAAACATAGTTAAAATGTCTATATTACCTAAAGCAATCTACAGATTCAATGCAATCCCAATCAGAATCCCAATGACATTCTTCACAGAAATAGAAAAAAGAATACTAAAATTTATATGGGGCAACAAAAGACCCCGAATAGCTAAAGAAATCCTAAAGAAAAAGAACAAAGCAGGAGGCATCACAATTCCTGACTTCAAAACATACTACAAAGCAATAGTAATCAAAACAGCATGGTACTGGTACAAAAACAGACACACAGATCAATGGAACAGAATTGAAAGCCCAGAAATAAAACCACACATATACGGACAGCTAATTTTCGACAAAGGTGCTAAGGACATGCAATGGAGAAAGGAAAGTCTCTTCAATAAATGGTGTTGGGAAAACTGGACATCCACATGCAAAAGAATGAAAGTGGACCATGTGCTATCGCCATACACAAAAATTAACTCAAAATGGATCAAAGACCTGAAGGTGAGACCTGAAACTATAAAACTCATAGAAGAAAATATAGGCAACACACTATTTGACATTGGGTTTAAAGGAATCTTTTCGGATGACATGCCTACCCAGACTAGGGAAACTAAAGAAAAAATAAACAAGTGGGACTTTATCAGACTAAAGAGCTTTTATAAGACAAATGAAATCAGAATCAAGATGAACAAACAACCAACCAGCTGGGAGAGAATATTTGCAAAACATACATCTGACAAGGGGTTGATCTCCATAATATATAAAGAACTCACACAATTGAACAACAAAAAAACAAACAACCCGATCAAAAAATGGGCAGAGGAAATGAACAGACACTTCTCCAAGGAAGATATACAGATGGCCAATAGGCACATGAAAAGATGCTCAACATCACTAATCATCAGGGAAATGCAAATCAAAACAACACTAAGATACCACCTCACGCCCGTTAGAATGGCTATAATCACCAAGACAAAAAACAACAAATGTTGGAGAGGATGTGGAGAAACAGGAACCCTCATACACAGCTGGTGGGAATGCAAATTGGTGCAGCCTCTATGGAAAACGGTATGGAGATTCCTCAAAGAATTAAAAATAGAGATGCCCTATGATCCAGCCATCCCACTACTGGGAATCTATCCAACGCACCTGAAATCAACAATCCAAAGAGGCTTATGCACCCCTATGTTCATTGCAGCATTATTCACCATAGCCAAGAAGTGGAAGCAACCTAAGTGTCCCTCGACTGACGATTGGATTAAGAAAATGTGGTATATATATACAATGGAATACTACTCAGCCATAAAAAAAGACAAAATCGTCCCATTTGCAACAACATGGATGGGCCTGGAGCGTATTATGTTAAGTGAAATAAGCCAGAAAGAGAAAGACAAACACTGTATGATCTCACTCATATGTGGAATATAAACAAACACATGGACAGAGAAAACTGGACTGTGGTTACCCGGGAAGTGGGGGTGGGGGGTGGGGGGTGGGCACAAGGGGTGAAGGGAGTCATATATGGGGTGAAGGACAAACAAAAATGTACAACCCAAAATCTCACAATGTTAGAAACCATTAAAATATCAATAAAAATGTAAAAAAAAAAAAAAAAATAATTTAGCTGTTTTATACTTCATTAAGAGTCCCCAACTATTGAAATATCTAATAAATATTCATTAAGGTAAAAGGAATTATTAAATGGCTGCATATGCATTGCATTCTTACTATTCTCATATATTACAAGATCCATTATATAATCCCATCTAACATATAACTCAAAAATGTATAGTTATGGGGCTGGCCCGGTGGCATAGTGGTTAAATTCGCGTGCTCTGCTTCGGTGGCCCGGCGTTCAGGGGTTCAGATCCCAGGTGCACACCTACACACCACTCATCAAGCCATGCTGTGGCAGTGTCCCACATACAAAAAAATAGAGGAAGACTGGCACAGATGTTAACTCAGGGACAATCTTCCCAACCAAAAAAACAAATGTATAGTTATTATTTGACCTTTTCAACTGAATAAACACTAAATTAGATCAGATTTCTTGTCTACCCAAAACAGAGATCAGTGTCAGACAGTGACAGAGTTGAGGAGAGTCAGGACTGCACTTCTACATGTCAACTTCAAAGGTCAGGAATACGATGATGATGCTTACGATAAATAATAAGAGCAGCAAACACTTTTATAGCACTTATTACTTGCCAAGTGTGGTTCTGAGATCTCTGCATATGTCAATTAACCTAATCTTCAAAAGAATTCTGAGGTATGTATCACTATAATCCTATTTTACAGATGAGAAAACTGAGGCACAAAGAGATGAGATAGTTACTAGAGGTCACACATCTCATAAGTTACAAGGCCAGAATCCAAACTCAGCAAGTCTAGCTCCAGGGCCCAGGCTCTTCACTACATGCAACAGCCCCTCCAGTCTAACTCCCCAGACAAGGCTGAGTACGTTTTCTCCACCTGCATCGCTGCCTTCCTACCCCCGTAAAACCTGTTCACTTTATTCATCAAAACAATCTTCCTAAGATGGAGAATTCAGAAATAAAGGACGTGATTCTTCTAGCCTGTTCTAGGTAATTTCATGTCGGTTCTTGGTTTGAAGAATTCCCAGCTTCTGAGATTTGAAATTTCAGTAGCGCTTCCTATCTGTTACCTGAAGGAGGAGGGTAGGGAAACACTTACTAGTATCTGGAGTTTTCTCTTCAGATCTGCCAAATAAAAATTCATATTTGGCCTTGGCAACACTCTGGGAATGTGCTGATGCACTGTTAACCCAAAGAAATGTCTCTGCCTGCAAAATTAGAACAAAACAAAGACATCATTAAAAATACAACATAAAGCAAACCAACCAACAAGAGAATGGTTAAGCAATTATGACATATCTACTTGAAAGAATGCTATACAGCCATTAAAAATGAAACATGATAAAGATAACATGACAAAAATCAGAATACAAGGTGATTGCTGCAAGATTACAATTATATAAAAAAGATAAAGATATGAACATCTATAGGGGTACAGGAAAAATATGAAAAGTTTGGCTTGACTGGGGGGCAGAATTATGGTGGAATTTTTTAAAATTGTTTGTTACGGGGGCCGGCCCGGTGGCGCAAGCGGTTAAGTGCGCGCGCTCCGCTGCGGCGGCCCGGGGTTCGCTGGTTCGGATCCCGGGCGCGCACCGAAGTACTGCTTGGTAAGCCATGCTGTGGCGGCGTCCCATATAAAGTGGAGGAAGATGGGCACCGATGTTAGCCCAGGGCCGTCTTCCTCAGCAAAAAAAGAGGAGGATTGGCGGATGTTAGCTCAGGGCTGATCTCCTCACAAAAAAAAAAAAAAAAAAAAAAAAATTGTTTGTTACTTTTCTGCAACTAGAAAGCTGTATTTTATTTTTAGATGGATCATTTTCCAAATGATTATCATTACCCACAGCCCATAGCAGGAATACTTTTGTGTGTGGGTTCTGCTAAAGTATGCCAACAAAAAGTGGTCTTCACCCAAAAGAGACCACATTTCTATATAATCAGGAACACCATTCAGCCAAACAGGGCATAGAAGAGAAGTGTCAGACATCCCATTTATACTAATTGTCCTAAATTTGAGCATCTGCCCCAATGTCCTTTGGAATTCCTAAAAGTCCGTTATTTGAGAGAAAAACCACAAAGGTGACTGTGAAAGTGGTTCACATCATGAATCTGAATTCTATGACCTTCTTCCTGGGTGCTTTAGGCAATTCTCTGGCCTGGGATTAATTAAAAATAAGTAACAAGGTAGAAATTTCAAAACACAAAGAAATTTGAGCTAGTCCAATCAGGAAGTCATTCTTCTGCCTCTTTACTCTGAACTCAAATATTAACCAGGATCCAGACATTACCCACACTAGTTTTCACATTCTAATCATGAAACATCTTTTCTCATGTCTGAGCAGCAACTAACCATTCATCTTAGGAGAGAGGAACATGAGGGTTTTATCAGCAACCTGGCAACTACTTCAAAGAGGGAAATTTTATGACTTCTAGTATGTCCTTTGGAGCAGAAATGATTGACTAGTGAAAGGCCCATGACTGGGTTATGGGTAACTCCATCACCCCCCTGCAGATAGGTTCAGTGGGCAGGCCTCTCTTTGTTTTCTAATACCAATATCAAAAGAGCTAGCTTGCACAATTTTGAGATAGCAATTTCTTAAAATAGCATTACAATCATTTAATGTTCATAATGTATAAAATTTATCTTTTTGGAAAAGGTGCACACTTATCTTGGAGTTATGTGCTTGATAATCACAGGTTGTTAATTATCCTTTTCCCCAGTAGAAGGAAATATTAATTTTTTGATGTGTTTAGGGAGCTTCACACTGGTAAAAGAGGAACTTGGTGCCCTAATTTAGGTAGAGTGGTTAGGGAAGGCTTTCTGAGGCACTAATACCTGCAGTGACAAGAAGAATGAGAAGCTGGGGAAGGACAGAAACCTCCATCTAAGCATTGGGAGGGTCATATTTTCACGGCATTAAAATATGAAAGGGCTAGGCTATTCAATAACAGAGAGAAGGCCAATGTGACCACAGGATAGTGAGTAAAGGGGCAAGTTTAGAGACTGAGCGGGAGAACAGCCCAGGCAGGAAGTAACGTTGACGAGGAGGTGGCGGCCAAAAACACAGGGTATGTAGGTCAAGGAAACCTTTGATGGAAAGCCAGTGAAGAATTTTATTTATTTATTTTTTTTGTGAGGAAGATCAGCCCTGAGCTAACATCCACGCCAATCCTCCTCTTTTTGCTGAGGAAGACCGGCTCTGAGCTAACATCTATTGCCAATCCTCCTCCTTTTTTTTCTCCCCAAAGCCCCAGTAGATAGTTGTATGTCATAGCTGCACATCCTTCTAGTTGCTGTATGTGGGACACGGCCTCAGCATGGCCGGACAAGTGGTGCGTCGGTGCGCGCCCGGGATCCGAACCCGGGCCGCCAGTAGTGGAGCGCGCGCACTTAACCGCTAAGCCACGGGGCTGGCCCAAGAATTTTAAACATACAGTGATTCATTAACATTTCAAAAAGATCATTCATTTACACTTTCAAGCAATCATATGGGTGTTACAGGGACAATGGACTAGAGTGCGTCAAGAGGAAGCAGAGACACCAGTTGGAAGCCCAAGTACAGAATATGGAAGCTTAGAGAAGGATGATGGCAATGGAAATAGGCAGAAGTAGATCATCTGAAATATATTTCAGAGGGAATATCTATATAAATTTTCTGATAAACTGAATTTAAGGAAGGATGGAAAAGGAGAAATCAAGAATAATTACAGGGGCTGGCCCAGTGGCATGGGGTTTGCAGGTTCAGATCCCAGGTGCGGACCAACACATCGCTTGTCAAGCCATGCTGAGGCAGCCTCCCGAATAAAGTAGAGAAAGATGGGCACGGATGTTAGCCCAAGGCCAATCTTCCTCAGCAAAAAGAGGAGGATTGGCATTGGATATTACCTCAAGGCTAATCTTCCTCACCAAAAAAAAAAGGGGGGGGGGAGAATAATTACAATGGAAAACATTTACTAACCACTTAGTCCGGGTCAGTCACTGTTCTAATGCAATACATGGGATACCTCACTTAATGCTCAGAACAATCCTATGAGGCAGGCACTACTATCATCTCAGTCTCATAGGTAGAGAAAAGGAGGCAACGAGCAGGTAAGTAATTTGTCCAAGGTTATACAGCTAGTAAATTGTGGATCCCAGATTCAAATCCTGAACACAGAACCCATGACCCCGAGAATGACTCCCACAAATCTGACTTGAGGAACTGGGTGCATGTACTGAGATGAGGGAGACTACAGAGGGAACATTACCAATAGCTTGGATTTGGGCTTCCAAGTGACCTCCAAGGTCTCAGTAAAACAACAGAAAAGAAAATTCTAAAGAAGAAATCCATTACTATGGTGCTAGAAAATAAGAAAAGTTGCCACCGATGAAGCACTAGTTTTAAGAAATTTCAGGAAGATAATTTTTTGGCGTACAGTCTCAACTTAAAGCCCGAGAACAACTCTCCAAAGAAAGGTTCCTCTTGAGCAAGGGTTCTTAACCCCAGTTCCCTGGGGCTCTGTCTATAGAATTCTGGAAGTCTGAAGTTAGATGGGGGAAAAAATTACATCTTTATTTTCACTTATCTTAAGCTGAAATTTAGTATTTTTTTCAAATACGAATGTACACTACAAACAACAGTATTATTATCACTAACTCTAACTTTGTCACCAATAGAAATCATAACCATTTTCACATCATATAACAGTTACTGTGGACATCATGAAATATTATTTATAGTCATCCCCACTTTGAAATGATAGTAGTTACTAGACCCACCACTAAATCTTATTATGAATAAAGAAATAAAATATGTTACCACATTACAAATTTCTTTATTATTTTGGTAACCAATATAATGGGTTACTTTTGCAGCTCCATGTATATTACTGTATGTATTTAAAAAGCATTATTCTGACAAGATATCCAGAGCTTTACCAGACTGTCAAAGGGGCCATGCACAAAAGAAAATACCCTGCTCAAGAGCATCGTGCCTCAAACTGCTGCTCATGACCCACCAGTGGCTTGTGTAATCAGTTGTGTTGGTCACGACCAGATTTTTATATAAATAAGTTTATACACACATATATATTTAACAGAATAAAAGTGAAAATACCAGAGTAGATAGCACATAGTAAGATAAACATTGTTTCATAAAACTTCTAAGTCTCGTGCGAGCGCGCGAATGTGTGTGTGTGACTGTGTATTGGATCACAATGTAAAACGTGTTTCTCACAGTGAAACATGATCAAAACTGTTGGAAACATATTGCTCTAGAATGGCTCTCAAACTTTAGCATGAATTAGCATCACCTACAGGGCTCGTTAAAACAATACTGGGGGGTTCACCCAGAGTTTCCGATTCAGTGGGTCTGGAATGTTTGGCCTGATAATTTGCATTTTCTAACAATTTTGCAGGTGATGCTGATGCTGCTGGTCCAGGGACCAAATTTTGTGAACCACGGCTCTAGAACACTGTTTTTCATACTTTACTGTATATATGCATCACCTGGGAATCTTGTTAAAACACAGACTGAGCAGGTCTGGGGTAGGGCCTGAGACCGCATGCCTAAAAAGCTTTGAGGCGATGCTGATGCTGATGCTGATGCTGGTCCATAGAGCACACTTGTGTTAAGGCTTGAAAGTGAAGCAGTGTCCAAACCATATTCAGAATTTCACAGAAGAGAAACATTTTTTAAAGGGAAGCTCTACTGAGAAGTTAAAATACACGAAAGGGCTCCACCTTAATAAAGTATTCCATATTATGACAATTGTGGGGGACCCTAAAACTCAACATTCAGCCCCAAATCTAAGCATTAACATTCCCCTGCCTTGCCTGGTGAAATAAATTCATTCTGCTTACAATAATTATTATTTTTTTGCTGGGAAAGACTTGCCATGAGCTAACATCTGTTACCAATCTTCCTCTCTTTTTTTCTTTTCCTCCCCAAGGCCCCAGTGCATTGTTGTATATTCTAGTTGTAAGTCCTTCTAGTTGTTCTATGTGAGCCACCGCCACAGCATGGCTACTGACAGATGAGTGGTGTGGTTCTGCACCAGGAACTGAATCCGGGCTGCCAAAGTGGAGCAGGCCAAACTTTAACTGCTAGGCCATCACAGCTGGCTCACATTAATTACTCTTAAACCCACAAGCCTCAATGATATATCCTCTCCCCATGCCAAGGGTTATAAATCTTCACCCATCTCTACAATGTTTTTTGCAGGTCTTTGAAAAATTGTATTTGAAACAATCAACTTGATGAAGACCCAAATAATTCAGCACTACTTTTTCCTTCTGTATTATTCATTGAGTAAAATATATTCTTCTGTTTTATCACAGTCATTTTAGAAACAGAAATCTCATTAGGAAGTACGGGATATGAACAGTAGCAACTAGACTGACTGTCAGATGATACAGACTAAAACCCCAGCTGAGACTTCCACTGAATCAACACTAACACGTAGTCTTTGGACTTCTGCTTCCCTATTGATAAAGAGTTAATTTTGGGGCTGGCCCAGTGGGGCAAGTGGTTAAGTTCGCTGGTTCAGATCCTGGGCGCGCACCAACGCATCGCTTGTCAAGCGACGCCGTGGCGGCATCCGATATAAAGTGGAGGAAGATGGGCATGGATGTTAGCCCAGGGCCAGTCTTCCTCAGCAAAAAAAAAAAAAAAAAGGAGGATTGGCAGATGTTAGCTCAGGGCTGATCTTCCTCACACACAGAAAAAAAGAGTGTTAGTTTATCTCTAAGGTTCCTCCTAATTCTGAAACGAAAAGATTCTTCACACTTCTGAACCATCTTCACAGATATTTCACAAAGAAGGAAAAACACAAATCTTCTTGTGATAAAATTACAATGACATGATCACCCAAACACGCCCTGCATTTAAGATGCAAGTCTACCATGAAATGGACGGGATAAATCAAATCTCAACCTCACATTTTACATCGCTTTCCAAATTTACAAAGAACTTTCACTTACACTATCCAAGTCTCAAGATGCTATCAAGATGCTACTGATTATAATTACGGATTTTAGACACAAGAGAAACAATTCTTACATAAAATAATTCTTTTAATTATCTAGCTACAAAAATCAAGAGGAGAAAGCAGAAAGCTGCAAGCAAATTTTAGAAGTAAAAGTAATTTTCAATTGACTTGAAAGGGGAAGGATGGGGCCAGAGGAAGGAGGGTGGAGACAGGGGTTGAGAGCAGAGTTTGAGGAGGGTGGCATGCTCCTTCATCTCCTTATCATTTCAGTTTCACTATGATATTCAGAGGATGTGAGAGCCTCCTAGTCAGTCGATGTTGAGTATTATGAAATGTTTTAGGCCAGAGAAGATTAAAAGCTAAATTAAAGATTATAAAAATATTTCTTAACTCACTCAGAACTGACACTTGATTCCAAAGAGTTAAGAGGCCAAAAGAGTTACGAGCAAAAGTTGTTTAGGATGACGGGTAACTTAAGTCCTGTTAAAAGGGAACAGAAGCAATCCAAGTCACACCACAGAAGACTCAAAGCCCCAGGAAGGGGAATGGTGGGGAGAAGAGCAGCTAAAACAAGCAGGACTAGTGAGAAGGAATGGTTATCAAGCAGTTAGATCCCTAGACCCCTATCCACTTCACTGGGCAACTGTCCCTCCCCCACCCAGGCAAAAGAATGGAGCTTTATTCACTGGAGAGATTTTTCAAAGAACATCTCTGGCCTGGGGGACACCAGGCACAATTGATACAAGGATACCACAGTGGAAATGGGGATTTGTTTGCTGGATGTTAACATGCTTAGATTTCTCTCCCACTCAGCCTGCGGAATGCTGGCACCCTAGACTTTACCCTGCAGGCAGGAGATCTGAAGAGTTTTCTCTGCAGAAAGCAACCAGCCCAAAAAGAAATACCTAAATAATTAAATCAGGGGTACACTAAGATATGGCCTAACCAGATCCTCCTATAGTGAAGCTTAGAACTTCCAATTGGCTATTTGGACCCCACTATTATATTACATTATATTCCTTAATTTTCATGACTATGACATTTTTTGAAAATTATAGGCCAGTTATTTTGTAGATGGTCTTCAATTTGGGTCTTTACATTTCCTCATGATTAAATTCAGATTATGCATCTCTGACAGCAATATCACAGAAGTCATGCTGTCCTCCTCTTTGCATCATATCTAGTGGCACAATTTCAACTTGTCCCACTACTTGTCACATGTATTCACTTTGATCTGCCAGGCTTCTCCACTGTCAACTTAAACTTTTTCTCTTTGTAATTAATTAGTATGCTGTGGAAAGATAGTGAGAAAGTAGGTAAATATCCCATTCCTCATCAAACTTTCAACTTATAAATTAATTTATTTTTATCGGTATGGACTGAATTTATATTTTATTCAATGAGTTGTAATCCACTACTTTCATTATTTATTTCAAATTGCTCAAATTGCCTGGTTTTGGACAGTGGAAGCTCTTTCTATCTGGCTTCTGTGTCTTTTTGACATGTCCCCATTATTCTCTGAGCACTTCTTTGCTTTCTGGTACAATGGGATGTTCCAGGCTTCCCCCTAGAATCAGTCAATTCTTTAAAAAAAAAAAACCACAAAAACCTAGTCCCTTTCAGTGGAGACTATTATTTAGTATTTAGATACAAGAACTGGACATGGGTAGATGGGTGTGCTCATTGCTATTGGGGTGTACCTGCTTGTAGACCAGCTCCGGGAATAGAGCTAGGAAATTTTAAACAGACATGCACAAGCACACGTACACACAGACACACACACACACACACACACACACACTGCAGTAGGCTGAATAAGGACACCCCACGAGAAGTCCACATCCTAATCCCTGGAACCTGTGAATGTTGCCTTATAATGGCAAAGCCTTCAAAGATGTGATTAAGTTTCTTGATATAAGGAGACTACTCTGGACTACCCAAGGGGGCCAAGATTTGAGACAGAAAAGAAGAAAGTTAGGGGAAAGCAGAACAAGAGAAAAGATGCTATGCTTTCAAATGGAGGAAGGGGCCAAAAGCCAAGGAACGCAAGGAATGCCATTCTGGAGGCTGGAAACGGCAAGGAAACATTCTCCTTAGAGTCTCCAGAGGAACCACTGCTTGCTGGCACCTTGATTTTAGCCCCTAAAACTCATTTCAGACTTCAGGCCTCTAAAACTGTAAGAAAATAAATTGCTGTTGTTTTAAGCCATCAAGTTTGTGGTACTTTGTCACAGCAACCATAGGAAACCAACACAGAGAAATATATACACAAATGCACACTTTTTAATCTGTATTTATTTCTGTCTATCTAATAAAAAGACCATAAGTTCACACTCATATTTTTTCCATAAGTATACTTATGCTGCTTCCAAGTGCAAATGAGTTGTTAATGAAATAATCACAAGAATTAACGAGTAATTATTATTCCACTGAGACTCTTGTTATTGCAGTTCATCCAAATATACTCAGCTCTTCCACTATAATTAAGAAATTTGTATTGAAAAACAAACAAAACCATCCATTCCTACAGTTTACCTGGCCATGAAGAGAGAGATCAGATCACACCGTGCGCAGCATTTTTCCCTTTAAAAATATAACTGACATATGCCTGCACATAAACAAGTGGAAAAACCCCTGTGTTTGAGAAGAAGGGGATGGCCCACGTAATTTACAATTTCCCTACCCCCAGCCCCTACTCCCTTGACAGGCTAATTGGATAGGTATTCCAAAACCAGGAACAGCACCAAGTACCACTGGGATAGACAGCCTCTCAAGAATAGGGAGAGGCCAAAACAGCCAGGAGACGAATGGGGTAAGAGAAAGGCCACATCTTTGACTCTTGAAGGTTAGGAACGGCATCAAAACCAAAGGACAAAGCAGGAAAGGGACACAGGCTAAGGAGAAGACAGCTGCAAAAAGGAGCGCTCCGCCCCTCCCTGTCACTCTCGCGCCCTGCTGCCAGCCTGTTTCTGGCTGGGGAAGCAGAGACAAGAGCTGAACTCATGGCCCTTCTTAAAAGCTCCTGAAGGTCCACTCTAATTCTCCCACCAGCCTAGCCCCTGAAAGCACACTCCCTGGGACAGGGCAGGGGCGGTTCTGTGCTCCTCCAGGCGTGCAGCAGGGAAGCCAGCCTAACGGAGGATGGCAGGGGACTTCAGAGCAGAGACACAGGCAACGCGCTGCCCTCCACTGACCCACAGGTCAAGTCAGGAAAGGATATGGGAGCAAGCGGACTCAAAGGACTCTTGCCTTGATAATCTGCACCCTGGACCCATTTTAGTTGTTTTTTGGGCAACTGGGAAGATTATATCCCCCTTTTAGGAACTGTGCCTACCCTGGGCAAGACTCTGAACTCACACTACATTATGACTTATTACAAATGGTGACAGAGGCTTTATTTTTTTGGAGTGTGATGCAGAAAGTTAGAGGCTAGGAAACCAGGATGAGAAACATTCATTTGCAACAAAGCCTCTGGTAAAATAAAGGTGAGACACAGGGATCAAGTTTTCCTCACAGCTCCTTCACTAAGGCACCAAGTAACTACAGTGTTGGAGAGCTTCAAAGAGAGAATCTAAAGAAAATTAGCAACCAAATGCTATTAGCACACAATACATGCTCTGCCTTTCCCGCCATCTCATAACTGGTGACGAGAGACGGTGAGACCTTGATGGCAGATGTGCAGACCCAGCGATTCAAGTCTTCATGTTGCCTTTCTCATTTCTCTACCTGCTACCTAACTTTTTCACCTTCCTCAGGCTCTGGACCTGTGCGCTTCTGATAAGGTTTAAACCTCATAAATGAAGCAGACATTATGAAGATCCAGATTTTAAAAAGAAAAACACACATTTTTCAACCTTTGAAGACCTCTCCTTACTTGCTACAGGCTCCAGGTTCCTGCTCAAGAGGCTGGGGCTTTCGACACACAGAGAGCACCGTGGGGAACATGAGGGAAGATGGAAAGGCCACAGAGAACTGTAAAAGTCAGCCCAGCATAATCAAGATCCCTCTGAGGAAATCAACCAGACTTCAAATAAATAACATTCACAAATGCTCCTCTGTGCACTCAAAAAAAAAGAGGACCGCTAGGTACTAAGAACAATCAAAACAAGTGCCATGCAAAGCAGACAGAGACCACAGGCTCACAGCAAGTGTTCATAAACATTTTTGCTGAGTCCTTATAAACTCAGCAACCTCAAAAAAGCCTTGAAGCCTTGGCAGAAATACCACAAAAAGTTACATAAGTTAAAACTAAGTACCAGCCTTATTCATCTAAATCTAAGCTTTGCAAAATATCAAAGTATCTTTAGTTATTTCAAAGGTTCCACCTAACTTCTGAAAAAAATTAAATCCACTCTTAATTTTTTAAAAACATGTCATTTGGCACTCTGACAGGAAGGAAAAATAGATGTTAAATGTGAATTCAAGGTGGGCATCATGAAAAGTGTCTTCTCACCTCAGTTTGCTACATCTTTTTTTCCCTTAACCTAAAAGTCATCTCTGGACGGCGGCTATGTATTTTAGTGAAACATGTAATACTAGGACTGGATCTTACAAATAAGACATGCTAAAGATTGTTCTTGATTAAGGTAACCAAATCAGCCATAATTTTCTTCTCCTCCAAGGAGGCATGTGAGGGATCAAAAGAATTAAACTAGCCATCTTTTCTACTTATGAAATATAAGCCATTTACCCAACCTGCATGTACAGACAAAAAAGTACCTCTGGGCAAATACAAACATTCTGAAAGTCATCAAGTCCAAGCTGTAATTTAAGCTAAAATAGCACCTGAAATATTAGGAATAATGTAATATTAGGAATAATGTAATCATTGCACTATTTTCTACAAGAAAATATATGGTCTACTTACATTTTACCAGAGCAAAATAACTCCAAGCATATGCCCCTCTTGAAGAATGCCAATGATCATGAGTTTGGTCTCATCAAGAGACAATCAGAGAAGTCAGGTCACCCCCCTGGGAAGCATCTGGTTCTGCACGCAGAACATAAATCCAGACCAGATGACACCAGGCATCTCACCTCCAGCTGTTAACAGATGCCTACTATGACGAAATGTGCATGAGCTGAGGGAAAATGATCTATAAAATACGCATCTGTCAAGTCAAGGTCAAGAAAGACACCAAAGAGAACATAAGTCCTGAAAACAGAAATTTAACAAAAAATTCCAAGTCAATTCTCAGACAAATAACACTAGTTATCAATGGTCTTGGTGAAATTTTTTCATCAAATTTTTAATTTTAATTTAATATGATATAGAAAAGTGAAATATATATTATGTGAGATATAAAAATATAACAGGGTAATACCTCTGTTAATTACCAGTAAAGTCATTTCTTCAAAATGTCCTGACAAGGCAAGATGTATTAATTGCCTGATTTTCCACTGATGACTTCTCGGCATCCCAGCTGCAGGCAAGTCTGATGGGCAGTCAACAGGTAAAGACACTAACAAACTGACAGTGACCTGGATTTTGATTCCCGAAGATCTCCCTTCTTTAAACTCAAGCATTGCCTAGCTGGAATACTAAAAAGTTCCCGTTTTATGTGTTTAGTTTTTACAAAGACACAAACTATTCATTTGTAAGCCAAAATGAGTGAACTTCTCAGAAAGAAACTGCTTACATAAGCATGTTAAAAGTTAATAATTCTTTCAGGACTTTTAGGTCCCATTTGGTCAGTTACCTCTTCAGGGACATCAAGGTGACGCTGGTGCCCTGACCAAGTTCATCAGCCTCATCCACAGATGCAGGTGATCCAAGAATTGTCTTGTTCTGACTCATACTTGAGAGAAAGATAACGCAGGAGGAGTGAAACACTCCAGAGCATAATTTCTGCTGGTACGGGGGACCAGCAAGAGTTGCTGGGGTGCTCGTGGATAAACTGAGCTTGCTCAACTGCTCAGGCCTACTGGATCCGGTCCTGGAAGTGGGGCTGGAGGACCTGACTTCCTACGGAACTCCTCAAGCTGCTTCTCAGGCATGCTGACGCTGAAGAGCTACTATTCTGGAGCAATATGGGGTACAACTGAGCCCTCAACAAGTACTAAGGAACAGAGGACAGCTGACAGCAAGGAACAAAGCCCATTACTCTCAGGCCACCTCCACCATCCCTGCAATACACAAAACACCTGGGAAAACGGACTATTAACATTTCTGGCTTATTGTGGGTATTTTACAACTGATTTGTTTAAGTTGTTATTGCTATTATCACTGCTTTAAATTTGTGCAGTGAATGAGAACAATGCTATTACCACAAAGTTGCTTTTGGATCCAAGTAATGCAAGGAGTACAGTAGGGGGAAATGCCCATTGCTACATAAGGCAAGTCATCCTCACAAACGCTGGATTTTCAACAGACAATACATGAGCTAAAAAATAACGAGTGAATGCAAATTACCTTTGTTCTTACATACAGAACACTGGAGAATAAATGATTCACCAAGAGGTGTCTTCACTTTTATAGTTTTAAAGATATTTACACACACCCTACTCCCCATCCACCCACCCACATACCCCACAGGCTCTGAACACCAGAGCTTCAGAGGATTAAAGGCTTGTTCTTTCCATTTTTACATCTATAACTGGAATATACAAATAATGTGATAAACTATATTTTTTAGGTTGAGTTCAAATAATACTCAATGCTTTACAAAATATTATTAAGAGTTAATTTTAAGAATGCTTCCTTGGGCTTGCTGGAAACCTAGAAACTGACTTGTTTCTGTGGAAAAGTAAAAGCAGAGTACCAAATAATTTAATTATAAATTAACTTTTGGGATTCACATATGAAAGTTAGAGACTGCCACCTATACATGTTATTTAGATGTGATAAAATCTGGTGACCTGAGGTTGGCAGCTCACATCAATTTATGAACAAAGACGACTGCTGTGAGTCTGATTACATATCCCTAATTTTGCTTGGGGGAGCTGAGAACAAATCATCTTCTGTACAAGAGCAAATTAATAAAAAAATATAAGTAGGTGGTAGTATTATTAGTATAATACTTCCCCTATTTGGAACACAATAATCCAGCAAACATATATTCAGAACATAGAAAGTAGATTTTCAGAGTAGCCAAAGTATACATGTTTACAAGTTCATGCAATTAAATATATATTTTATTCAGGATATATATATATTTTATATTTTATTCAGGAGAGCCCCTCAGGGCTCTTACATATGGACAATTTTGGGAAACTTTGTTATTCTCTAACTCTCGTAAGACTCCAAACAGTTTATTAGGGAGAAGGGCTTAACAGCAAGCAGACACTATCAAAAATCAAGGACAACCATAAGTCTGACAGTAAAGGAAAATGATAAAAGACAACATAAACAAAGATAAAAGACAAGCATAGACTGGGAGTAAATATTTGCAACATATATTTAAATATCCAAGATACAACAAATTCCAACAGATTAATAAGAAAAAGATAAACCCAACAGAAAAACAGGCAGAAGACAAAACCAGACAATCCGAGACATGTAAACAGAAATGACCAATATACATTAAATGATGTTCAACCTTGCTAAAAATCAGTGAAATACCAAATAAAGTTACCAATTTTTACCTATCATATTGGCAAAAATTAAAACACATGAAGATAAAATTTCTTTATCTGGAAGTAACAATAGTCTGACTTCATAGGGTTTTTGCAAGGATAAAGGAAGATAACTCATGTGAAGCACTTAGATCACAGCCCAGAACATTATAAGTGTCCAACATATGTTAGTTGCTGCTGTTATCACTATAATTATCATTATTACTACATTTGTATTTCCATATTATTTGGTTTACATATCTCTCTTACTTATTCAACTATAAGCCCTTGGAGTAGAGGAGTTAAATGTGCATTTTTTAATAACACTTTTTATTCAATAATATACTGTTAATATATTTTCATTTCATTAATACATATATACCTTACTTTCTTGACTACATAATAGTCTACTGTATGATTGTAATATAATTTATTAATCAATTTCTTACTATTGTAAATAACGTTGTAGTGATCAACTTTCTACACACTTCTTTACATTCTTTTCTGATTATTAGTTTAGAAAAATCTCCTAGAAGTAAAATCTTAGGGTCAAAGGAAATGTACACATAAGACTCTTGACGTGTGCTGCCAAGCTGTCCTCCAGAGAGCCTGTACCAGCAGTGGGCAGAAACTCCGTTTTCAATCATATCTGAAATTCTATCCAAATCACAGTTCTTAGCACATTTTACATACCTAATAAATTGGATGAATGGAAGGAAAGACAGAAGGAAGTTGAGAGAAAAGGACATTTGTGGGAAAACAATATCATGTGAGGAAAGGCAAGCTACTGGGGAAGTGAAGAACATGTTCAGAAAATGACAGCTAGCCCAGTTAAGCTGCTTGTAGGACACAAAGGGAGGCTGAGAAAAGTGAAATAGATCAGTGCTTCTCAAACTGCAGTGGGTATACCAAACACTTGCGGATCTTGCTAAAATTCTAGTTCGGACTCAGTATATCTGGGGTGGGGTCTGAGATTCTACACGTGTAACAAGCTCCTAGGTGATGCTGATGCTATTGGTCCAGGAACATACTTTAAATAGCAAGGACGAAGACACTGAAGAAGCAGTTTAGCAATGAAGAGTTTCAAATGTCAGGCTAAAGAGTTTGGACTTTGTATTCAATTATTTGGTTGTCAATTTAAGGGAGAGAAGTATATTAGAAGTTTCTGAGCAAGCGAGACCTAATCACTAGAGAAAAATCAGATAGGAAAAATCTTTATGGCACATTACCAACCAAGTCTTTCTTAGAAGATGGTTTATTTTGTTTTGTCACTTTAATATTTTCTCAGTTTTGGTTAATATTGTTAAGAAACTTGAGGCTATTTTGGCAAAATATCAGTGCTTTACATATATCCCTCTCTAGCCTAAAGATTACTGTTAATAATGGAAGAGACACTTAACAGATAAAGACAAAAGGATTAAGGGTTTTGCTCTTCCTTACCTCCCTACTCCCACTCTTCTCTGGCCCATTCAGCTGAGGCCAGACCCCAAAGCTCCTGGTCACTGCTTTATCACTGTTTCTCGTGACAACCAGGGGTCCAGTTAGAGGTGCTCTTTATAAAAATGACACAGGGGTAACCAAGAGTTAAGTCTCCCTGCCACGTCTCCCCCGCCCATGCCTACAACTACAACTATTTCAAATTCAGTAAGAATCTGAGTGCCAACTCTTGGAGCACATATCACTCACCTCCTCACTCCCGGGCTTCAGAATAAATAATCACTCAGGGAAGAAGGCAGACTGCAAACAACTCTAGAAATGCATCTAACTCAGGGAGACAGCAGTTAAAGGTAAGAATTGCCTAGACAGAGGCCAAATCTCCAAGAGCTAATTCCATGTCATCCCATCAATCTCCGTCCTCTCCAGTCATCATTAGCATTGGAAAGCTGACAGAGATAGAAGCAGCATTGGCTGCGTTTCTTTCCACTAATCCATTATGGCCTGGAAAGTGGGGGACATAAAGAAGAGGCAGGAATCAGTTAGAACACCTGATCTTGGCGTTCTACGAACATCCTCTTATCCCCACAGTAACACTTTAGAACACAGCAGTTTCCAAGGCTCTCGTGAGGCTCTCTACCAGGAAATCACTGCTTGCCAAAGCTTATGAGATCACCAAGTTAATAATGAATGCACTTGCACGTGGAGCGAAGTGGGGGTGCAACTGGCATGACCAGGAAACCGAGCGACCTGTGCTGTGGGGCGTGAGCCTCAGGCCAGGACGCTTCAGATGCTGTGGGAGTGGAAAGAGACATAACCCATCCAGAAGATAATTTGGCTATTTTTATCAAAACTTGAAATGTACACACTCTTTTAGCAACTCTACTTGTAGGAATTTATTCCCCAAAACACCTACATGCCAAAATGATGCTTGTTTCAGCAAAATACAAGAAACAACTTAAACGTCTATCAACGGGTCTAGTAGTTAACTCTTCTGAAATATAAGGAAATACAACAGACACATTAAGAAAAGAAAGAGGAAGACTTTTTGTGCTACACTAGAACTATCTCCAAGATACATTACTGAGTAAAAAGAGTAAGGTGGAAAACAGTGTGTAGAATATGCAACCATTTATGGAAGGGGGGAGGGGTATATATGTATGTGTGTGTACACACATACACACACACAATCTCTGGTAACAGATTGCCAAGGAAACTGGGTTTCTGAGGTTAGAGAGACACTTTCATTTTATAGCTCCTACCCTTTTGTATTAATTACTTTACTTATTTATTCATCATATACCATGTATTATTATTTCCAATTTGGGGGGCTTTGGGGGTTTTTGGTTGTCTTTTGTTTGTTTGTTTGAAGGTTTTGAAATGCATGAATTCCTTGAGTATTCAAGGAGTCACAGAAAACATTTACATTTTCCCGTGAAGAAAAATTGCAGGTCATTCTCCCAAAACTAAATGTAAAAATCCTAAACAAGAAATTAGCAAAATGAATTCACCAATATATAAAAAAAGATAATTCATCACTACCAAGTTGGCCTCATCCCAAGAATGCAAAGCTGTTTTAATTTTAGATCTTGACTAATATAATTTACCTCACTGACAAATCAAAGCAGAAAAACCTATACAATACATGCAGAAAAATATTTGATAAAATTCAACATCAAATTATTTTAATAATTACATTACAAAATAATCCAGACTAAACGTCATACTTAATGGTAAAATTCTCTTCCTATACGTCCCATAAGCAAACAATACAAAGGTGTTTAGTGGTGGCTCTTAACCCCTTTTTGGAAGATAACCCGTTTACAATATCCTACATAAGATTTCAAGATATTTCACAACATCTTACTTCAAAGCCAGAAGTTCTGTGAATCCCAGCTGAAGAAGCTTTGAAGTAAAGGCTTAAAAAAAAGTATGAAAATAGGAAACCATTCTATAGCACCATCAGATTCACAGCACTAAAACAAAACTCCATACACTTAAAGTGCTCAAAAAACTTGAGTGTGTCCTCAGCCTACAAAATCAAGTCCACACTCTGCAGCCCTGCACAATATGGCTCCAAGCTCCTATTCCAGCTCTCATCTCTCACTGTCCCACCACACTAACCAACAGTATTCATCTACTCAGTGTGCACTGCCTTATAACCACCAACCTTGTCCTTCCACCCTCCTTTCCAAGCTCACATCAGACCAAGAAGGAAACGTGAGTCAAGACATCATCTTTACTACTGATAAAGCTGACTACGGAAAATGGCTATAGATCTGTGACAAGAATCAGCCAGATTTCCCCAGGTAGTCACTGGCACAGCTAGACAACCCCGGCCACCCCAGCAGGGCCAGGTGTGTTTAGGCAGAAAAATCCAAGTGCAGGCTGTTTCTGAGCTGAGGATCTTCCTTCTTTCTCCCCAGTTCACCCATTAGATAAGTCACTCCTCTTCCCATGGTGCTCTCTGTGACAAGAAACATGAGGCCAGGCACATGTAGGCTGCCACACTAATACTCAACTCTTTTTTTCAAGGCACAGTCCCACCTCTGACCTGAAAACCATCCCAAACCAGACAACATTTTTCATGTTATCCTTTCCTTGGAATTCCTACAGCACTTAATCCCTGTGCTACTAATTTGAGTCAAC
Organism: Diceros bicornis minor; assembly: GCF_020826845.1. Lineage (NCBI taxonomy): Eukaryota > Metazoa > Chordata > Mammalia > Perissodactyla > Rhinocerotidae > Diceros > Diceros bicornis. The sequence goes on along the minus strand of NC_080768.1, from coordinate 40,999,500 downwards.
ACTTACAATAATATCTCTTGTACTGATGATAAAATAGACAGTAAGTCCCCTGAGCCTTGGACTCTATTTTATCTCTCTTTGAGTTCTCATCACTTAGATGCATGCCCTGAACGATGATGACACTCAAGTATCCACTGATTTTGAAAAATTATTAACGTCAGAATGGGGAGTGTAGTCTTCGATAGGTAAGAAGGAATCCTAATTAAAGGGGAAAGAGGATCAAGAGGTGTTTTCTGAATATTAATAGTCAACAGCACATCTGGTTAGAATACACGATACAAAGAAGAAGCAAGAGACAAGATGAAAGAGAAGCAAGAGAGAAAACTGCAGTTACTTAGATGTGATTTGGGCAAGGGTTCTGTGAATGTCAGCGTAATAAATTAAAGCAGCAATCATAAAATAATGGAAGGCTGTCCAACAAACAACTGAATAAAAGCAAATCCTGAAATGCATTAGTGAATTACACTAATTAGTGTAATACACTAATTACACTTAGTAATTACCTTAGTGAATACACTAAGGTTCGCTGTAGGTCATCAGCTGATAATAAACTGCTGCTTCCGTGACTATTGCTCACCTAACAAGGCTGTTAAAAATGGGAGGCAGTCAGTCATTTTTATACTCTTTCTAAGTATAACCAACAGATCCCAATTAGATCCTTATTAGAGTTCTAAGCCTAACTGAAAAAAAAATAATGAAGATCACTTAAGGAGCTGAAAAGGAGACTTCTGGAGGGAGTGAAAAAGCTTAGGCCAAATATAAAAACATTTCTCAGGGGTAATCATACTCTTGAAGACTAGAAGTTAAAGAGAATATGGCAATTATACATTTTACAACTCCACTGAAAAGTGGAGAAATTCAGCAACAGAGAAATTTTAGTTAAATATGAAGGAGAAACTCTCTATGCATAAGCATTGTTAATGAAGCAGTGGTAGAAACAAGTCTATCTTCTTTAATTAGTCAATTCAGAACTTAGGAGTCCAACAGTTGTCAACACGGTGAGACAGTAATGCAGAACATAGAGAAGGTTTTTACAATTTAGGCTAACTCAAGACAAAAACAACAACAACAAAAGAATAGCCATAAAAATTAAATATATATAGAAAGTATTTGTAGATATAAATATTCTTCTAGAGAGGTCTTTAAAATTGCCGTAAAAGTATTTTATTTCTCTTCAGTCAAATAGCATGATAAGTCAAGTATCTGTCTAACAATACATTTCTAAGTCCTGGTCAACAGTGTCTGTGCTTCCTCCACTTCCCAGAGCTCAGCCCCTCATGCCCATAACAGACATCACTTGCTCTCCTGATGAAACCATGTAAAACCTACGACACTGGCTTTCATTTTGCAAAAATTTTATATTAGTCTCAAAATGAAGACAGGCCAACCATGATTCTTAAAACTTTGTCATGCCTATCAGGAATTCCCTTAAAAATTTTTCTCCAACATCTTTGGATTGCTTTCAAGTTGGGAATACATGACAATACAGACACACAGCAAAAGGGACCTAGCAGGGGGAGGGGAAGGTGAGAAGAATAATGTCATTTTGGAAAAAATGGCAAACAAAACTGCCAATGCATCTCCAGTGAGAGGTCTTTTTTACTGGGTAAAAAGATCCTTCTTAGACGGACTTTGAGTTATTCCAGTTTGACTATCAAGCTGATGCTTGAACCCTTCCACAGCATCCTGAAGTTCGAATGCCTCCAACTGCTGAAGAACTGACTAGCCTAGACAGCTCTGGTTGGTTTAAAAAACATTTTTTTTATTTAAAAACAAAAAGTTATGTATGATTACAAACAATAAGCCAGACACTCTGCTAAGAACTTTATATAAAATCTTATCACCTAATCCTTACTAATGCCTGAGATCTAGGTTCTTTTGTCACTCCTATCTTGAAGACACGGAAAGGTTAAAGGTCACATCAGGTAACCAGTGGAGCCAGGATTTGCCATGACCTTTGGCAGAGTTCAGCTTAGACACCATATATATTCTCAAACATTACAAACCACAAAGAACCTAACCCCTTTAATTTCTGCTTCTAAAATTAAAATTTCCTTCAGAACTTTTCTCATGCACATACCAGGTTCTCTATGGTTTCTGTGCTCTATGGATTCCCAGTTTATAAACCTTAGCTTATTTTCCTTATGTTATACATACCTGACCAGCAACAACAAAAATGCAAAGCATCGACAAGACAAATTCAATTCTCCTTTTTCAAAATTACTCAGAAGGGTAAGTGAAGACCATCAAAACGTTTAAAAATTAGAACCAATGATTAGTTCCCTACATTTATCTTGCCCGGGGAATTTCTGCTACACAACATAGCTGGAAGCAAACAAGAAACAAACCGGGTAGGGGGAAACGTATGGTCAGCAATGTTTCAGGTATAAATAATTTATTAATAGTACTCCAAATTTAATGAAACACAATATTTTACGGCTTTGCTTATAGCTAAAATATAGAGGCCACATTATCGCAACATGAAGCAAATATGTCAGTGGAAAGGGTAGGATTTATCAAGCTGGCCCCATCAGACCAGTCCATTCATCCTAGGTATTGCATACTTGTACTATTCGCTTGCCACCTCTTTGTGAATGCGGGTAGATGCGTCAGGTAATTTAGCCCCAATAGGTAGGCCTGCTTCATGTAGAGAAAAGAAAAGTTACAAAAAACACAGAGTTTATGCATTTCAGTACTTCCTACAAAACATATAATACCTCATTAAGAAGACAGCACATATATGCATAGTTCCTATCTGTATTTGCCTATATTTACAGGCAAAATAGCTCAATTAAAATAAATTCTAAGAGGGGCTGGCCCAGTGTCATAGCAATTAAGTTCACGTGCTCTGCTTTGGCAGTCCACGGTTCACAGCTTCAGATCCCAGGCACGGACCTACGCACCACTTATCAAGCCATGCTGTGGCAGGCGTCCCACATATAAAGTAGAGGCAGATGGACATGGATGTTAGCCCAGGGCCAATCTTCCTCAGCAAAAAGAGGAGGATTGGAAACAGATGTTAGCTCAGGGCTAATCTTCCTCACCAAAAAATAAAAAATAAATAAATAAATTCTAAGAAATATTATTTTCTAATTCTAATTAGTAACTCATTACACTGCACAAAACTAATGGTTTACTCCTCAAAACCTGGAGCACTAATTTTTAACTTCAAGGATTGGGTTGCCCAGAACCAATTCATAGGATAGACAATGATTTTCTCCTTTATAATGTTACCTCATGAGCAACCAACTGCTATTAACTTCTCTATGGCAAGGTCTCCCTTGATCTCCAAAGCTGCTGGAGTGTGGAGTGGCTCTTAACTGGGTGTTTTTTCCCAGAGAAGCACAAAGACCCCTGTGTCTACAACTATTCTCAACTCACTCAGCACCAGTGGTCTCCATTTTACATCCAAGCCACTCCTTTTGCATATTTTGAAACTCAAAGTAAACATAGCATTATAAACAAAGTGTCACAGATTTCTTCATTGGGCTACATAACAGAACTATTATTTTAATTAGTGCTGCTTTTAGGTCAGACTTTTTGCGTTTACAGCCCTAAAATGTTTTTTTAAAATCCCAGCCCTAAAATATTTAAAACAGACCACTAAAACACAATTTGCATGACCAACTTATCCTTCATTGAAGCTCAGTTCATAAAAAGGTTCATTCATGTTAAAAAGCTATTTTTAAATGTGCCTAACTCATTGCTTAGAATCTACTAAAAATTAAGCATTATACTTCAGTGGAATTTTAAAAGTTTAAAATTATATTTCTCCCATCTCATTTCCACCTCCTCCCCCAATCCTGCCATCCTGAATATCAACATTATTTTAAACTTTGCTGTTTTATATTCCAGTAGCTTCATTCATTGGTCATTGAGAAATAACATCTATCTGAACACTCTGGCATCTGACTTTCACACTTAGTTATACCAATTGGGTCGTGGCAACCTAAAGATGGATGAGCACATCCTGCCAAAGCCCAAGGGAAATTTCTGCAACTGAAATCAGGGGAGATCTACCTACGGAAAGGAGGCTGCGCCCTTCAGGAAACCAGCACCCTTACTGGGCCACTCACAAAAGGACCACAGGCTTCCCTGGCAAGGCTTCGTTTCCTCTCATCCCATCAGCCCCTCCTTGGCAGTGACAGCATGAATCATATATCCCCTGGGGATAATGCATGGCAGGTCACCCGAATGACAATTTATTACTCAAGTAGGACACAACGTTTAAACTATGCTCTAAAAAATTACAGCCTAGAGTTATTCAAGAAGCCGAGTCCCCACAAACAGACTTGAAGCTGCAAAACGCAGTAAGACGTCGACAGAAAAAGCATCCAATCCAACACGCAGTAGTCAAGCTTGCGGGATTCTTGAGACGGCAAGTTAAAACATGTGAAGCCAAAAGGCCTGCTCTTCATTTTGACACATGGATATTATCACACCTACTGAATGGGTCTTAAGCTTAATACAGCAATTTATTTTATTGTTTAAAGCAACAGGTCAACAAAATAAATGGAAGCTTAATAGCAGAGTACAAGCCATGCCTGGGTTAAACTCCTGGTCATATAACCCTTGATGTTTTCCATGCCCATTTCTTCCAGGGGGTGTAAGGCACATTACTAGCATGATCTCATTAATCCTTACAACACCTGATGAGGGGAGTAGGCAGCAAGTATTTTAATCTCCTTTTTCATAAAGAAAAAAAAATGTCATGTATAACTTTCCCCAGGGTTACAGCTGGCACAGAGTCCTGCAGTCAGGGAAACAGTTGACTTGACCCTCAGTAAAGGGTGGAATACACTGGGCTGTTTTAAAGGAAATGCTTCTCACTGAGACAAGATGGATTTCTTAATGAGGCAGCTATATACTATACACTTCACAAATGGATTGCCATTCCACTCCTCACAAACTTTTTACACTCTATACTAGACTGTCAAACAAAGTAGTTTTTAAAAATGCATACTTCTCCAGACCTCTCAGCTTCCAGTTATGCCCTACAACTGTGCTTCTCAAACAGGGGGTAACCTCAGATCCTCAGGGTTAGTCAGCAGTGGGCAAAGGGGTACACAAAGTCTCAGGACCAACAAGTACATTTTCTTGGAGCTCAGTTTGAATAGATGGTCATTTAAAACCTGATTTTTATATTAAAATATATCTTGAAATGTAATGCAAAATTGTTCATTAAACTATTTTTAGAATGCCTAAAACATGCCAGGTTCACCCTGCTGAAGTCCTTTAACTATGAGCTGGTCCAGAAGGCGCCTTAACTCCTTTGACTCTCAGGACAGTGTTCTCTTTACTATTTCACCCAGAAAATTAAAATAAAAGAAAGGCAAATGACCACATATGTTGGTAGGAGTGATTCCCTTACACTTACTAAAAATATCCACTAACTGCCAAAACAGTCACATGATCAGTGTGACTGATGAGGGCACATAAAAGTAACATGCAGGTTATCAGGAAAATCAACGGACTGGGCAAACACAGCCTTCTCCCAAAACTTAACTTCGTTCCAAATGCACAGAATTAGGATTAGGTATCAAGGGCCATTCAAATATTCCCAGAAGCTATGAGAGGACGTGCTTCTAAAACCCAACATGTTCAACAGGAGGCTAGTGAAAGATGTGAATGTAAACCACCATAACTCAACAGGCAGTCCCTGTGAGGAACTAAGGGAGTGACCACGTCCACGGGAGACACTCACTTCAGCTCCTGAGGACAGCTTTAGACTGATGAAAGAACCGGATGCAGAAATCCACGTCCAAGTACCCATAGTTCCTGAAATTGCCAGAGAAAGAAGACCTTCTTGGTTCTCAATTGTTTTGGGGTCCCAGGGCCTTGGAGAAGGTGAGGAACACACTATACCCTTTCCCCAGGGGGAAACAAAAGCCCCCACGGAAAACTCAGTACACTGCTTCAGGGCAGCCACATATTTCCATCAATAACTGAGATTTCTCAACTCAAAAACCTGCTCCCAAGTCCAATTCTGACTAATTAGGATCCTCGGACATTGAGGAAGATTTCACAAGCAGACCATAAAGTATATTGAACTTTATTTTTAAAAACAGAACTTGTATGTCTAAGCCAACTGCCCTCATTCAAAGAGTGACTCTAGGAAACCACACGTTATTTCAAGGAACCCTGAGAAAACCATTTAGAATCCTATTCTGAAATAACCCCCAAAACCAGTTTTCACATCATATCAGACAGGAGGTTTTGTCACCGACTAGGTGCCTCGAGAAACTCCAAGATGGGTTTGGAAGCAATTAACTTTTTCCAAGTTGTTTCTTTTCCTTTTGTATGTGATGGAGATGTAACCACCAACCATCCTGAAACTGACCAAGCCTCATCAGAAGAGCTCTGCCTATTAGCTTTGCCTTATTTTTAATGCAAAGATCTCTCCAGGAGGAACTTAGGCCTTATTATTTGGAAGCACGTTCTCCAACTGAGCCTGTGCAAGCGAATACCCACCTCTCCCTTTTGAATATTCATTCCCCAACCAAATAAAAGTTCCTGCTTCCCTTTGTTCGGGGACGCCATGACTTTGGAAATGGTTCCTCATGGCCTCCTATTTGCTGCAAATACACTTTACTTTGTGAAACAACTTCCACTGGTGTAGAGTCTTATTTAACTCACCAGGAGGCGAGCCCACTTGGTTCCATAACAGTTTCTTTACAGACACACCTCATGTCTCACTAAACAAAAACTATTTCCTATTGCTATCACCTGGCTTACAGAAAGCAAACTTTAACAGTTGTAGTCTGACTCAAACATAAAACTCACCCACAAAAAAATAAAGGTCCATCACCACTGAGGATAGTTTTTAAAAATACAATGGAGGATATAAATGCAATTCCAAAGGAAAAAGATCCAACAACATGTTGAGCTACTGTAACATCATAGAAATAAGATATATCACCTTCCAAAGTGTCTACTCGGAAAAGGATAACATTCTTTTTTATTGATGTCTTAATAGTTTATAACATTGTGAAATTTTGGTTGTAGATTTTTGTCCATCACCATATACACGTCTCCCTTCACCCCTTGTGCCCACCCCCCACCCCCTTGCCCCTGGTAACCACTATTCAGTTTTGTCTGTCCATGTCTTGGTTTATATTCCACACGTGAGTGAGATCATACGATGTTTTTCTCTTTCTGTCTTATTTCACTTAACATAATACCCTCCAGGTCCATCTATGTTGCTGCAAATGGGACAATTTTGTCTTTTTTTATGGCTCAGTAGTGTTCCATTGCATATATATACCACATCTTCCTGATTCAATCATCAGTCAAGGGACACTTGCGTTGCTTCCACTTCTTGGCTCTAGTGACTAATGCTGCAATGAATATAGGCTGCATAAGCCTCTTTGGATTGTTGATTTCAGGTTCATTGGATAGATTCCCAGTAATGGGATAGCTGGATCATAGGGTATTTCTATTTTTAATTTTTTGAGGAATCTCCATACCGTTTTCCATAGAGGCTGCACCAGTTTGCATTCCCACCAGCTGTGTACGAGGGTTCCTATTTCTCCACATCATCTCCAACATTTGTTGTTTTTTGTCTTGGTGATTATAGCCATTCTAACGGGCGTGAAGTTATATCTTAGCATGGTTTTGATTTGCATTTCCCTGAAGATTAGTGACGTTGAACATCTTTTCATATGCCTACTGGCCATCTGTACATCTTTTTTGGAGGAGTGTCTGTTTATTTCCTCTGCCCATTTTTTAATCAGTTGTTTGTTTTTTTTGTTGTTCAGTTGTGTGAGTTCTTTATATATTATGGAGATTAACCCCGTGTCAGATATATGTTTTGCAAATATTTTCTCCCAGCTGGTAGGTTGTCTATTCATTTTGATCCTGGTTTCATTTGTCTTGTAGAAGCTGGTTTAATCTGATGAAGACCCACTTCCTTACCTTTTCTTTAGTTTCCCTAGCCTGAGTAGGCATGGCATCCGAAAAGATTCCTTTATGACCAATGTCAAATAGTGTATTGTCTATATTTTCTTCTACGAGTTTTACAGTTTCAGGTCTCACCTTCAGGTCTTTGATACATTTTGAGTTAATTTTTGTGAATAGTGATACCAGATGGTCCACTTTCATTCTTTTGCATGTGGCTGTCCAGTCTTCCCAGTACTATTTATTGAAGTGACTTTCCTTTCTCCATTGTATGTTCTTAGCTCCTTTGTTGAAGATTAGCTGTCCATATATGTGTGGTTTTATTTCTGGGCTTTCAATTCTGTTCCATTGATCTGTGTGTCTGTTTTTGTACCAGTACCATGCTGTTTTGATTACTATTGCTTTGTACAGAATGTTTTGAAGTCAGGGATTATGATGCCTCCAGCTTTGTTCTTTTCTCTTAGGATTACTTTAGCTATTCCGGGTCTTTTGTTGTTCCATATATATAATTTTAGTATTCTTTGTTCTATTTCCATGAAGAATGTCATTGGGATTCTGATTGGGATTACATTGAATCTGTAGATTGCTTTAGGTAATATAGACATTTTAACTATGTTTATTCTTCCAATCCATGTGCATGGGATATCTTTCCACTTCTTTATGTCATCATTGATTTCTTTCAATAATGTCTTGTAGTTTTCATTGTATAGGTCTTTCACCTTCATAGTAAGATTTATTCCTGGATATTTTATTCTTTTTGATGCAATTGTAAACAGTATTATCTTTTTGAGCTCTCTTTCTGTTAGTTTGTTATTAGCATACAGAAATGTAACTGATTTTTGTAGGATGATTTTGTACCCTGAGACTTTGCTGTAGTTGTTGATTATTTCTAATAGTTTTCCAATGGAATCTTTAGGGTTTTCTATATATAAAATCATGTCGTCTGCAAAGAGTGAGAGTTTCACTTCTTCATTGCCTATTTGGATTCCTTTTATTCCTTTTTCTTGCCTAATTGCTCTGGCCAAAACCTCCAGTACTATGTTGAATAACAGTGGCAAGAGTGGGCAGCCTTGTCTCCTTCCTGTTCTCAGAGGAATCGCTTTCAGACTTTCCCTACTGAGTATGATGTTGGCTGTGGGTTTGTCATAAATGGCCTTTATTATGTTGAGGTACTTTCCTTCTATACCCATTTTGTTGAGAGTTTTTATCATAAATGGATGTTGGATTTTGTCAAATGCCTTCTCTGCATCTATTGAGATGATCATGTGGTTTTTATTCCTCGTTTTGTTGATGTGGTGTATCACGTTGATTGATTTGCGGATGTTGAACCATCCCTGCGTCCCTGGTATAAATCCCACTTGGTCATGGTGTATGATACATATTGCTGTATTCAGTTTGCCATTATTTTGTTGAGGATTTTTGCATCTATGTTCATCAGCGATATTGGCCTATAATTTTCCTTCTTTGTATTGTCCTTGTCTGGCTTTGGTATCAGGATGATGTTGGCCTCGTAGAATGTATTAGGAAGTGTTCCATCTTGCTCTATTTTTTGCAATAGTTTGAGAAGGATGGGTATTAAATCTTCTTTGAATGTTTGGTAAAATTCACCAGAGAAGCCATCTAGTCCTGGACTTTTATTTTTTGGGAGGTTTTTGATTACTATTTCAATCTCTTTACTTGTGATTGGTCTATTCAGATTCTCTATTTCTTCTTGGTTCAGTTTTGGGAGGTTGTATGAGTCTAAGAATTTATCCATTTCTTCCAGATGGTCCAACTTGTTGGCATATAGTTTTTCATAGTATTGTCTTATAATCCTTCGCATTTCTGTGGTAAAGGATAACATTCTTTAAAATCTTTAAGTTCTGATATAAAATTTATTTATTTAATAAACATATGAGGGAAGGGCTAACATTTAGCAATGCCTTCCAGAATGGCTTCTCTTACTGGGATCCATTTTAAATAACAGCTCTAAGGTGCTAAGTAAAGTTACATCATAGTCATACATTCTTTTAAAAATCACTTTCCCACAAATATTCTTTGTTCAAGTGTTCCAGAAAATACATTGTCTTAATTAAATCCTAAAAACAAAACAGCTGAATTTAGATTTAGAAATCCACAGTACAATGTGAATTTGTGGAATGACCAGAAAACATTATCAATTCCGGCGGGGGGGGGGGGGGGGACAGGACACTCAGTAATGAAATACAAAGTATTCATGTTTTAGGACTCATTAAAAAATTATCTTATACCAATGGCTTTTCATTAGTGGCCATTTCTAAAGAGAGATCACACTATACCTTATTTGTTCAATGTATGATATTCACAGAAATGGACTAATCAGAAAAATTCCGCTGAGATTTTTCAGCAAGATAGTGTAAGATCACATTAATCAAATGCCCTTGATACTTTGAAGTTCATCTTTAGTAAAATTCAATATCCAAATTGTTACAAAGGATCTGTCATTACTATTAGCCTTGGCTCTCATACTCTACAGACCTGAATCCCTGTTAACTTACCTATAATTTAAAGCAAATGGGTGTAATTTAAAGTAAACCCAAGGATCTTTCAAAATCTGAAAATTCTAGTCACAAGGAGTAAATATTCAGGGGAAAAGGATGGATTATTATTATGGATCTGCAGACACCACAGACACATGGTCTCCCTAAGAATGGCCCGCAGGGGATTTTTTTTAAAACTCTCCAAATTACATATCGCTTTAAGAATTTTAAGTTTATTCCTGCTAATAAAATGTATATACATTTATATGCATAATATTAATTATTTCTTAATCATCTAGTTTTCTGAAATGAAAAATACATGCTAGGTAAAAAAAAAAAAAAAAAACCTCATTTACCCCAATATATCCAATCACTGATAAACCAACTTTACTCATTTTCTTATATTTGCAATTAGAGCCCCTCCATTGAGCTCAGTTCCAACGTCAATGCTCCTATTAGATTATTATAACCTTTCTACCAGCCAAGCAGACATAGCTTTATCTTTTTATAACACTTTCCATGTCCTAAATTCCAACATTCCGGCACGTTCCCTGCCTGACCTCCTTCTCTTAACACTATCTGCTTTGAAAGGGTCAAATAATTAAATATTTCCTAAAAGAGTACTCCGAAAATAAATCAGTTAAGGATGAGAAGAAATAACTCCTAACTGTCACATAAACAGCAATTACATACGCTAGAGAGTGCATTCCTTAACCAGTACATGCCAACCTCAGACGTGCTTAGGCAGGGATGATTAAACACCAGAATCCTACACCTCGACTTCAAAACAGTCAAATAAGGATGTACCTGTCTAGGTTCCTGGTTAAAAACAAGAAACCGACTCAGGTTAGGTTAGGCAGGAAAAGTACTTGTTTTCTGGCACGGTTTGGGGTAATTCACTGTCTGTGGGAGGACTGCAGACTCAGTCTCAGGCTGGGACCAAGTGGGGCGAAGCACAGCCAAGGTCCTACCACAGAACAGCCTACCCTGCCAGAGCCCTGCTGGAGCTGCTGCTTCACCACCAAGGACAGTCACCTTTATTCACCTGGGCTCTGGACCCTTGACACCGTCAGCCGGACACTGGCCCAGCTGCCCCTGGTAGTCTTCACAGGCAGGAGCTCAGAACCACCCTCCTGAGAACTCAATGCCAGAGGAGATTACAGGCTCAACCCAGTGGCCAGAGGTAAGCCAGGGAAGGTCTGCCTGCCTCGGACTGCAGCTCAGGGAGGCTGAGCCCAGCTTCCCATCTGCCTTTGATTCCCACAAAAAAGGAAGGGAACTGGGCACAAAAAAGATAAATATCTGCCACAGAAGGGTCTAGAAGAAATGATTTGTTTTAAATACTATGGAGAGTTCAGATAAAGATTTAATGCTTATCATACTAAACAGAGAAGAAAGGTATGAATCTTACTAATTCAAATAATAAGGAAAAATAGCCTATTTCCTTAATCGATTTTCATAGAGGATGATCTGATGGAAGCTACTCATTAAAACAAACCAAATGCAGTGTCCCTCTGTCAATTAGACTCCTTATTTATTTATGCATTTACAGATTCATTTATCTATCTAACTTTGGCTTGTGAAAACCAAGTAGATTGATTTTGCCCAATGATACTAAGTAAAATATTGTTAGAATGTTTAGAGAAAATAACAAGAGAGAAAAGGGGAGTCTATGAGAAACTGCCATGTGCAGGTAGAACAGACATTTTCTGCCACTCTAGAGAACACAGGTGTGATCAAAGAATAGAAGCTGTAGAGTCAGATTTTGGCTCAACATACGTAATTCCTCCAAACACTTGAAGGAATTCAAGAGTGGAATACGTTCCATAGCAAAACAGCAAGCTCCTCCCCACTGGAAGTATAGCAGCAGACTAGGCAGCCACTGCTAGGAACACAGTGCAGTGTGTTTGTGTCCCCCAAAATTCATATGTTGAAACCCTAATCCCAATGTGATGGTATTCAGAGGTGGGGCCTTTGGGAGGTGATTAGGTCATGAGGGTGGAGCCCTCATGAATGGGATTAATATCCTTATAAGAAGAGGCCAGAGAGCTGGGTAGTCCCCCTTCTACCATGTGAAGACACAGTAAGAGGAAAGCCTTCTATAATCCAGGAAGAGGGCCCTCCCCAGAACCTGACAACGCCAGCACCCTATCTGGGACTTCTAACCTCCAGAACAGTGAGAAATAAATGTTTATTGCTTAAGCCACCCAGTTTATGGTAATTTGTTACAGCAGCTGAAACTGACTAAAACATAGCATGAAAACTGCCAGCACTAAATGAGTGGGTAGACTGGTTGGTCCAGACTTCTAAATTCCTGTACAAGTAGGGTTCCAACAAAATGATTTCTACAGTCTGGAAAAAAGAGCTGAAATTAAAAAGATAAAATTTTAAATTTGGACTAAAATAATAGACCAAATATAGGATGGGGTAGACATTAGTCCTGGGGGTTTGTTCAGATGACTACCTAACGCAATCTTAGATTTCATTAGAAGGGTAGTGCATCCAGTACCCAAACTGCTCAGACCACCGGGGAGTCCTGAGTGCATCTTGGGCTTTCTGTTTTAACAAGGACACTGGCATACCTGAAAGTGTCTAGACAGTGGTGACCAGGATGGCAAGGCATCTGAAAACTGGCTCAAGAGGAAAACAGAGAGAAGACAGGGATGATGACATGAGGAAAGGAAAAGGATCTGTAAGTCTGTTCAGGCTGCTATAACAAGAAACCACAGACTGGGCGGCTGAAGACGCAGGCTCCAGAACTTTCTCACAGTTCTGGAGCCTGAAAGTCCAAGATCAAGGTGCCATCAGGGTTGGTTTCTGGTGAAGCCTCTCTCCCTGGCTTGTAGACAGCTGCCTTCTCGCTTTATCCTCACGTGGCCTTTTCTCTGCACCCTTGCAGACAGAGAGAAATCTCTGGTTTCTCTTCCTCTTCTTTTAAGAACACCAGTCTTTTAGGATTAGGGCCCCATCCCTACGACCTCATTTAACCTTAATCCCTAAAGGTTCTATCTTCAAATACGGTCATATTGGGGGTTAGGGTTTCAACATATGAATGGGGGGGAGGGAGCACAATCCAGTCCATAACAGGATCCAATCTTAAGTATAGTCATGTATTGCTTAACAACAGGGATACATTCTGAGAAATGCATCATTAGGTGATGTTGTCATTGTGGGAACATCAGAGTGTACTTAGACAAACCTAGATGGTATAGCCTACTGCAAACCTAGGCTCTATGGTACTAATCTTATGGAACCACCGTTGTATATGCAGCCTGTTGTTGACCGAAACATCGTTATGCAGCACTTAACTGTATACAAAAGACTGCGACTGAAAAGGATGGTGATTTATTCTTTATTACCCTAGAAGGCAGAATTAGAAACAGAGTAGGAAAACCATACAAAGTCTAAGCGTCCTTCAACTCTACTAGCTATTATAACTATTATTATTAAACTACAGGATATAAGTTATTGGGTGCTTCCTATGGACCAAACTTCATGCTAAGCACTATCTCACTGAATCTTTATATCCACTCTGAGGTAAATACTACTATTATAGCCATTTGTTGTTGTTCATAAACTAAGCCTCACTCTTGCCCAGCATCACAGTGCTGACAGGTGGCAGAAGAAGGACTAGATCCCACAGTCAAACTCCAAAGTCACCCATTGAGCTTTTAACCAGCACATTGTACAACCTCCCTAAATTAGTAAAAGGCAGGAAGTACAATACAATTGAGGAAATAACTCCATTTATCAACAGGAAATCACAGAAGAAAACTAAAACACTAAGAACCACATTACCACCATTGTTCATTTTTCTTCCTATATACAAGTTGTTTCCATACACTGTCAGAGTTCACCTTCACTTCACACCAAGGAGGCAGCCATTATTATGCATATTTGACAGATGAGGAAAACACTCAGAAAGCCTTCCTCAAACTTAGACAGTGACTAAAAACATCTGGGGTCAGAATTCAAACCAAAGTCTGAACTATTCCACATGCAAACCTTTTATGTGAACTATAATCCACTCCTATTGGGCTCTCACTTGGCTCAGGCCCTGGGACCTGATGGACTTCAAAATCCCCTGGAGTTGACCAAATTTCACAGGGAAGGCCAAATATAATCCAAATCTTCTTTCAAGGGGAAGAGATTCAAGGAGAGCAAATTCTAGGAAACAAAATCAGGCTTTCCCCCACCAAGTCCTGTGGCCCATTTGACACATACTTGCAGGGCCCCTGCTATGTGCTGGTCTTAGGGAACATGTAGAGCAATAAACAAAAGAAAATCCTACTCACCCAGACCCTACATTCTAGTGGCGGACACTGTACAAACAAATAAACCTCTAACATACAACATGTCAAGTTTGAAAAAAAAAAGCACAGGGGCCAGCCCAGTGGCGTAGTCGTTGAGTTCACGCACTCAGCTCCAGCGGCCCAGGGTTCACAGATTCGGATCCTGGACGAGGACCTACACACCACTCATCAAGCCATGCTGTGACAGCATCCCACATACAAAAAATAGAGGAAGATTAGCAACAGATGTTAGCTCTGGCCCAATCTTCCTCACCAAAAAAAAAAGGCACGGAGAGTGCAGGGGCAGAAGAGCAGGGAAGGAGGATGCTATGGGTGCTGTTCTGCAACCAGTCGTCATGGGACGCTGGAGTTTAAACTGCTGCACATGAGCGCAGCAGGCCTGCTAGCTATTACATCCAGCAGGTCCTGGAGTCTGGACCAGAGTCCAGTACTTCCTTGCTTTTTACTGGAGGAAAGGGTGGACCACAGTGCTAACAGCAAACAACAGGTCAAAGAGAAAGAGAAATACCAAGTCTTTTTCCTTGACCGCAAGGAAAGCAGTTACCACGTCCTGTTGCCATGGTGTGGGGGAACTAGAGAGAGCAGCATTCCACCAACAAAGCGTGAAGGGAAACGTGCTAGTGGAGAGGACCAAGGCGAGCAAAGGTGTCACTCCCGGGAGTGCGGAAGCCCACTGAGCGGCAAGCAGGAGGGAAAGCTTTCAAAGGTGGCAAGAGCTGGAAGCCTGGCGAAAGGGGAGAGGTCAGAGCTGTTAAGGAAAAGGTCTTTCCCTACTCCCCACCCATTGTCTATATCCCTAACACACTGCGGTTCTTAATGGAACAGTTAGCAGAAAAGTAAAAATAAAAACACAGCAAGTTTCTGAAATACTGTATATCACATTAGAAAATTTCTACACAGCTACTTTCTGAAAATTTCATCTTTTTGGTCAAAATGTACCTTAGACCTCAACAGCTAACTTATCATCTAACGTAAGTACGTCTTCTTAAACAGATACGGCCCAGGAGTGGAAGGCTAGTGGTAGAGTAAAAGAAACATGCTACAAGGTCAGGCAGAACAGTGTTTATACCTTATTTCTGCCATTTACAACTATGGGACCCTGGATAAGTTACTTGGCCTATCTAAGCCTCTTGTTCTTTATCTGTAACATTAAAACAGAAAGAATAAAGCGAGAACAGGTATAAAGGCTGACTTATAATTGTAAGCTAATAAATATTCATTTCCTGGCCTTAAACAGTTCCAATATCTTTAACTTGTGCTTTAATACCATCAGTGATGGGAAAGTGAGGCAGTTCACTCCATTGGTAGATAACTGGAATTTGAGAATTAAAAAATTATACAAAAAGTCAAACTCTTCCTTAAGGAAGGCATAAACAGGCAATTCACGAAAGAAGAAAGACCAACTCCTATTTGTTTTCAATAACATTAGTAATATCATCAGTTACTGGGACATAGGCACTCTATCATATACTGCTGGTCAATGTAGATACGATCTTTCTACAGAGAAATATAATAATATGAATCAAAGCCTTAAAAATGTGTTTTCCCTTACATCTACCATTTACACTTTTAAGAAATTGCCTAGGAAAATATTAAGCGGATGTTCTTGACAGCATTGTAATGAAAAACTGGAAGCAAAACACCCTCCATTCAAAGAAATTACAGTATTTCTAAATAACGGAAATTATCCAGTCACTAAAAATGCTTATGTTGGAAAAATACTTGCAATGCACATGAAAGTTGAAGGGCTAATTTCCTTACTTTATAAAGAGTTCACAGGGGCCAGCCTGGTGGCGCAGCAGTTAAGCGCGCACACTCCACTTGGGCGGCCCGAGGTTCGCAGGTTCGGATCCCAGGCGCACACCGAAGCACCGCTTGTCAAGTCATGCTGTGGCGGCGTCCCATATAACGTAGAGGAAGATGGGCACAGATGTTAGCCCAGGGCCAATCTTCCTCAGCAAAAAGAGGAGAATTGACAACAGATGTTAGATCAAAAAATATATAAATAAATAAATAAAGCTAAGCAAACATTAAAAAAAGAAAGAGCTCATAAAAATCATTTTTTTTAAAAGAAAGAACTATCATGAAACTAGACCCCTATCTTACACCATACACAAAAATCAACTCAAAATGGATTAAAGTCTTGAACATAAGATCTAAAACCATAAAACTCCAGGAAGAATACACAGAGTTACGGTAAGCTCCTTGACACCAGTCTTGACAATAATCCTTTTGGATTTGACACCAAAACCAAAAACAACAAAAGCAAAAACAAACAAGTGGGACTACATCAAACTAAAAAGCTTCTGCACAGGAAAGGAAACCATCAACAAAATGAGAAGGCAACCTATTGAATGGGAGAAAATACTTGCAAATCATATATCTGTTAAGGGGTTAATATCCAAAAGACATAAAAAAAAAACCTCATATAACTCAACAGCAAAAAAACACCACACAATCCAATTAAAAAATGGGCAAAGAAATTGAATAGACATTTTCCTGAAAAAGACATACAAGTGGCCAACAGGTACATGAAAAGATGCTCAACATCACTAATCATCAGGCAAATGCAAATCAAAACCACAACGAGATATCACCCCACATATGTCAGAATGGCCATCATCAAAGACAAGAGGGCCGGCCCCGTGGCTTAGCGGTTAAGTGCTCGCGCTCCGCTGCTGGCGGCCCGGGTTCGGATCCCAGGCACGGACCGAGGCACCGCTTCTCTGGCCATGCTGAGGCCGTGTCCCACGTACAGCAACTAGAAAGGATGTGCAACTATGACATACAACTACCTACTGGGGCTTTGGGGGAAAAACAAATTAAAAAAAAAAAAAAAAGACAAGAAATATGTGTTGGCAAGGATGTGGAGAAAAGGGAACCCTGGCACACTGTAGGTGGGAATGTAAACTGTTATAGCCACTGTGGAAAATAGTACAGAGTTCCTCAAAAAATTAAAAATAGAACTATCATATGATCCAGCAATCCTACTTCTGAGAATATATCCAAAGGAAATGAAAATAGGATATGGAAGAGATATCTGCACTCCCATGTTCACTGCGGCATTACTCACAATAGCCAAGATATGGAAACAACCTAAGTGTCCATCAATGGATGAATGGATAAAGGAGATGTGGTATATATATACAATGGAGTATTACTCAGCCATGAGAAAGAAGGAAATCCTGTCATTTTCAACAACATGGATGGACCTTGAGGACATTATGCTAGGTGAAATAAGTAAAGACAAAGACAAATACTGCCTAGTATCACTTATATGTGGAATCTAAAAAAAATTTTTTTTTTAAAAAAGTCAAACTCATATAGGGGCCAGCCCGGTGGCGCAGTGGTTAAGTGCAAGCGCTCCTGCTTCGGCAGCCCAGGGTTCGCAGGTTTGGATCCCGGGCGCACACTGACGCAATGCTTGTCAAGCCATGCTGTGGCAGCATCCCATATAAAGTAGAGGAAGATGGGCACGGATGTTAGCCCAGGGCCAATCTTCCTCAGCAAAAAAAAAAAAAAACCTGGGCCAGCCCGGTGGCACAAGCGGTTAAGTGTACAAGCTCTGTTTTGGCAGCCTGGGGTTCACAGGTTTGGATCCCGGGTATGCACCGACGCACAGCTTGTCGAGCCATGCTGTGGTGGGGTCCCATATAAAGTAGAGGAAGATGGGCACAGATGTTAGCTCAGGGCTGATCTTCCTCAGCAAAATGAGGAGGATTGGCAATGGATGTTAGCTCAGGGCTGATCTTCCTCACACACACACACACATACACAAAAAAAGTCAAACATATAGGAGGGAGTAGAAAAGTGATTGCCAGTAGAAATAGGAGAAGTTGGTAAAAGGGCACAGACTTTCAGCTATAAGATGAATAAGGTCTGAGGATCTAATATAAAACAAGAAGATTATAGTTGACAACATTGTACTGTATAATTTAAAGGTGCTAAGAGAGTAGAACTTAAATGTTCTCATAAAAAAATAAATAAAAATAAATATGTGATGGATGTTAATTAACTAGATGGAGGGATTCCTTTCACAATGTATATTTAAAAGAAAGAACTATCCAATAGAAAAATGAAAAAAGGCAGTTTACAGAAAAAAGTACAAATGAACAATAAACATGCATTGTTCAACTTTATTCATTATTAAGTTAATACAATAGAGGTATCATTTTTCACCTATCAAAAATTGTGACATCTGCGATCCTCAAGACTAGCAAGGGTATTCTGAGACAGGCGCTCTCACACTCTCTTAGCGGGAGCATGTGTAGACACTACTGTTCACCAGCCTCCGGGATCCTCCACCTCCGGGTGCTCCGGGAAGATAACAACGCCTGGCCCCTTGAAGTTGGACACACAGACAGGAGTGGTCAGACCATGTGCTCCAGAGCCAGAAGGCTGGGTTCTCATCCTACATTTTACTACTGCATGACACAAAGAGAACAGTTTAACCTCTCCAGGCCTTTGTTTCCTCAACTGTAAACAGGGATATCTACCTCACAGGGATATTCTGAAGATAAAATAAAATTTAGCAGTGCGTGGTACATGATATTAACAGTAATAGCAATAACCATCTTACAATGCAGCAGGCACCATTCTATGAACTTTACATATAGTACTTGATTTTACTCCTCAGTAAATATTACTCTTAGCATAAGAAAATTATTGCTGCATTGCCTATAATTGCAAACATCTGGAAACAACCAAATTGTCCATCATAGTGAACTAGATAACTAAACCAAGGTCCACAAAGGACGTCTATGTGGCTGTTACAGAGAATGAGAGAGCTCTGTACATGGCTCAGAGAGAAAGAATTCCAAGTTTATTAACTTTTTTTTTAAAAGAAAAATGTGTACGATCCCTTTTGTATAAACAGAGATGGATGGATGGTGGATGCAGGGATGCTAAAATTGACATAAAAGCATTGTTTGTCTGTTTGTTTGTTTTTAAAGTTTTACAGTGTGGTACATGGTTAAGAAATAGGCTCTGGAGCCAGACTGCCTGGGTCCTAATCCAGGCTCATTTCTTACCAGCTCTACAGCTTTGGGAAGGTACTTAAACACTTAGCCTCAGCACCCTCATCTGTAAAACAGGGGTAATAACAGGACCTACTTCTCACAGCTTCTGTGAGGATTAAAGGAGCTAACAGATAAAACAGCCCCCGGAACACAGTAAGCAACCAGTTATTTTATTACTAACCACTGGAATATATCAACATGGGTTGTGAGCTTATGGGCCTTTTTTGTTTTCTTTTTACTTATATTTTAAAAGATAGAGACAGAGATTTGTCTTTTGAAAATACAAAATTATATTTATTGACATAAGAGATGTATAGAATATGTCAAATGAGAAATGCTAGTAAAAAACAGTATATACAGCAAAAACTCATTTTTATTAAAATATATTTAATATTATGCAAATAAATGTACACTGAAAAGCATTTAGATGTGCACTAAAATGTTACCAGTGGTTTCTCTAGGAGGTGGATTATAGATTATTTATATTTTCTTCTTTTTGCTTTTCCTATTTTCTGATTTTCTAAAATGAACATACATTACTTGTGTAAGAAGAAAATTTTACCTGTCACAATTTACTTCCAACTCAAGAATCTACCAATTGAAGAGGTTAAATAGACAGGCTTCCAATGATGTAACCAGAGCCCGTGAGGTAGATATCATGATAATACGGAAGAAAACAATTGATAATCAGCTAAGACTGCCATCCTTGACTGTGCAGGGCGCCCACTCAACTTCAGGGAGGTAGGCTGGGATTTAATAGCCTGAATCCGGCCCCAGGTAAATGCCACAGGCTTGATGCAAGTCCAGAGGGCACTGTGGGCAACATTGAAAAGCAGCACCGCACGCCCACACACTGGCGTTTCCACACTTGTTTCACAGCAGCAAATCCATAACAGGCCCGAGTGAAGTGGGAAAGGATAACAAACATTCAAAATACCTTCAGAAAATTAGTTTGCATTATGACTTCTCTTAAAAAAATCAAACCCTAAGTAAGTAACAAGGGTCACAGGATTTTTTGCTCAGGTTTGAAAGTAGAAAGGGAAATGTAAGGTTATACACTTTTGCTAAGATTTGAAAAATCTGAAAACTGACAAATTATCAGCAACACAAATTTCAATTTACTTCTCTCCTTAACATCTCTACATCACCTGAGACAGCCAGCTCTACTGATGAGACTGAACTACCGCCAACAAGCCTACAGACAGAGTAAGTTCAAGAAGGGGTTTATACTGCAAGTTCAGGCTGTTCCTAGATGCCCACCACTGCCAGTCTCCCCTCACCTCATGTGTGCACCAGACACTGCTTTACTGGACCACTTCTGAGAAGGAGCAAAGTGGACATACGTTTTCCTTGATCATCCTCTCCGTCTCTCCTTCTCTCGATCGCAGGCTCTGATCTCTCTCTCTGACCCTCTTACTCTCTCTCAACCTCTCTCCTGTCCTTCTCCCTACATCCTACCCTTCTTATCACTGCACTAAGGCCAGTACGAGGCCACAACCACAGCAGAACTTTCAGGCAGCAGCGAAGCAGTTCAGCCTCAACAAAAGAAAACCAGACAGAGCCCGAATGTCTAGTTCCTTCTAAAGTCAGCTCTATGACTTCAGTCTAGTCCCTTCACCACTATGGGCCTATTTTCTCACCTGGAGGATGAGAGGGTGAGAAGAGATTTCTGAGATCTTTTTCTTGCTTTAAAATTCTGTGATTCCTAAATTAGGTCACTAAACAGGAGAACCACCAGGACGTTAGGGGGGAGCAGTATTTAGCTATCTTTATTTCTCACTAAATGTTTCCAAAACATCTATTGCAAAGAAGTATATCCAACTAGACTCTGGCTCCATGTTTAAATTCTTATACATTCTAATTAAAAACAGTCTTGCTTATACTTTGTATCCTGTAATTCTTTCCATTCATAATGAGCAGCTCTTACATGAAATCAACTGAGTTTCATCTTAGGCAGCACATTCTTACTTAACGAGAACTTTAGGCATTTAGACTAATAGAATCAAGAGTATCTTTCACTCCAAAAAAAGAAATTGCTATTTTGGTATGCTCTGCTCAATATTTCTTCCAAGAAAAATATTTTTTATTATTTTACTACTACTATTTTATTACAGCTTTTATATGAGTAAAGCATTTATTTTTATATTAAATAAATCATGCTTTTCAAAGTACAAAAGAACATTCTTCTACTTGGAAAACATATTTATGGAAAAGTAGGTTATTAGGTCCTTTACTGTATAAAGAAGTGGTTTTTGTTTTTTCTCTGATGTGAAAACATACCTCGAAGGTAATGAGTGCTAGAATAATATCCTTATGCAGAAGTCAGAATTAACCTTGACTGAATTAATTAAACAAGAAATATTTATTATGTATCTACCTATACTTAGCAGATATCAGGGAAAAGTCAAAAGTATAACAGGTTCCTTGCCTGCAGAGAGTTTATAATCTCACACAGAAATCAAAAGTATACACACGATAAATACTAGATATGGTATTTATACTTATGAATGCCCAACACTACCGCACGCCAAACACTACTTAAGTCACTGGGATGTGAATAAGACTCCACCTCTGCCAGAAAGGTCTCACAGGCTGGTGGGGAGCCAGTCCTGCGTACCTCAGACACAGCTAACCTGCCAGGTCCCAATACAACCTCCACTGCACTTACAGGGGAAGTCCAGGGCCCTTCCCAAGAAGGTGGTGGCTCCCAGGGAATAGGGAGAGGTGAGGAGATGGGGGTGTGATCTCACAGGCATCTCTGGTCATTTCCTGTTTTGTGGTATTCTCTGTCAAGTAAAAACAAGGCCTTGTTTGGCTGGTTGGTTTTTATCAGTCTGACAATCTCTGTCTTTTAATTGGTGTGTTTAGTTCATACACATTTAATGTCATTACGAATATACTTGGGTTTACACTTACCATCTTATTTTGTGCTATTTGTCCCATCTATTTTATTTTAAGCTCGTTTCTTGCCTCCTTTTAAACTGATTTGTTTATTATTCCATGCCCCTACAAGTTCAGAAGCTGTACACTGTTTTTATGCTTTTATTATCCTAGAAATTACAATAAAGTATAAACTTAACCAATTCTTTTACTCTTCTGTCTGAGCTTAGAACACTATTTACACCCTTTACGTCTCCCATTCCCACTTCAAAACCCTGAGCTTCAGCCATAATGGACTTCCTTGCAGTTCCCTGAACTCCTACGCGGCCTCTCATCTCTGGCCTTTGCACTTGACTGCTCCCTCTTTCTAGAATGTCACCCCTCTTCTCCTCACATCTCCTTCCCAATGTGGCTTAATCCTGCTCACCTCTCAGGTCCTAGATTCTCAGGGAGTTCTCTCTGACTCCAAAGTAAGTTTCACTCCACTATACCTGTCCTCCCTCCTAGACATTAAGCTGCAACAGTCAAGGACTGTTGGACACTCCAACAGATAAGGCCTATCTGGATTACTGCTAAGCCCTTAGCACCACATAACGGGTGCTCAGTAAATATTTGCTGAAGGAACAAATCACTGAACGAAATAGTTCAAGACAAACAAAAATCAGGATGAAAGGAAAACAGGCCACAGATCGCCCAAAATGAAAAACAAAGTCCATTCATCACAGAAGCAAAAGGACGACCATGGTGATTAAGAGGGCAGGCTCTAGGGCCAGACTGAAAAGAATTCAAATCCAGACTCCACCACTTACTAGTGGGTGCCCTTGGACAAGGTACTAAATTTCCCCGTGACTCTGGAAAATGAGGATAACCATAAAACATCACCACTAGGTTGTTGTAAAGAATTAATGAGCTAATACTTGAAAAGGACTTAGAACACTTTTTGTTAAGATTCTGTATGTATGTTTACAATAGAGGCTAATGTCTAGTTGTTAAATAACAATAATTTAACTAAAACTGTTATTAGATCTTTATTTAAAATCTGGTTATTCATATGTTAAAATAATGTACCATAATGCCTTAGATGATTAGGCAGATATTTATAGCCCACGAGGACAACGTCACCGTATTTCAATACTGGAAAATAATCAACATGAATCACCAAAGAAGTCCAACAGCATTAAGTACATGCACTAAAAATAAAGAAAAGAGTAATAATATATTTTTTAAAGAATTCCATCACAAAATGATTTCAAGGAACCATTTGAGCATTTGAAGAAATGTTTCAGTTTTTTAAATGAGATAATAAATTTGTGAATTTTGTAGTCTTACTAAATTTTACAATAATTCCTTAATTGTAGCTATAAAAAGTGGCAAGTTTTTATCCAAAACTTGCCCCATTATCCAAAAATATTACCTAAATGATGAAATTAATTATTCATTATTATCCCGTAAGACAGGCCAAAAATTTTAAACACCTGTTTTCGAGTTCTTTTCTCTCTAAACATTAAAGTATTAGAATGATGTATTTTAGTAGCATGAAAAGGTCTCAGAATCAATTCTAATCCTCTGTTCCTGATTTTGGGTGGCAATTCACTCTATAACATTTTCTATTTTTTCCTAGAAGCCAATTAAATATTTCCTAATTAGTTTGATTTTAATGGATATCTTGTTATGCTGAATTAATACCATTGTTATAATCATATTTATCAAGCTTTGCTGTTGATAATCGACCTAATTTTATTACCCAAAGTTCTATTTAAAGACTAAAATTCCAATTGTCTCTCAAATTCCTAAGCCCTGAGATGTAGGGTAGCACAGCCACAGGTCTTTAAAATATTTACTTGGTAATGACGTAACAAAGGCTCACTAACAGACTCACTATGAAAAGTGATACCGAATTGGGGAGTTTTTATTTTAAAAGGAAATTATTTTGATCCTTTCACATGGAATAGTGAAATTAGGTTGACAGTAGATGTCCTTGGAGAAACTGCAATAAACAGATAAAAATTATTGCAATGAGAATTTCAATTATAAAGTCTTTAAAGGCACCTAAAAATAGTTTTATTTTCCCCCTTGGTGTTTAGGTTTTTACTTGTTTTTGCTTGATTTTGGTGTTGCTATCAAATATTGAGCACCTCACATTAGCAGCACTGTGCTTACATGGATTATCTCATTTAATCCTCACAACACTCCTGCAAGGCTGGTATTATTACCCCACTATAGATTATAAAATACATTCAGGACGGAACGGTTCAGAAAGGTCTGGCTGGTTCTTCACCACACATTTTCATCAAGCCCATCAGCTCTTACCTGAGGTAAGAAGAATGACCCAATCAGCACAAAAGTGTTCAATGTTTGAAAAAAGTCTCACAAGCATTTTTTTAATAGTGCTATATTTTGTTTATCAGATGAGTATATATATTACTAATCCCGTTTTTGAAGAGTTAGACACTTCACTTACCACTGAATGCTGCTAAAGGATTCTTCAAACCCAGTGAGCCTAATCTAGCCGTTTGCAAGCTGGTACAGAAAGGAGTATCCCCTTCAGAGAAGACTGAAATGACAGGAGGTAGGAGACCAGGCAGTGTCCCGTCTCTGCGATGTATCAGCCACAGACACTTGAGGAAAATCAGGGGACTTGTCTGAAACCCACACTATCTGCCACTATAAGGGTGCAGTCACAGGGACAGTCATGTTTGCCCCGCCCACCTCAGCTGACAGCAGGATCAAACAACACAGCAAGTGTCAAGTACTGGGTAAATTACACCTAGTACCACACTAAAATTTGGCAACATTTTCACTTTATATTTTTATTTTTAAAAGATCTACAGCATTCCTGCTATTATTTATTATGTTTTAGAATCAAATTCCCTGAAGAGATTTAGCTTAAATTTTAAAACTACAAGGAAATAAATGGGATTAAGTTTACAGAAATTTGTTTTCTTTTTTAAAAAAATCTGCTTTGCAAAATAAACTACAATTGCATGAGCTAAACCTGAACACACACACAAATACAAAACAAGGGCCTAGCCTTTAACTCCCTCATTCTTTCAAAAAATATTGACATGGTATACCATGCACCAAGCAGTTGGGACAGTAACACTACACAAAAACAGGCTTTAACTGCTAGACATCTTTGCATCTAATAGTACCTGGCACACAGTAGACACCAATGAACAGTAGATAAATAAAATGGTACAAGAAGAAGTCAGGTGTATAACTAGAAAAATGCCTGTAACTAGAAATTTTCTTGTATACTGACCAAATAAAACACTCCAGTTCTTCACAAAGACTTGACTAAAGGTATCCTGTTAACCACTCCACTAGAACAGGGCAGTGAAGGGAATGAAAACAAAAGCAGGAAAGCCCTATCACAAAACTCCAAAATAAGAAACGCTGGCCTCTCTGTTATGAGAGAAATGTAATTGACACAGATTAAAACCAGGCAAATAAATCTCTACTTTATTTTATTTTATTTTTTTAAGATTTTATTTATTTATTTTTTCCCCCCAAAGCCCCAGTAGATAGTTGCATGTCATAGCTGCACATCCTTCTAGTTGCTGTATGTGGGACGCGGCCTCAGCATGGCCGGAGAAGCGGCGCATCGGTGCACGCCCGGGATCCGAACCCGGGCCGCCAGCAGCAGAGCGCGCGCACTTAACCGCTAAGCCACGGGGCCCGCCCTAAATCTCTATTTTAAAAATAAGTAAACCCCCAAGTGTAAAACCTGCTTCTCATCAATCAAGTAAATCAGGAAAGGCAGCATTTCTAGGCCATTACCCCTGGGTCAACATGGCACTTACAAAATGGCTTAACTAATTAGTCTAATGATCACTTCTGTTCCACACAGGCTGTAGCCACCTAATTACCCAACTCAAAATGTTCACCCAACCTCCATGCCAAGCCCCTCCACAGCTCTATTTCCTTAAACAATTTTTCCACAAGAACATTTAACGACACCACCACACGTTAAAAACAAGTATTGATTTGGGAGTGTTGAAGAGATTCTACAGTTTTGGGACATTGTTTCCTTAGAAACTTTTAAGGAACAAAACTAAAAGTTCCAATAGTCCTTAGGAAGTATACAAATAAAAGCAGGGAAAATAACTTTAGTTTCAGAAATTCTTTTAATCATCATTGTAAAAATCTGTAGCAAATAGAGAAATCTATAGAAATAGAAAAAAAAAAACATGTTTTTGCCCCAGAAAGTGAGTACTTGTTGGACTGGAGCCCACCATTTGGCCTGGGGGTTTCAAAACCCACTGCAAGCCTGGGCCAAGCAAAAAGGACACAGAACCGTGGCCACGTTCCACCTACACAGTAGCCTGCACGGAGAGGACTCCACATAAGGGTAGTTGGGTTCTGTAGGTGTTTTTTTTCAGACTACCTCTTTTGATTCCTCCTATTTTAAAATTTCTCTTGGGAGGAAATAAAAAGCATGCCAAAGACAGCAATGGCCATGAATAAAACAAACCAAAGCGGTGGCTAAGTCTTAGTAACCAGCGTTGGTGAGCACCTCCTGAGACGGAGCCACGCACTGTGCTCACAGGTTAGAAGCACACTCCATGAAGAGGTTTGGTTTGCCTTATAACCTCAGGGACCTGTTCCTGGGCCACAGGACTGATTTCTTCTGGTTTTGGCCTCTTTTCACAGGCACTTCATAATGAGCTTTTTGGTAAAGGAGAGAAAAAAAAAGAGACCAGAAGGAACTGAGAGAATCAAAGTAGCATCAAAGGTGCAGAGACTACCCAAAGAAGACATGGCCAGTTATTTAGTGTCTTGTTTTATTTTTAATATGTAGAAGAACACCAAAGAGAAAAGAAACACTAATTTTAGGCAGAAAAAAATTACCCAGAAGAACAAGAATAGGGTAGGTGATTTAATGAGAATACTAGGGATAAGAGAATGTTACAGCTCTATCATAAATTATCTCGACAAATTTCTTTCGCTCTGAGGTCTGATTACATTTTCTATAAAATGTAACTCATAGTACCTTCTTCCCACATGACATTTCATTTTAAACAGATTTAAAAACCAACAAGAACAAATATCCTAACAAATAGGATTTGTTTCTGTTCCTTTAAGCCTCCTCTCAAGGCCCACCCTGAAAGTGGTGTTTAGGATGAACCATCCACCTGATATACATCCAAACAAGTGCCTAGGATATGCCTCAGCACTGTGCCACAGTCAATGGTGAAGAAAGAGGAGATGACATCTAATCCTTGTTCTCAAGAAGTTTACAGACTAGGTAAATGGAACAAAACAACACAAAACAATATCCAACAAGAGTGCTAAATTTCAATAATGGCAACTCTGCCCACTGTGTTAATCAAGCCAGAAATCTATGTCATTCCACCTCTCCTTATATCCCATCAATCATCAGGTTCTGTTGATCTCACAAAATGTGGCTCATTTATCTTTCCACTTGGCTCTATTGCAACCACCAACATTCCTGTCTAAGAAACCTTCATCTCTCACCTACGAACGCTTCCTAATTGATCTTGCTGCTTCCTTTCTGCAGTGTGAGAATGGACTGGAGAGTGATCTTTTTAAAAGGTTAAACTGCTTAAACCCCCTCAATGTCTTCCCATTTTCATAGGATAAAATCCAAACACCCTATTTTAACTATATATTTAACTGCACAATGTGGCTTCAGCTTACCTTTCCAATCTCTTCCCTCCCCCATCTCCCCCACCCTCAACCCCCAACCCCTTACCCTTATTCACTTGGCTAGGCCCCTGGCCTTCTTTCAGTTCTTCATATGCTAAGCTCTTG
This sequence comes from Diceros bicornis minor, assembly GCF_020826845.1. Taxonomy (NCBI): domain Eukaryota; kingdom Metazoa; phylum Chordata; class Mammalia; order Perissodactyla; family Rhinocerotidae; genus Diceros; species Diceros bicornis. The sequence goes on along the minus strand of NC_080768.1, from coordinate 40,971,120 downwards.
CCTGCCTCTGGCCTTTGTGCTTCCTATTCCTCTATATGGCACATGCTTCCTCTAGCCCACCCCACTTCATCTGCCACAGACATCTGTTGTTTCTGCCTGCCTAGCACTCTTTCTTCTGATAACAGAACACCTCTTTTCTTCTTTAAATCCTCTCTCCCCTATTCTCACTCCATGTAGTTTGGCTTAAATTCCCTTCAGTCTCACCCAGGGCGATGTATGTGGGCATGTGACTCAGGCCTAACCAAGACATACCATCTCCCAGTCACAGGCATAGACACTGTGAAAATTAATAAATTCAAACTTCATTTAAAATGGAATCAGGAGGCCAGAGGGAGAGCTCTCATGCCCTACGTTGACAACAGCAGAGTCTAATACGAAGAATAAAAGACTTCCTCTTGACTGGCAAGAAGCTCAGTCAGTGAGAGACTGGCACAACTCAGCCAACGAAAAGCCACTACACTTCCAACTTCCAGTCTCCTCCAATGGACTCTCTGTTTACAATGGCCGTCTTAACTTCCTCTTCCTCTCTATAAAGAATTTCTCCTCCCCTTGCTGTGCTGGACTTGCACGTGGCTCACCATGGTTGCAGACCCTGAACTGCAATTCTTTGCTGATCCCAAATAAACCCATTTTTGCTGGAGAAATAACTGGCTGTGTATTTGTTTAAGGTCAACAACACATAACTCAAGGCAGGCCTATCAAAGTTAAGCCCAGGGATTTTGCTGGAAATATAGGGAAGAGGCATACTGTGGGGCCAGATAATGGGTAATGGTACTATACACCAAGTAGAGGCCATACTCCGGCAAAAAAAAAAAAGTTTGGCCACAGGATCTACTCCCCTCTAATTCAGTCCTGAGGGACAACTATCTCTGATGCATCAGGATCAAGACGAAGAAGAAAAGATGCAGGAGAAGGAGTTAAGTCTCTAATCCTGGCTTAGCCAATTACCAGTGTGAAAATTAATACAGGAAATCTCAACTAAAATTGGAGTCGGGAAGGCCTGTAGAGGGAGCTCTCACTGTCTACCACTCCTGGTCAGTTACTCCAAACAGGACGACGGTCAATTATAGACCCCAACAGGAAGAAGCATCAGTTACAGACCCCAACAGTAAGAGATGTACCTTGCACTCCCAAACAGAAAGTGCAACTACGTGACTGTCCAGCACAAGGAAGGAAGAATTCCTTCTTGCCCAGCCAGTGGAAAATGCTGCAGCTTAGCCAATGAGGAGCCATCGTCACCTGGACTTCTACTTTCCTCCAATGAACTTTCATTTTTTCCTTGCTGATGATTTCCTTTCCTTCCTTCCTTCCTTTCCCGCCCTCCTTACTATCAAAGCCTTCCATGTTGTTTACTCCTTTGGAGTATCTCTCTGCTTGCCAGAACAGATGCTGCCCAATTCATGAATCATTTAATAAAGCCAATTAGATCTTCAAATTGACTCAGTTGAATTTTGTCTTTTAACACTAGCTATATGATCTTGGGCAAATCAATTAACTGTTGTAGTTCTCAGTTTCCTCATCTGTAAAATGTCAAAGTAGGACTAGATCTTTCCTAGATCTAGATCTAAAGATTTTAGCTCTGTGATTCCACAACCTCCTTTTATAGGTGTAGACTTAGATAATGGCCACAACAAAGCTTGTCTTAACCTGCACCTGTTAAAAACTACAAGTTCCTCTCTGTCTGACTCTATACTATGGTAGGTAAGATGTAAATGTAAATGGTACCACTTTTCCAGAAAGGAATGTGGATTTGAGGACCTTAAAAAGTTCACACCTTTGATTCTCAAACTCCTCTTATAGGAAAATATTCTATGTAAATATCAGAGTTACAAACAAGTTTATATATCAAGTATACATGTATATAAATATATATATACACACACACACGTATATATATAAAGATCATCACAGTGAAAAACTAAACATCGTAAGTATCCAACGATAGGGAACTGGTTAAATGAGTATAGAAGAGCCCTAAGATTAAATAGTAGGTGGCTATTTAAAAAACATATTTGCAAATAGTTTTAATGACATGAGAAAATGTTCATAATATAATATTAAGCAAAGCAAAACAACACGTAAAACTGTATATACTGTACGAATATATACACACACATGCTCAGAATAAGAGAAGAAATAGAAATGCCTCAAAAAATGTTAACAGTGTTTTACCTCTGACGGAGGGATAATAGTTGACTTTTGTTTTCTTCTTTAAATATTTCTGTATATCCCAATCTTTCTACAATTACCAGGCCTTTTTTCATAATCAAGAAAAAGTTCAAAATTTAAATGGAATTTTTAAAATTAATTACACAATGAAAAAAAGGTTGCACATGCCCATATCTTTACCAGAGACCTACCATACACTACCTTTTCTGTGATCTAGAATTCCCATGATGATTACATTCACTAACAGATCAATGGAAAATAACGCTGAAATGTTACATTACACAGTTTTGTTTTTGCCAAAGTACTTTCAAATAATTGAGGGCAGAGGGAAGCAAAATATTGCCTCCAAAGACAGTTAAAATGTCCACATAATCCTCTAACCCTTTCCCAATAACCCAGATGAATTTATCAACTCAGCTAGGTGAAACCTAAAGCCCCAGGAAAATAAGACACAGAATTGGGTGGGAAGAAGCTGACAGCCATAGCCAGGAAAAGTAGAGCACCACAAAGGTTTCACAGAGGAGACTGGCAAGACAAATCTGTAGTGTATTTAACCAGACACTGCCATAAATACAATACTCAACTAAAAGTCAGACTGAATTTCCAGGTGTAAAAATATGCAAACCAAAAACATTACAAAGGTGAACTTGTCCACAGAATCATAAGGTATTGTGTTTACTCTCTGGGGGGACAAAGATCCTGGGTAACAGAGTACACACGTACACACACACACCTAAAACCCAGGGAAAGCTTCACAGTGAACCAGCTCCCTGGGTGTTCTCTGGCTAGAGGTCAACTGAGACCTACTGGCAGACCTTCTCTGCTGGCTTTAATCAATAAAAGCCAAACCTCCAGAACTGGTCCAAAACTGATAACGTCTGTGGAATGTAGAGGAGAACTCTAGAATTTGCCAAGTTGTGACACCACAAAAACAGCCAATGACATTTAAAAGGATTAATTCACATACATGTAAAACAGTGTTAAGATAGAGGTATTACATTAAGCATTGTTTCAATGTCAGGACTTTTAGACAAAGGCATTTAAGACGTTTAGTCTACACTAAAAATAAATTAAGGCTCTGAATTAGCATCCTAAATCTATCTTTAAAATAACTTTTACCCATTCTTAAAATTCCCTTGCCTAAATTATCATAATAATAGCTAGACTTTTATTGAATGTTTGCAATGTGGGAGGATTGAGCTGAGCTAAGCTGAGTCTCCTTTTAATCAGTTAATCATGAAAAAAGCCTCATGAAACAGGTTTTACCCCATTTTACCAATGAGGAAACTGAAGCTCAGAGAATTAATACATTTGCCCAAAACCAGATCACAAGCGAGAGGTGTGATTCAAACCCAGGTCTGTCGGATTCCATCACGAAGTTATAATATTTTTCTAACCAGTGTATGGTAGAACATTTTTAAGAGGTTTATACTTGTTTCATTGTGAAGTTACTTACATAACTAACGAGGATCAAATCTCTAACTGCAGTAATTCCAACTGTGCGCCAACTGGCCAAAATGTGTGTCTCACTAAACCAAGGCCGACCACAGCTGCCCGAAACTCCCAGGGAATCCTTTCAAATTGTCAGTGATACTTAAAAATAATAACAATAATTTTTAAAAAGCAGATATCCTCATCTTCTGCTCAAAACTATTTGATGGTTTCTCATCTCAGAGTAAAAGCCAATGATCTGGCAATTGTGCTTAGAAAAGAATTTTGCACACAGAAAGCCCTCAATAAATATTTGTTGAATGAACAATAAGTTATCAGAGCCACTGTATCCTTTCTTTCTGCTTTCATGCGAAGGTGCTTATGTTTCTGGGTTAATAAAACACTGTGACATTAAATAAGTTGAAAAAACAGAAAGCTTGTCTTTAGGAAAATCACTGAGCTCCAAGTTCCAATAACAAAAAAAAGGACTCGTGTGCCCCAATTAGAACAAAATGAACTTATGGCTGCTTCATTCTATTAGCTCTGGAGAAGATTCAAAAGGACCTTCAAAAATGCGCTGTAAGTGATTTAGTCTGTTTCACCTAAACATTAGTAACTGTAACGGAAAAAAAGCAGTGGAGCTGCAGTCAGTACCTAAGTACTTATCCAACTGGTCTTTATCTTTTCTTTCTCTCTCCGTTTCCTGATTTGTAAAATGATGTTAGACTTCAAGATTTCTAAGGTTCTTCTTAGCTTTGACATTCTATTATTAAATCACAATCTCCAACTTAATTTACAAAACAACTAAGACAGTAAGTATTTACACTACAAAAAGAATCTGATTTTAGAACACAATTTACGACAAAATCACTAACCCCCAAGATGGGAAAGAACATAAAGGGTCTTTCATTTGAACAACTGGACAACTCACCTGCAAGTCAACTCCTAAAATCCGAATCTTCCAAATGCAAGTATTTAATCTAAAATATCCTCGTAAGGACCCAGTCTCTGTCCAAACAAATCTAAACAGAAAAGTTGGTTTAGTTTTTCAAACAACTCTGTGAGAAAGTCCTTTCCTATTCTGAAGTAAAAACCTGCTATTCTGTAAAATTTTCTTATATATTCCTTGCAGAAAGACAAAGTGTATTCCTTTGCCATAGTCAGGTTTCTCTTCAGATCATATTCCTTGCTCCAAATACTTAAAGACAACTCTTCTATCCACTAAGCCTTCTTTCCTTAGGTTAAAAATTACAGTTTTCACAACCTCTCCTAATATCACATGATTTTCTGACCACTCACCTATCACTCAGATACCTAACTGTCCTTTCATTGTTAATGTCTCTTTTAAAATGTGACACCCAGAACTGAATACAATAATTCTCACAGATTCTGTTTCAGACTACAGTGGAGTTGCTTTGGGCACTTATTTATCGAGGAAGATAAATCCAACCTTACAGCAACATTTTAATGATTAAATGAGAAGTATAAAGCCTTGGCACAATGCATAGAGTAATCACCCAGTAAATGGTAGTTGCTGATGCGATTGCTGTTACTAATAAGTTATATTAACACTTCATTAGTATTAGAGCCTTATCTCCACAATCAAGCTGTAAGCTCTAGTTCTCTACTACACTGAAGGTTTGCCTTATATATTATTAGCTGTTTTTCCCCTAAGTCAGAGTTGGGCAGAGAAATAAAGTGTTGAGGCTCAACTCAAATTGAAGATCAGTCAGAAATCAAGATAAAGCATCTCTGAAATTAAGACAAATTAATGGCAAACAGGATGTGATTTATTTAAAAAGTTAATTTGTACTCAAGTTTCCAGAACACATTGATTTCATAAATCAAGAATCCCCACTCTTTACCCCTCAATAACACAATTGAAAGATGCATCACTGAGATATGCTGAGGAAGCAGCCTGGCACAAACTTGGAGAGAGTAAGCTCTGGAATCAGACTATCTAGATAGAGTTCAAATCCTAGATTTACAGTTTACCCACTATGTGATCTGGGATAAATTATTAAACCCCTCTGGTCTCAGGTTACCCATCTGTAAAACATGCATCACAACAGCTCCTACCTACCTTACGGGGGATTGTAGGAATCAAATGAAAATGGATGAAAAGTGTGTTTGGGATGGTGCTTCTCACCTTTCAAAACTCTTAGTGATGCTGCTGTTATAACCACTACTTAGAAGTTATATGAAAAAACAAATTATCCCAGACAATGTTGCTAAAACTTATTATCTGAAAGTCTCAGCCACTTTTAATTTATGTAGACCCTCACCTCTGTTGGCTATTGAAGTCAATCAGCAGCGTAGTGTTTTTTGCATATTTATAATCATGTTTTCCATATATTTATCTATTCATTTTTAAGGTAGATTTTTAAAGTAATGTAAAAAATTCCACCCTAATTTTAATATTTAACCGTACATGCTATCACTATAGTAAATACTGTGTTGATATTCACAGAGAATGATGAATAAAATTAGCACAAACAAAACTGTGCTTATTATACCTGCAACTGCTCTGCACATAGATCTGTGCTGTCCAATATGACAGCCACATGCAGTCATCTGGCACCTGAAATATGGCAGATGGGCTGTTGTGGAAATTAATAAACGGAAACTTCATTAAAATGGAGTCGAGAGGCCAAAAGGGGAAGTTCTCATGCTCTATGTCAATAGCAGAGCCCAAAAGTAAGAAAGATTTCCCCTTCTAGACCAGCAAGAAGCTGAGCCAATGAGAGACTGTCACAACTCAGCCAATGAGAAGCCACTACACTTCAAACCCCTAGTCTCCTCCAAGGGACTCTTTGTTTACAACAGCCCCCCCAACCTCCTCTTCCCCTCTATAAGAGTTTCTCCTCTCTTTGCTGCTGGGAACTGGCATGTGGCTCATCATGGCTGCAGACCCTGAACTGCAATTCTTTGCTGATCCCAAATAAACCCATTTTTCTGCTGGGAAAATAACTGTCTATTTGTTTAAGGTCAACATTTTGGTGGCCCGTACAGAGATCCAAGAAAGACCTCTGATAATTTTCAGGCTGGTGAGCAAACAGGTGCAGTGCCAACAACAGAGCCCATTGAGCTCACTGCTTTTCTTGCTGATCTTGGAATCTGAGTAAGTCTTTTCTTCTGGATCCAAGCTTCCACCATCTTTGCATTTGATGCTCTCCACGCTTTACTCGAGATCTATTTTAAGGCTTCACCCTTTACTGGATAAGGCTGTGTTTTTGAGTACTCGGTTGGTACTTCGGCCTGATTCTTTTGAAATCAGGCTGTTTCTACCGGAACTGTGCTTAATAAGCCTTCAGTCCAATTTCTTTGGAAATGGACTGTTCCTACTTGAAACTGAGCTGGCACTTTGGCCTTACTCTGTGGGGAGCAGGCTGTTCCAACTGAAACTGTGCCAGTCCACCCTTTGGCCTGACTCCCTTGGGAGCAAGCTGTTCCACTGGAACTGCACTGAATCAACCTTCGGTCCCACTCTCCTTGGTACCAAACTGTTCCACTGGAACTGCACTGATTCAATGTTCAGTCCACCCTACTGAAATCTAACTGTTCCTATTGAACTGGCTGGTATTAAGCCTGCAGGCTGTTCGGGCTGTTCAAGCTGTTTGAGTTAGGCTGTTTGAAAATTATTCTTTCACTCTAGAGAAAAACCTCTAAGAAATGGGATCCCAGTTATCTAAATATTTTGAGGGCACTCCTCCTACAGAGACCCTGGCCCATTTTATGTTTACAAGCCGTGATACTTCCTCATGCTCATTTCTAAATGAATGGACCGATTTAATCAAAAGCAATTTAGGATATCAATGGCCACTGTGGGGAACTTTTGAACTCCCCAAACTTACTTTCCTTAAAACCGAAATGGACAGCCATAGCTCTGTAATTTCCAAAGCTGAATGGAATGCCTATTTCCATTTGTATTTTGAGGCTTCCAAATGTTTACAGGAGTCTAAAATTGCCTCTTTGCTAAATAAGATTTTAAGATTAACTGAGACAAACAATTAAAGAAAGATAAAATGGTTTCCAAAGCCTCGTGTTCCTCTCCCTTGGCTCCTCGTGCTCAGGCCCTGACTCCACGATCATCTTCCTCCTTCCCTTCTGAACCACCTACACCGCCTCTATATCCTCAGTTCCCCCATATTAACTCTCTCACTGAACTTCCCCTTTTCCCTGAACCTCTCCTCACTCCCTCTTCCTTGGAACCTATCAGAACCTGTCCCTTTAAAATTAAGCCTTCTGAGGATCCAAAGGCGAAACTCCTAACTTCTCAGGCTCCCTGGACTAAAGCTGAACTGCAAGCCACAGTCAAAGATTTTCCAAAGGAATCGAAGATCCTCACAGATCTGCAGAGGAATTTAATAGTCATTCAAACCTATCAACCCAGTTTCTCTGACATATCACCTAGTTCATATGCTTGTCAGTGAAGGCCAGGCCCAGCACCGGATGAAAACCGCTAATTGGAAAATCCTGAAAAGTCTCTAGAATTACAGCCAGAAGACCAATCTGCTGACCTGTTGCATGATCAGGCTCGGGCAATTGCTAGACGACTTCATCAGGCAATTCCTAGGGCTTTCCCAAAGCCTGCTGATTGGAACAAAATTCAGCCTTGTGCACAAAAACCTGGTGAACCTGTTCATGACTATTAAATCCACTTCAGATTGTTTTTAAAGGAAATTCTGGTCTTCCTTCAGATGTTGGTTCCACACGGCTAGCGTTTAACTTCGTGTTTATTAATGGGCTGGACCGGGACCTTTCCCTTCTAGTAACAAGGACCAGGATGGAACGGGAGACTGTGTCCACTCCAGATTTGGTTAATCTGGCAAACCAACTCTCCCGCACTCTAGATCAGTCACCTAAAAGAAAGACTGCTAAAAATCTTAATCTTCCACTCCAGCAAACGAAGGCCCCTAAATGAACCCCAAAACCTCCCAGTTTCTGTTAATATTGCCAAGAGTCTGGACACTGGAAAAGAGACTGTTACAAATGTAAGTGCTTCAGACACCTTCAGCCCTCTAACCAGCCTTTCCAATGTCCTCCACATGCCCAAAGCTGGGGCTCCAAGGAACTACAGGGGCTCTTCCCAATCCTCCCTCTTAACTGGCTTGAAGAAACATTTCTTCAGACTGGAGATCAATCTCTTTCTGTCCTAACTGACTCCAGAACCACACTCTTGGTGCTCAACTCCAGTAAAATAAAGCAGCCCCTGCCTCGGAGTACTAAAACAGTTCAAATAGTGGGGATTTCTAATAAACCTCAACAGGTTCCTGTCTGAATCTATTCTCTTTTGTTTAGGCCCTTTGAGAGACAGCCACCCTTTTCTCCTCAGTTCCTCTGCCCCTATCCATCTATTAGGCCAAGACTTCTTGGAAAAGTATCATGCTGGAATTTCTTTCTCCTGAAAGGGGAAAATAATTCTAGAACTTGACAGTCATTATCAAAACAGCCAACCAGGTGAATTAAATGACCCTGTGACATCTTTTATTTGCTTCATCTCTGATGGTACTAGAGCTGATTTCGGAAGCAATGATCATTTGTCCCTATTAAATCAGCTACCACCCTCTTTATGAGCAAAATCTCCAACTGATACTGATAAAATTCACAGCACACCTCCCATCAAGATTCAAACAGATCCCTCCAAACCTCTCCCCAGAATTAATCAATACCCCCATAGGTAAAGAAGCCCTTCAAGGTATAAAGCCCATAATAGAGGATTACAAGGGTCCAGGCCTCATTATCCCTTGCACTAGTCCCTGCAAAATAATCCCTATGTTACCCGTGAGAAAACCTACTGACCAAGGGTGGAAGAGTCAGCCAGGATCTCGGAGCAATAAACCACACTGTTACCCCTCGACACCCTGCTGATCCTAACCCTCATATGCTACTAACATCTAATTCCACTGAAAACAAATTGTTTACAGTAATTGATTTATGTAGTATATTCTTTAGCATTCCGGTTGATGAAGCTAGCCACTATCTTTTTGCCTTCACTTGAGAAGGAAAACAATTCATCAGGACAGTAATGCCTCACATTTTTACTGAGAGCCCTTCTTGTTTTTCACAAATCCTGAAAGCTGGATTCCACTTTCTTACAATATGTGGACGATTTGCTTCTTTGCTCTCCCTCCCAAGTCTCCTCACAGGAAGACAGCATCCACTTGCTAAAGCTTTTGGCCTTAAATGGACGTAAAGTTGCCAAAGAAAAACTGCAGTTTGCCAAAACCCAGGTTCGAAATTTAGGGCATCTGATATCAGAACAAGGGCTATACCTAGATCCAGATAGGCTTCATGGTGTCCTAAGTTTCCTCAAACCCAAAATTAAACATCAGCTGTGAGGTTCTCTCAGGCTAGTTGGTTATTGCTGAAATTGGATTCCAAATTTCTTTCTTATGGCCAATTCAAAGAACAACGACCCCGACCCAATTTTATGGGAAGAAGTGGACAACACAGCATTTAAGGTCTTAAAGGAAGTTTGATGAACCCACCTGCCCTTGGACATCCCAATTATGAGATTTCCTTTTTCCTTTTTGTATATGGAAAGCAAGGTACTCACCCAAAAACACAGGGACCACCATCAACCCATAGGCTATTAGAGCCAGCAACTGGCCCCTATGGCTCAGGGATACCCCCTTTGCCTTAGAGCCATTACTGCCACTGCCCTTTTGGTTAAGGCCAAGAAAATTGCTGCAGGATCCCCTTTAACCATTTCTGTAGTACTTCTCATGCAGAAGAACCCTCCGGAATTCTCATCACACTCAACATACTTCAGTCAGCCACCTTACCTACGAAATCCTTTTAAGTGCTCCTCACGTAACTCTTTCACGCTGTAATAACCTTAACCCTGCTACTCTTCTCTCCATTACCAATGAAGTTCCTCACGACAACTTAACGCTGACAGATCACCTCCTAATTCCTCATGATGATCTGCAGGAAACTCCTTTGGGTAATGCCGATTTCTCATGGTTTAGTGATGGTTCTTACTTAAAGGGTGACAGTGGCAAATACTGTGCTGGGTGTGGTACTGCAACTCCTTTTGATATCATTGAGGCAGCACCTCTACCTATGGCTACTTCGGCCCAACAGGCTGAATTATATGCTCTTACACGGGCTTGGACTTTAGCCAAGGGCAACTCTGCCAACATTTATACTGATGGCAGATATGCTTTCAGAGTAGCTCATGATGTTGGAATGTTGTGGAAGCAACGTGGCTTCCTTATTTCCAGTGGAAATAAAATTATAAAATGGCCCCTATGTTCTGGAATTATTAGATGCTATACTTTTACCTGCTGCTTTAGCTGTTATTAAGATCCCGGGGCATTCTAACCTTGACTCTCTGGAAGCTAAAGGAAATCACCCTGCTGACATTTCTACTAGGAATGCAGCCCTTAAAGGAACCAACAGCAGCCAAAGGAGTATTTCCCCAAATGACAACTTAGAAAAACTGGCTAGAGAGGCCCAACAATTGGCCTCAGAAAAGGAAAAACAAGATTGGAAATTCAACAATTGTTGGTTTGATAAAAAGAAAAAGCTCTGGTTTTGACCAGATAACAACCCAGTCCTAGCAGAGACTCTAAAATTCCCACTCCTAACCACTGTACATACAATAAATCATTGGTCTACTGACAAAACGATAGCATTCATGAATCAATATTGGTGGGGAAATATTAACAAAGCTGCAAAAAGTGCCTACCTCACTTGTCCCAAACATAATCCAGGGAAGCCCGTCTGTACTACTCCTGGACATTTTAAACTGCCTAATGGACCATTTGAAGTTTGGCAAAGGGATTTCATACAACTTCTCCCATCTCCTGGAGATAACTATGTTTTAGTTACAGTTTATATGTTTTCTCCCTGGACTGAAGCCTTCCCTTGCAGACAGGCTACTGTCTCTTCTGTGGCTAAATTCCTTTTGGAAAAGACTATCCCTACCTGGGAACTCCTCTTGAGCTTCACAGTGATCAAGGAACCCATCTACTAGTCAGGTACTTCGACATGTCTGCACTGTTTGGCCGGTTTTACAACACTTTCACTGTACTTACCACTTTCAATCTTCCGGTTTAGTCAAACGCACTAACGGCATTATTAAGACTCAATTGGCAAAAGTGGTAGAGACTCTCCAAATACCTTGGCCAAAAGCATTACCACTTGTCCTTCTAAACCTCAGATCCACCCCCTTTAGAGCTCATAAACTCTCACCCTTTGAGATAGTCACAGGACGCCCAATGCACCTGGCTCCCGCCTCTTTGGACCCACAGCTGATAAAAGGAAATATACTCCAGTATTGCAAAGGCCTAATTGCTTCTATTAAAAATAACCATGTTTTGGTAGAGCAATCTTTCACAGTGAGCTCCGGGGAGACGAAGACCTTAAGCAGCACACCTTGCAACCTGGAGATTTCATCTATTGGAAAGAAGCTCCAGAAGGACTCTCTTCAATCTTGCTGAAAGGCCCTTATAAGGTACTGCTAACTAACCCCTGTACTGCCGAACTCCAGGAACGGACTCTTGGATTCATGTGACACACCTAAAGAAAGCACCAAACCCTGACTGGACATGCACATCATCTGGTGATTTTCCTGGAATTGAAGCAGACGACAACTGATGAGACAGCTTTCTTGAGACGACCGGACCAGGCCTGTTGGAAGTTTGTGTGCCAAACCCTTGATGAGAAAATGCTTCAGATGATCTCCCATGCCTATGATCTTGATAACATATGGACTTTAGATTAAAAAGTGCCTGAGAGTTCTCTCTTCTACGCCTTGTTGTTACACAAATATAGCCACAATAGGTTTCCAATCTGTGCACTTTCCCTCCAATGTGGGACATGATACGAGGAAAGGTCCTTCCTGGCATCAGGAGACAAAAGGCCAATGAAACCGGAAAAACCTGACTCTTGATCAGCAATGCTTTCAGAGAAAGATCTCGATCAAAAGGGAAAAATGTGGAAATTAACAAACAAAACCTCATTAAAAAGGAGTCAGAAGGTCAAAGAGGGAGCTCTCATGCCTTACCTCAACAAGCAGAGCCCAATAGGAAGAAGAAAGACTTCCTCTTCTTGACGGGCAAGAACTTCAGCCAATGAGAAGCCACTATTCAAACTCCCAGTCTCCTCCAATGGACTCTGTTTACAACAGCCCCCCCAACCTCCTCTTCCCCTCTATAAAAGAGTTTCTCCTCCCCTTGCTGCTGAGAACTTGTACATGGCTTGCCATAGCTGCAGATCGCAAACTGCAACTCTTTGCCGATCCCAAATAAACCTATTTTTTGCTGGAGAAATAACGGGCTATTTGTTTAACGTCAACACTGTGAATATAAAATACATAGCAAATTTCTAAGACTTAGTATAAAAAAAAAAGACTATAAATTATCCCATTAATAATTTTTATACCAATTACCTACTGAAAGACAATATTTTGGATATATTGGGTTAAATAAAATATATTGTTTAAAATAATTTCACCTGTTTCTTTTTACTTTTTTAAGGTAGCTACTAGAAAATTTAAAATTATGTATATAACATATCATATTTCTATTGGACAGCACCAATATAAATGATCCTAAAAAATATGCCTCATGAAAATTAAATTCAGGACAAGATATATGACCTAAATTATAGCAGAAACTAAATGCAGAACCTAAATAATTTTTCAGAGTTTATATATAATTAATTTCAAACTCTTCCCCAATCAAAAAAAATTATCTTTGATAAGTACCTCTTCAATTCTAGAGCCACCTGAGAAGCTTTTAACAGGATGTGGTAAATTTAAAAGATTTGCTTTATATTCCACAAGCTGACCAAACTTACTTATACAACAAAGCTTAACAACTGACCTCCAACCACAAGAGAGTTGGCCCTAGGATGGAAGTGTCCAGAGAATTAGACACCTGACAACACTCAAAGTGGCGAATTGGCCCCAGTGTGGGACCTTGCCTTAAAGCACACACGTGGGTGTTCAGAAGCCTATGAGGAAAATGGCCTCAGGATTTAAATGATACCCAGAAGTCTGGCCTTCCATAGGTAATACAAATGAAACTTGCCTCAAATCTCTTCAGCTACCTAATTACTAAATAAAACACTCAGAAGCCAGTAGCCTTTTTGCAGAGACCAATAAAAATGCAAAGGTTGGAAGGCAGAAGATACTGAAATGCTGTATGTTTGAGAGTCAGAAAGTTTCTGCTAGAGGGGACCTAGTATGGAAATAAGAGAACGTAGGAAGAGAAGAGAAGCAAAACCTAAGGGAAAAAAAGTAAGCTCAGAAGTAATACAGTAGTCCCCATTTATCTGCAGTTTCGCTTTCCCTATTTCAGTTACCTATAGTCAACTGCGGCCCAAAAATAATAAATGGAAAATTCCAAAAATAAACAATTCGCAAATTTTAAATTGCACGCCCTTCTGAGTACCTCAACAAAATCTTGCGCCGTCCCTCCCGAGATGTGAATCATCCCTTTGACCAGCACATCCACACTGTATACACTACTACCGCCTATGAGTCACTTAGCAGCCGTCTGGGTTATCAGATTGACTGTAACAGTACTGCAGTGCTTGTTTTCAAGCAACCCTTACTTTACTTAATGATGGCTCCAAAGTGCAAGAGTAGTGATGCTGGCAATTGCGATATGCCAAAGGGAAGCCATAAAGTGCTTCCTTTAAGTGAAAAGATGAAAGTTCTCAACTTAATAAGGAAAGGAAAAAAATCATATGCTGAGGTTGCTAAGATCTATGTTAACTTTTAATATATTGTTATAATTATTCTATTTTATTATTAGTTATTGTTGTTAATCTCTTACTGTGCCTAATTTATAAATTAAACTTATCATAGGTATGTATGTATAGGAAAAAAACATAGTATATATAGAGTTTGGTACTAGCCATGGTTTCAGGCATCCACTTGGGGTCTTGGAACACATGCCCCGTGGATAAAGGGGGACTACTGTACCTCTGATATCTTCCTACACAAAATGAGATGTACCAGCATCACTGGCATCACCTAGGAGTTTATCAGGAATGCAGGATCTCAGGCCCCACCCCAAACCTAAAGAGTCAAAACCTGCATTTCAAGAGTGGCCCCAGGTGATTCATATGGCATGCAAAGAAACCACTGCTAATCCACACAAGATCCAGAGACACTTGTATCTTTAAACTCTTATTGTTTCTTCTTACCCATCTGCTGCCCGGTGGTTGCTATCTGTAAACACAGACCTTATATGTGTAATGCACACTGATTATTTTGCTAACTGAATAAATTCTTAGAAAACCCAGAGGATCCCGCACATGCTTAAAGGATGATGGGGAATCTGTGCCTGAGATAGGAGGTGAGCTAAAGAAGTTATGAGTAAAACAATGAGATACCAACTACACACAGATTAGAATGGCAAAAATCCAGAATACTGACACCACCAAATGCTAGCGAGGATGTGGAGCAACAGGAACTTTCATTCATTGTTGGTGGGAATGCAAAATGGTGCAGCCACTTTGGAGAATGGTCTGGCAGTTTCCTACAAAACTAAACATACTCTTACCACATGTTCCAGCAATCACGCTCCTCGGTATTTACCCAAAGGAGTTGAAAACTTATGTTCACATAAAAACCTGCACATGGACGTTTATAGCAGCTTTATTCATAATTGCCAAAACTTGGAAGCAACCAAGTGTCCTTCAGTAGGTGAATGGATAAACTGTGGTACACCCAGACAATGGAATATTATTTAGCACTAAAAAGAAATGAGGTATCAAGCCGTGAAAAGACACGGAGGAAACTTAAATCATATTACTAAGTGAAAGAAGCCAATTTGAAAAAGCTATACACTGCATGATTCCAACTATATGACATTCTGGAAAAGGCAAAACTATGGAAATAGTAAAAAGATTAGTGGTTGTCAGGGGCTGGGGTAAAGGGGAAGGATAAATAGGCAGAGCACGGAGGCCTTTTTAGGACAGTGAAAATATTCTGTATGATACTATCAACGAAGGATACATGTCATTATACATTTGTCCAAATCCAGAGAATGTACAATACCACGAGTGAACCCTAATGTAAACTACCGACTTTGAGTGATTATGATGTGTTAACGTAGGTTCATCAATTGCAACAAATGTACCATTCTGATGGGCGATGTTGATAATGGGGGAGGCTATGAATGTGTGGGAGCAGTGAATAAATGGGAAATCTCTCTACCTTCCTCTCAATTTTGCAGTGAATCTAAAACTGCTCTTAAAAAATAAAGTCTTTAAAAAAAACGTCATCAGTTACTGAAAGCGTGTGGATAGAGTACCTCACTCAGGCCCATGTATACTGCTACAGAACTAGGGACTGCCTTAGGTTGAATAAGATGAACAGAAACTACCCATACCAAAAAATACTTTATTTAAAGGCTCAGACAAAAGAAAAAGTTCTGATTTTTGATGGAGATGGGAATAACTTTGCATGTTGAAAATACAGACTACATTATCAAAAATTAGTGTTTACAATGGTAAGTTAAATGATCTTAGCTGTTTTAAGCTAAAACTAAGTTCTTCTGAATGTGAATTATGCTACTACTTGAAGGATCACTCATTTTATTCCTCTACTCTCTTTCCTATCAGCATTCAAACATGCTGTTATTTTTCCCATATTTTAAAACCTCTCTTGACCCCATTTTCCCTTCAGCTATATTTCTCACTTTCCCTTTACAGGAAAATCCTTGAAATATTTGTTCACATTGGATGTTTCCATTTCTCTAATCCTGTTCTCTCTTGAATTCTCACTGATCAATTTTTGGTCCCCACTACTCCACCAAAATTGCTGTTGTCCAGCTCACCAATGACCTCCCCATTGCCAAATCCCTAAGTCAATGCTTGACCCTCATTTTACTTCACCTCTTGGGAGCATCTGTCTCATCCTCCTTGAAACAGTTTCTTTACTTGGCTCCCAAGACACCACACTCTCCTGGTTTTCCTCCTACCTCATCAGCTGTGCTTTCTCATTCTTCTTCACTGGGTCCATCACATCTCCTCAACCTCAGTGTGAAGTAGTCCAGGTTCTTGGTCCTGAACCTCTTTTCTTTTCTATCGACACTCACTCCCTTGTGAATTTCATCCAGTTTCTATATTCCGACAACTCCCAAATGTTTATCTCCAGCCCAGACTTCTCCTCTGAATTCAGACTAGTATATCCAACTGCCTACTGGGCATCTCCAAAACTGAGCTCCTGATCTTTCCCCCTAAATCAGCTTCTCCTTATCTTAGTTAATGCAACGCCATCCTTCAAGCTGCATAGGCCAAAAACCTTGCAAGTCACCACTGACTGCTCTCACTCACATCTCATATTCAATCAGGAAATTTTTCCCTCTCTACCTTCAAAACATACCACTCTGGTCCAAGCCAACACCATCACTCACCTAGGTTACTACAAGGCGGCTTCCTAACAGGTTTCCCTATTTCTGCCCTTCCCCACATTGTGAGACAAAGTGGCAATGTCTCCTCTTAAAATATAAGCCAGATCATGTCACATCATTATTTGAAACTCTCCATCAGCTTCTCTGCTCAATTTAAGTACAAGTCAAAGCCCTTGCAATAGCTTACAAGACCAGAGGCCTTAGTGGAACTGGTGTCTGCTCTCCTCCCTGCTCACTCTACTCCAGTCACACTTGTATTACAGTTCCTGGAAGGCGGAAGCATGCCTTGGCCTCAGGACTTGGCATCTGCTGTCCCCTCCTCCTAAAGCACTCTTCTCCCAAGACAGCAACATGATTCCCTTCCCCTTCTTCAGGCCTTTCATCACAAGTCACCTCAGTGAGCCCAGCCTTGACCATCCTATTTATAATTGCAACTACCCTTGTTCCTAATCTCCCTCCTCTGCTTTATTTTTCCCCAAAGTATTTCTCACACACACTGACACATTCTCACACACACACACACAGACACACACACACACAGTCTGTCTCACCTTGCAGGAGTAAGAACTTTTTGTCTATTTTGTTGACCACTGTATCCCCAGTACCTAAAATAATGCCTGGCACATAGGAGGCACTCAAATAAATATTTAATGAATATATGAATGAATGAAAGATGACAGTGATACAGAGCTGTATATAATCTATGACAGTTTACCTTGTAGCCTTTTAAAAGGCTTATATTTTAACAGGGCACTCTGTAGGCAAATACATATTCAGATATTACGGAAAAAACAAAGCTGCTCCAATCTGATAATTAAATTAACCTCATACAAAACCTGAATAATTGTAAAGAAATAGTTCTCTAACCTGAGAGATGCTCTGAAACACTCCAAGGGTAGTAGGATTTCTCAAAACTCTAGATCTTGCTTCACCAGAGCACATTAAAAACACACACCTTAATATATACACCTTGCCTGAAGCAGGGGAAAGTTGCCAGGCCAATATAATGGATTTTGATTTCTTCAAATGATAAAGAAATTATGATACAAAGTACAAAGCACTTAATGTTTTAATGACGTAGAAAATTTGGGTGTAACCTATTTTCAGTGAACCTCTGGACTCAAGTATGAGACAGAAAAAAATGTTCTGCTGCTGTGTTATACTTTAGTAATGCACTCAATAAAAAGACATGGGTCAGTCATATTTTCATAAATTTTTAAAAAACACATTTTTAAAAAACTTAAAATTATCTTCCAGGTAAAAGGAAAGCAAAATAATTTCAAAAACCTTTTATTTATTTTTTTAATTATTTTATTGAGGTCACATTAGTTTAGAACATTGTGTAATTTCACGGGTACAGTAATATACCAGTTTCTGTGTAGGCTGCATCGTGCTCACCGGCAATAGTCTAGTCCTTATCGGTCACCATACATATGTGCCCCTTTACAACTTTCGCCCATCCTCCCCACCCCCTTCCCTAATCTGTTCTCTTTATCCATGTGTTTATCTATCTTCTATATATGAGTGAAATCATATGGTATTTTTCTTTCTCTGTCCGGCTTATTTCACTTAACATAATATCCTCAAGGTCCATCCACGTTGTTGCAAATGGGACATTTTTTATGGCTGAGTAGTATTCCATTGTATATATAAACCACATCTTCTTTATCCATTCATCAGTTGATGGGCACTTGGGTTGCTTCCACATCTTGGCTATTGTGAATAATGCTGCAATGAACATAGAAGTGCATAAGTCTCTTTGTATTGTTAATTTCATGTTCTTTGGATAAATACCCAGTAGTGGGAGGGCTGGATCGTATGGTATTTCTACTTTTAATGTTCTGAGAAATCTCCATACTGTTTTCCGTAGTGGCTGCACCAATTTGCATTTCCACCAGCAGTGTATGAGGGTTCCCTTTTCTCCATAACCTTGCCAACATTTGTTATTATTTGTCTTAGTGATTATAACCATTCTGACAGACTTGAGGTGTTATCTCATTGTGGTCTTGATTTGCATTTCCCTAATTATTAGTGATGTTGAACATCTTTTCATGTGCCTGTTGGTCATCTGTATATCTTCTTTGGAAAAATGTCTATTCATATTCCCTGCCCATTTTTTGATCGGGCTTTTTGTTTTTTTGCTGTTGAGTTGTATGAACTCTTTAAATATTTTGGAGATTAACCCCTTGTCGGATATATGATTTGCTAATATTTTCTCCCAGTTGGTGGATTCTCTTTTCGTTTTGTTCATGACTTCCTTTGCCTTGAAGAAGCTTTTTAGTCTGATGTAGTCCCATTTGTTTATTTTTTCTTTTGTTTCCCTTGCCTCGGTAGACACGGTATTCAAAAAGATGCTGCTAAGACTGATGTCAAAGAGTGTACTGCCTGTATTTTCTTATCTTATAGGAGTTATATGGTTTCACGTCTTACATTCAAGTCTTAAATCCATTTTGAGTTAATTTTTGTGTATGCTGTAAGATGGTGGTCTACTTTCATTCTTTTGCATGTGGCTGTCCAGTTTTCCCAATATCATTTACTGACTTTCATTTCTCCATTTTATGTTCTTGGTTCCTCTGTCAAACATTAACTGTCCATAGATGTATGTGTTTACTTCTGGGCTCTTGATTCTGTTCCATTGATCTGTGTGTTTGTTTTTGTGCCAGCACCATGCTGTTTTGATTACTATAGCTTTGTAGTATATTTTGAAGTCAGGGATTGTGATGCCTCCAGCTTTGCTCTTTTTTTCTCAGGATTGCTTTGGCTATTCGGGGTCTTTGTCGTTTCACATAAATTTTAGGATTCTTTGTTCTATTTCTACGAAGAATGTCATTGGGATTCTGACTGGCATTGAATCCGTAGATTGTTTTAGGTAGTACTGACATTTTAACTATGTTTATTCTTCCAATCCATGAGCATGGAATATCTTTCCACTTCTTTAAGTCTTCTATTTCTTCCAATACTGTGTTATAGTTTTCAGTTTATAGGTCTTTCAGCTCCTTGATTACATTTATTCCTAGATATTTTATTCTTTTTGTTGTGATTGTTAACGGGATTGTATTCTTGACTTCTGTTTCTGCTAGTTCGTTATAAGTGTATAGAAACACAACTGACTTTTGTAGGTTGATTTTGTACCCAGCAACTTTGCTATAGTTGTTATTTCTAACAGTTTTCTGATGGATTCTTTAGGGTTTTCTATATATAGAAACATGTCCACAAACAGTGAGAGTTTTACTTCTTCCTTTCCAATTTGGATACTTTTTATTTCTTTTTCTTGCCTAATTACTCTTGCCAAAACCTCCAGTACTATGTTGAATAGGAGTGGTGAAAGTGGGCACCCTTGTCCTGTTCCTGTTCTCAGAGGGATGGCTTTCAGTTTTTCACAGTTAAGTATGATCTTGGCTGTGGGTTTGTCATATAGGACCTTTATAATGTTGAGGTACTTTCCTTCTGTGCCCATTTTATTGGGAGTTTTTTATCATAAATGGATGTTGGATCTTGTCGAATGCTTTCTCTGCATCTATTGAGATAATCATGTGATTTTTATTCCTCATTTTGTTAATGTGGTGTATCACATTGATTTGCGGATATTGAAACATCCCTGAGTCCCTGGTATAAATCCCACTTGGTCATGGTGTATGATCTTTTTAATGTATTGCTGTATTCGATTTACCAATATTTTGTTGAAGATTTTTACACCAATGTTCATTCACAATATTAGCCTGTAATTTTCCTTTTTTGTGTTGTCCTTGTCCAGTTTTGGTATCAGGGTGATGCTGGCCTCACAGAATGAGTTAGGAAGCATTCCATCTTCTTTGCTTTTTCAGAATAGTTTGAGAAGGATAGGTATTAAATCTTCTTTGAATGTTTGGTAGAATTCTCCAGAAAAGCCATCTGGTCCTAGACTTTTGTTTTCTGGGAGGTTTTTTAGTGCTGTTTCTATCTCTTTACTTCTGGTCTGTTCAGATTCTCTATTTCATCTTGATTCAGTTTGGGGAGGTTGTATGAGTCTAAGAACTTATCCATTTCTTCTAGGTTATCCAATTTGTTGGCGTATAGTTTTTCATAGTGTTCTCTTATAATCTTTTATATTTCTGTGGTATCTGTTGTAATTTCTCCTCTTTCATTTTTAATTTTATTTATTTGTGCCTTTTCTCCTTTTCTTAGTGAGTCTGGCTAAGGGTTTGCCAATTTTGTTTATCTTCTCAAAGAACCAGCTTAGTTTCATTGATCCTTTCTATTGTTTTTCTAGTCTCTATTTCATTTATTTTATGTTCTAATTTTTATTATTTCCCTCCTCCTGCTGACTTTGGGCTTTATTTATTCTTCTTTTTCTAGTTCTGTTAGATGTAGTTTAAGGTTACTTATATGAGATTTTTCTTGTTTGTTGAGGCAGACCTGTATTGCTATAAATTTCCCTCTTAGTACCACTTTTGCTGCATCCCATAAGAGTTGGTATGTTGTGTTTTCATTTTCATTTGTCTCAAGGTATTTTTTGATTTCTCCTCTGATTTCTTCATTGATCCAATGGTTGTTCAGTAGCTTGTTGTTTAATCTCCACATACTTGTGCCTTTCCCAGCTTTTTTCTTTTAGTTGACTTCTAGTTTCATAGCATTGTGGTCAGAAAAGATGCTTGATATGATTTCAATCTTCTTAAATTTATTGAGGCTTGCTTTGTTTCCCAACATATGGTCTATCTTTGAGAATGTTCCATGTGTGCTTGAAAAGAATGTGTATTCTGCTGTTTTTGGATGGAATGTTCTATATATATATCTATTACGTCCATCTGGTCTAGTGTTTCATTTAAGGACACTGTTTTCACTGTTTTCCTTGTTGACTTTCTGTCTGGAAGATCTATCCACTGATGTAAGTGGGGTGTTGAGGTCCCCTACTATTATTGTGTTGCTGTCAATTTCTCCCTTTAGGTCTGTTAGTACTTGCTTTATATATTTTGGTGCTCCTGTGTTAGGTGCATATATATTTATAAGTGTCATGTCCTCTTGGTGGAATGTCCCTTTTATCAGTATATACTGCCCTTCTTTGTCTCTCACTGTCTTTTTTATCTTGAACTCTGTTTTGTCTGATATAAGTATGATAAAACCTGCTTTCTTTTGCCTGCCATTTGCTTGGAGTATCGTCATCCATCCCTTCACTCTGAAACTGTGTTTGTCTTTAGAGTTGAGATGTGTTTCCTGGAGGCAGCATATTGTTGGGTCTTGTTTTTTAAACCATCCAGCCACTCTTTTTTTTTTTTGGTGAGGAAAATTAGCCCTAAGCTAACATCTGTTGCCAATCCTCTTCTTTTTGCTGAGGAAGATTGGCCCTGGGCTAAAATCCATGTCCATCTTCCTCTACTTTATGTAGGATGCCTGCCACAGCATTGCTTGATAAGTGGTGGGTAGGTCTGTGCCCAGGATCTGAACCCACAAACCTCAGGCCGCCAAAGCAGAGTGTGCAAACTTAACCACTACGCCACCGGGCCGGCCTCCATACCGTGTCTTTTGATTGGAGAATTCCATCCATTTACATTTAGAGTGATTATTGATATAAGAGGGCTTAATACTGCCATTTTATCTCGTTTTCCAGTTGTCCTATATTTCCATTGTTTCTTGCCCTTCTATTTCTGACTGCCATTTCAGTTTAGTGGTTATCTCAATTTTCTCTTTATTTATGATTTGTGGCTCTTCTCTGATTTTTTGTTTAGTGGTTACCATGAGGATTATATAAAAAATCTCACAGATGAGATAGTTCATTTTCTGACAGCCTCTTATCTCTATTAGCCTACACAGGTTCCATCCCTTTCCTCTTCCCCTTCTGAGTTGTTGTCACAAATTGTTCTTTTTTGTGTTGAGTTTGTGACTAAACTGATGTATTTATGAGTTTTTTTGATGCTTTCCTTCCCTTTATCTTTTATTTTATAATTGTTTATTAACCTATTCTGATATAGAGCTGAAATTTTCTGATTCTACTTATCTCCTTGCTCAATGTTTTGTAAACCTTTGCTTTTTAGTTTCAGGTGGGAGGGCACCTTTCAACGTTTCTTGTAAGACAGGCCAAGTGGCGATGAACTCCCTCAGCTTTTGTTTATCTGGGAAAGTTTTTATTTCTCCATTGTATGTGAAGGATACTTCCCCTGGATAGAGTATTCTTGGCTGAAAGTTCTTGTCTCTCAGTATTTTGAATGTGTAATTCCATCCTCTCCTAGCCTGTAAGGTTTCTGCTGAGAAATCCACTGAAAGCCTGATGGGGTTCCTTTGTAGCTTATTTTCTTCTGCCTTGCTGCCCTTAATATTTTTTCTTTGTCATTGACTTTTGTTAGTTTTAGTATTATATTCCTTGGAGAGAGTCTTTTTGCATTGATGTAATTAGGAGTTCTATTGGCTTCATGTACTTGTAAGTCCAGTTCCTTCCCCAAGTTTGGGAAGTTCTCAGCTATTATTTCTTTGAACAAGCTCTCTGCTCCTTCCTCCCTCAGGAATACCTATAATCCTCATGTTGCTTTTCCTAATTGACTCAGATATTTCTCAATGAATTCCTTCATTTTTTTAAAATCTTAGTTCTCTCTCCTCCTCCATCTGAAGCATTTCTATATTTCTATCCTCTAAATCACAAATTCTGTCCTCCATAACATCAGCTCTATTTTTTGTGGTTCCAGATTATTTTTTATCTCATTGTGTTCTTCATATCCAGAATTTCTACTTCTTTTTTTTTTTCAGAGCTTCAATCTCTTTGGTGAAATATTCCTTCTGCTCATTAATTTTATTTCTGAGCTCACTGAACTGTCTTTTGGAGTTTTCTTGTAACTCACTGAGTTTCTTTACAACAACTATTTTGAATTCTCTGTCATTTACATTGTAAATTTCTGCGACATCAGGATTGGTTTCTGGAGACTTGTCATTTTCCTTCTGCTCTGAAGTGTTACTGTAGTTCTTCATGGTGTTTGATGAACTGATCCTCTGCCAGCACATTTGTGGTAGTATTAGGTCGCAGATTCCGCCTGCCACTTCTAAGGTTGGGGAGAGGAGCTGTGTTTTCTGATCCTGTCCTGTCTGTTGTAAGTTGTGCTGGTAGCTCGCACTACGTTTGAGTGGGCTGGCCACAGCCGCTCTGCAGGTTGCACTCGTGGGCAGGGTGGGGGCACTCTCATGGTGGTGGGGTTGCTGCACTCGACGGGACCAGTTGAGCTGCTGTGCTAGGCAGGAGGGGCTCCTACGCAGGGGCTGAGCCACCACTCGGTGGGCCCCGTGGGCTACTGTGCTTGGCAGGCGGGGCGCCTTCTCACCTGCACTGTGCTAGGCATGTGGGCACCTTTCCGGGGGCTGAGCCACTGCCACTCGGTGGAGACCATTCCCATAGACAGGGCCACTGTAGTATGGTGGGCACTCCCACAGGCAAGGCTACCACTCCAAAAGCATTTGCATGGGCCCAGCTGCCCCTGCCTCCTCTTACAGTTGCACCAGGCTGACCACTGTGTGAGGATGTGCAACCTGGCTTGCTGCCACCAGAGTGGGGGAGAGATGTGCTCACCTTGTTCCACCACCTCCCAGGGATCCAACCCACCCACCTTCAGATGCACGGCTGCCTGGATCTCTCAGACATCCTGTCAAGCTGTGCACAAATCCTCTGCTGGTTAATGACTGTCCATTTAGTTGTAACTTAGAGGCGAGAAAAAAAGGAAACAACTCACTTCACCATGATTCTGACGTCACTCCTCAAAAACCATTTAGATGCAAAAATAAATTATTCAGGAGTGAAGTAACTTTGTACATAAACAGAAGTGATGTGAGGCAGATAAACTTTGTCTTTTTAAAGCCACTTTTTCGCTTTAAAAGTGATTTTAAAACAAAATGGAAAGGGTGTCTTAATTTCTCTACCTTTTAATTCTCACATACTATATCAGGTTTGTTTTTGTTTCTGCAGTTATGTATACAGCAAAAACTCTTAACCAACTCCAATCAGCCAACTCCAGGATGAACAGTCACCCTGCAAAACATCCTAGCTGATGCCCATAGTGCCCATAGCTAGTAATCAAGACTGTGGCAAGCTCATGAAATTCTGCTCCTATCATTGCACTGATGGCTACCAAGAATCAATTGTGCTTGCTCCAAAACTGATTTGAGCTGGTTGTGCTTGCTACTAAAATTGTGTAATTGAATTAAGTATTATGTAAAACAATTACATACATATGGGTATAATATGAAAGAGTTGTTTCCATGAAAACTAAATGGAATGTTTTAGAAACAAGACATTAAATGACCACAAGAGAATTCTACCAACAATGATTTATTTTTTGTTTTTACTAGAGACAAAATTTATATATTTGTCATATACGAAGATTCATGATGCAAATATCCCTATATACACCAAGAAATTACCATTTTCTCACTGACTAAATAATCACAGATATAGTTATTGTAGTCGTGCTTCTAAAATTTTGGCTTTAGTTACTTTGAGCCTATCAAGTTCTCTTAAATATATAAATATTTTTACTTTTAAATAAAATAAAACTATATAAGTTTTTTAAAGTAATTGTATCTTTACTTAAGCTCCTGTTTTGGAATATTATGCTGCGTTTTACTAGATTTTTTTTCCCAAACAGGACCCATCAACAAAAGAGACAACTGGCTGACACAAAAGCCACAAAAGGAAGGCAGGAAGAAATGAATTGAGAATGAAAAAATATGATAAAGTCAAAAGAATGAATCAAACAGGTCTCTGAAACCCTTAAATCACTCCAGGCAAACACAGTCCACACCTTTACCTACTTCTGTCAGATGCCTGTGCCAGAAGGAAAAGATCTGTGTGAGGAAATTCACAGTAACACATTACTCTTATCTTTTGTGCTCTAGGTTGTCATTTACAAGAAAGCTGTAACGAAAATCACACACCTGGAGCTCTAAAAGAAGCCCATAACTGCTGTCTGTGAAGTGGGGAAAATTCCACTTCCTCAAAATGGGAGCTGCAACAAGACCCCACATGGAAGCCAACAGCAAAAGTGATTAAGCCAGAAATCCTGCTAACTCTGGAAATTCTGCTCCACCATAAGCCAAGGCTAAATGTCAGAGCACCTACTCTGTCCATATATTCTTGGACGGGTTCCTGGGCTGAGCTATTAAATGGCCTGTGGTGTTCATTCATTGAACAAACATTCACTGAGTGACTACTATGTGCCAAAGTACCACACAAAGCACTAGAATTTTCCTCGTAGCTTCCACATTGCATGCCTACAAGCATGCAGGGTATGCCTACAATACAGCAAGCATGTATGCCTACAATACAGGGTACAAGGCCAGTTTTGCCTTTTAATAGGTGTGTGCCTTTAAGAACGGAAACAATTCTGCCTCCCACTCAGGTAAGTATAACCTACCACCCAGATCACATTTACTGTCCGCTCACTGTTTTACTGCCTCTTTACTGCAGGCACTCTTCTAAGCCCTTTCCAACCATTATGCATTAGCGAGGTATTCCAGGCAATGACGCAGCGAGGCACAGGGAGGTTAAAATAACTTACCCAAGGTGACACAGCTAGAAGGTGCAGAGCCAGGATACAAATCAGACTGTCAGATTCAAGGCCACAGTCTAACCACTACACTGCACTACTGCTTGGTGACAGAGAATATCCTTTAAGAGAAGGCAAATGAGTCTCCCCCTCCTCCATTAAATGAAGCTGGCCCAATCTCACATTCATCAAATCATTTAGGAGACCCTGACCTACTACCCAACACAAGCAAAGTGTAAAGATTATGTAAAATGCAATCTGTTTTTCTTTCTATGCCTTTTCCTCACCATTGGGTTTCATGGAGACCTGTGTGGCTATGGGAGGCCTCCACGGATTCAGCAAGGGTAAGAAAATATGAACGCATCTTAAAGGGGAGGAAAAGAGGAGGAAGGAATACTGTCAAGAGGGTGGTAGCACCCTTATGACTTGAAAATGTTTGTGAACCTGGCTTAAACTTTTATAGTGGAACCCTCTCTCCTATACAAGGGGAAGGAAAGAGAGTCTGGGCTGCGTTGGATCAAGATCAGTAGCTGCAGTAAGCAAAGTAGCCAGACTGGGTGGATCAGCTCTTTGTACTCACCCTCATTGACGGACGTCTGTCACCTGGAGACCACACCCACTAAAGAGGTCTAATTAAGTTCTAGGGGCAACCACTAAAAGGTCATTATTATCACCAGTTTAGATTCGAGTTTCTCAAGCGTTCCTGATCTTAATCATGTGGGGTGATTATGAAAAGTGCTGCTTCAGAACTACTGAACCAGAACCTTCAGGTGGCCCTGGAAATCTAAAACCAGGTAATTCTTGTGATATACAAGTTTGGGAAACACTATTTTGAGAATAAAATTACAGGACCTAAAAATATCAAGAGGGGTCTTCTAGATAGGGTGTCCTTTTCCTTTCAAGCAGTTCTGTCTAATCCAGGATGAAAGCACTATTTCTATACCTAAAAGTCTCCAGAGAAACTACTCTCAAAATTTCCTTTCAGTACCCATGAAGGTCCGAAATCCTCAGAGCTTTGCAATCCTCCCAAGTGGCTTAGGCAACGGTTAAATGCATCCTTTTTTCCAACCAGAAACAAAAAGAATGATATTCATTGCACAAGTCATTTTACATATCATTTTGTCGACTGACTTCAGCAAACATGTGAGGGCACAGAAGTATGCTAAGCTATCTCATGCTTTGCTTAAGATAAAGAATCTCACTTATTTCAAAGGACAGAAACAAGAAAGTGAAAAGACAACCCACAGAATAGGAGAAGATATTTGCAAAGCATATATCTGACAAGAGATCTGTATCCAAAATATAAAAAGAACTTACACAATTCACTAATAAAAAGACAACACAACTAGGGGCCGGCCCGGTGGCGCAAGCGGTTAAGTGCACGCGCTCCGCTGCGGCGGCCCGGGGTTCGCTGGTTCGGATCCCGGGCGCGCACCGACGCACTGCTTGGCAAGCCATGCTGTGGCGGCGTCCCATATAAAGTAGAGGAAGATGGGCACAGATGTTAGCCCAGGGCCGTCTTCCTCAGCAAAAAAAGAGGAGGATTGGCGGATGTTAGCACAGGGCTTATCTCCTCACAAAAAAAAAGAAAAAAAAAGACAACACAACTGAAAAAAGGGCAAAGGATATGAATAGACATTTCTCAAAAGAAGATACACAAACGGCCAATAAGCATATGAAAAGATGTTCAACATCATCAGGGAAACGAAATACCACTTCACACCCACTAAGCTAAAATCAAAAAGACAGAAAATAACAAGTGTTGATGAGGATGTAGAGAAATGGAGACTCTCATACATTGCTGATAGGAATGTAAAATAGTGCAGCCCCTGTCAAATAGTTTGGTAATTCTTTCAAGCGTTAAACACAGAGCTGCAGTATGACCCAGCAATTCTACTCCTACGTACACACTCAAGAGAAATGAAAACATATGTCCCCACAAACACTTGTACATGAATGTTCACAGCAGCATTATTCCTAATAGCCAAAAAGTGAAAACAATCCATCATCTAATGAATGAATAAATAAAACGTGGTCTGTCTATTCAATTGAATATTATTCAGCAATAAAAAGGAATGGAGTACTAACACATGCCACAACATGGCTGGGCATTGAAAACATTATGCTAAATGAAAGAAGCCAGTCACAAGAGGCCACAGTATGATTCTGTTTATATGATATGTGCAGAATAGGCAAATCCATAGAGACAGAAAGTAGATTAGTGGTTGCATGGGTCAGGGGATGGGGGCAGTAGTGGGATTAGAGGGCAACAGCTAACAGGTCCAAAGTTTGTTCTGGGGTGATGAACATGCTCTAAAGTTGACTATGATGATGAATGCACAACTCTGTGAACATACTAAAAATCAATGAATGTATTCTTCAAATGGATGAGTTGTGTGATAAGTGAATTTTACCTCAATAAAGTTGTTTTTATAAAGAAGCCCATTTAACCTCCAAGAGCTTCAATTTCATCCTCTGAAAATGGACATACCACCTAACTTACAATATTGTAAAGAACATATAAGAATATGTAAATTCCCTTACACGTACACACACACACACACACACACACACACACACATAATGCTTCACATAGTGCCTGGCACATAATAAACACAGAATACATGTTATTCTTTCTCCTCTTCCTATCACCACATTTTTGCATTGTTATGCCTTGATATCGATGTGTTTTCACCACAAGTTACAAAAGTCAAAACTGAAATGTATTCCAACAAAGGCCTAACCATGAGAATTCTCTCATGATTTCACACATGCTACACTCAAGGCTATTCCTATATGCCTGACCCTGGAGAAACCCTGGAGCTTGCAAATGTGGCTATCTACTCCCAGACTCGTCACTAAAAAGTATTTGGGGATAAAGAGTAAGATTTTTTTTCTCCATTCCAGAGTCTTAGTGTGTTCTCTCTCTCTAATCGTGGTGCAGAAGCACCTCTCTAAGATGTAGTTTTAAAACCAGGCACACTCCTTGCCAATATTTTACGGTATTCAGGCATGTTTCCACGTCAGCTTCACCCACACTGAAAATCTGTTGGGCCTCCAAGACAGCTTTGCAGGGGTCCCACAAAAGACCTTAGGCACTTGGATATGCAGCCCTACCCACCTGGATACTCACTCTGATGCTATGCAGATTCACAGGGGTCTTGAAGCTACAGAACTATTCATAGCTTGCAACAAAAAAGGTCAACTGTAGCCTTCTCACCATCTCCATGAGTTCTCAAACAAGTCACAGCCATCTCTTGAATTAAGATAAGATAATAGTGGACTCTGAGCCAAACACTGAAGTTTTTCCATTTTATCAAAAGCTTTTCCTCCATCTTGATGAGTATTGTCAACTGCATGCTGTTACACAATTTGTTCTTTTTCAGAATAGTTCCTACTGTCAAATACATTTTTCTTCTTTCTTTGATTCACTTTCAATGATTTTATCCCCACTTTCATTTCCATTAAAATCCCATAGCTCCATACACTCTTGCTGCTTTTGTTCTTATCAGACATGTTGAGAAAAATATATGCAAAACTCAAAACTTGGCAAAGCCCTGTCAGTAAACACATCACAAGCAACCAGATGGTCAAGTGGGAAATGACTGCTCAGGACAGCCAATGCCATCTATTAAAGCACTTTTTCTCTAGATCTGTGCTGTCCAACATATTAGCCACTAGCCACGTGAGGCTATTTAAGTTCATTGAAATTAAATAAAATTTAAAATTCAGTTCCTAAATCTCACTAGCCACATTTCCAGTGCTCTCAGTAGCTACATGTGGCTACTGACTACCATACTGGACAGCATTGATATAGAATATTTTCATCAGAGCAGAAAGTTCTATTGAACAATTCTGACTTAGACAGTAACTTCATTGGTTCTATGAAAGTTTGTAAGTTCAGAGTTCTTAGGCACAGTACTTTCAGTATTTACAGATCATGACGTTTAACTCTCAGAAGTATGACCCAAGTGCCTCAGAATGTTCTTGGCAGGTTTTCTTAGTGGTCAGTGGACAAGGTTTCTTAACATAGAGCTTGGCACATGGTAAGTACTTAATATGTACTGAATGAATGAGTGAATGAATGAATGAATGCACAGCATATTTATGTCTGTACTTCAGTTTCTGCCCTGATTTACTTACAGAAAGCAATGGGATTTTTTTCTACATAGGCAATCTTATAGGGAGAAATAAGCATCAGCAGATGGGGTAGGGAGATCCCAGATCCTTTGGAGCCACTACAAACGAAGCTGAAAAACATAAACCAGAAACTTTGATATTCAAACGAAAAGTTTCAGACCCAAGGAAACATCTTGCTTCTTCACATACTCTCTACTTGTAGCTTTTAGAGACATGAAGGGAAGGTCAGGGGAGATACTCCGGAAGATCACACAGCCGGCTGCCATTTCTCAGCATTTTCCCAATAAAATTTTACTAGAAAATAATATAATCACAAAGGCAGCAGTCATCTAACTGCATTGTCTGTGCCACTCACTCTTACACAGAGATTTCCCCTTCCCTCAGTGTCCTGACTCAATCTATACTGTGCCTATCAAATAACTTCTTGGAAAGCAAGTGTTGTTGAAAATTGAAATTCTAAAAGCCGTGTAACTTTTCAAACACAGAGAAAGCAGTTCCAGTGGCCCTTAACCAATAACTTCCTGAAGGCCCAACAAAAGAAGCTACAGCTGCTTCTATTTAAATGATTTTACTTCCCTTGTCCACAGACCAAATAGCCATAGGAAGAACCAAGCTGCTCCATTTCTATAATTCCCTTTTTCTAAGCAAAAGTCTGGAAACAGAAGGCAAGAGAAACAGGGAGCAGCTGCCGCCTGATCTTCATACTAATGCCCTAGGGTCATTCCTCATCTTCCTCCTTATGGTTTCAGACTCCTTTCTCAACAATCTAAGTCCCAGCTCGTGGGAAGAAAAAACAAGGAAAAGCAGCCTTCTCTGTGTCAACACCCACTGTTGTAGAAAAGTCTAGATTGCTTCTATGAGGTGAAGTAATTAGAAGTCAAAATAGGTGAGCCTTTCAATTTTAAATTGTTAATCTGCTTTATTTCAAATTCCAATTAGTTACTTATAACAATATGAAACTCCTTACATAATCCCTTTAGTGATCCCTTTAGACACCACATGTTTTTGAAAGAAAATCACACAATTTCCATCTCTGGAGCCAAACAGCAACCCTGGTCCTACTGTTTAAGCCAACAGATATATAAAACAACGGTTGCTGATGAATTAGTCATCCAATTTCAGATTCCAAGACCCTCAGA
The DNA here is from genome assembly GCF_020826845.1 of Diceros bicornis minor. Classification (NCBI taxonomy): domain Eukaryota; kingdom Metazoa; phylum Chordata; class Mammalia; order Perissodactyla; family Rhinocerotidae; genus Diceros; species Diceros bicornis. The sequence continues at coordinate 40,939,365 of NC_080768.1, read as the reverse complement.
GTCTAAATATGAGAGCCAAAAAGCTCAGTTTCTGCAACACACAATGCTAACTTGGAGGACACAAAAGCAGAATGCTGGTTAAGAACAGTGGACTGCCAAGTTTCCATCTCAGCTCTGCCACTTATCAGCTGTGTTACTCAGCCTCTCCAGACTTCAGGATGGAGTTAACTACAGTACTGACCTCATGGGTTGTCACGGGGACTAGAAGAGGGAATCGGTGTTGAGGCACACAGTAAGAGCTCAATAAATATTAGCTGTGATTGTAACAATGCATCGTGACTGAAAACATCACCGAAAATAAGCATTTTCCAAAAGTTAGGACTTTTTAAAGGAAGATGCTCCTTCTCAGACAACCCATATGAAAATACTATTTAAGAAAAGAGCCCCAGGCTCAGGTCAAAATGTCACTTACCCTAAATCCCTAACTCCAAGAATAAACTTTTTGTTTTTTGTGTGTGTGAGGAAGATCAGCCCTGAGCTAACATCCGATGCCAATCCTCTTCTTTTTTGCCGAGGAAGACTGGCCCTGGGCTAACATCCGTGCCCATCTTCCTCTACTTTATATGGGATGCTGCCACAGCATGGCTTGACAAGTGGTGCTTCGGTGCGCGCTGGGGATCTGAACCTGCGAACCCTGGGCCACCGAAGCGGAGCGCAAGCACTTAGCCGCTGCGCCACAGGGGCCAGCCCCCCAAGAATAAACTTTTAAAAATATCCATCAACAGGGGCTGGCCCGGTGGCATAGCGGTTAAGTGCGTGCAGCGGTTAAGTGCGCACGCTCCACTGCGTTGGCCCAGGATTTGCAGGTTCGGATCCTGGGTGAGCACCGACACACCACCTGTCAAGCCATGCTGTGGCAGCGTCCCATATAAAGTAGAGGAAGATGGTCATGGATGTTAGTCCAGGGCCAATCTTCCTCGGCAAAAAAGAGGAGGATTGGCATCGGATGTTAGCTCAGGGCTGATCTTCCTCACACACACAAAAAAATCCATCAACATGTACCAATTATTCTGATTCATCTCACTGATTTGTGGCCAGAGAAAAAGCAGTTTCAAACTAGATGGCTGTTTGCAGTCAAGTAAGCCCTGAGAAACGAGTGGTTGGCCATGGCCAGGGACCTAGCTCTCACATGGAGGAAGAAGAGAGGAGCTGATGACTCCCTCCCACCACAGGTGTCCCCAAGAGAGAAAATGCTTCACCACCTCTGTGCCCTGGAGTATAAACAAAGTCCCTGCCCACTCGGCACCAAATGGGTTCCAGTTTGTTGACCTTCCGGGCACAGTGAAAAACAAGGACTACAGGGACATGCGCTATTTTTATATAAATAAGACAGCATAAGCAAAGATTCATTATTAATGTTATGAGCTATACTTTATTTTCAAATGAGGCACGTAAATTTGTTAATTTGTATTTAAGAATAACTTGTTAACCACATGCTGCAAATTATCTGTTTTCTCCACTGTAAACTGCAACAGAAGTTGACATTGTCACTGCAGTCACTACAACTAACACTATTTAATTTGGAGCGTATGAAAAATGTCTTTGGAAGATGGTTTTGTAACTTGGAAACACAGGAAAGGTACAAAGGGACAAACAAAAAATAACGCCACCGCTAAAATTCTTTCCAGCAAATTTCTGAGTCTGCACACAATATCACAAACAACATGAGCTGTCCAGACACGAGCACTCTGAACAAATGCTTTGGAGAATTACATCTGGATCCTGTACTCCCCTTAAACAAGTTTAGGCAGGTTTTTGTTTTTTTTGGTGAGGAAGATCAGCCCTGAGCTAACATCCATGCCAATCTTCCTCTTTTTACTGAGGGAGACCGGCCCTGAGCTAACATCTATTGCCAATCCTCCTCCCTTTTTTCCCCTTTTTCTCCCCAAAGCCCCAGTAGATAGCCGTATGTCATAGTTGCACATCCTTCTTAGTTGCTATATGTGAGACGCTGCCCCAGCATGGCCAGACAAGCGGTGCGTCGGTGTGCGCCCAGGATCCGAACCCCGGGCCGCCACTGGGATCCAAACCCGGGCTGCCAGTAGTGGAGTGCGGGCACTTAACCACTAAGCCATGGGGCTGGCCCCAGGCAGGTTTAACTGTAAAAGAACTCAGGAAGAGCAGCGAGGCAGCATTCAAGGTCAAAACACCTCCGCTCTTAGCAAGGGAAGCCAAGGACCTCTGAGCTTGGCCCAGACTGCAAGGGAAGAACACCTAGATGCTGAGAAGACTCGAGGCAGCAGAGATTTGAGGTTAGACTAGACTCTCAGCTAGCTTTCTGTGAGCCTGACTTACATCTTCAGGTAAGCAGACTCCGGTCACCTACTGATCACCAAATCATTTTTCACAGAATGCCTAAACCTCCATCATGTCTGAATTCATTTCTAAAAATTGGGAAGGATCACCATCCATTACTCACCTCCTAATCCAACCCAAGCCCAAAGAAATGCTCTTTTCATAACTGCCAAATGACAACATTATCACAAGTAAACCTCAAATAAACCAGTCTGGAGGCCAAAGTACATACACATTTTAATGTTCACAGTTTTTGCCTCAGCACTCCTTAACCAAGACTGAGATTAACCCATTAACACAGCAGTGTCTCAGTTTATGAATAATGCATAACAGATGATTCCAGAATTTCTAAAGAAAAAAAAATCACCTCTAAAATTAGTAATGCCTTGGACATGTTTTTCCTTTAATATGTCATGCTAAATCCCACTCCCATATCTTCCATCAGGTTTAGCAAACAAATATATAGATATCAAGGTTTTAGAAAGCAAATAGAGCCATTGATGGAAAGTATCTTTGAATTTTCCTTTTTCAATGAGCTAATTTTCTGTCTTATTTTATTTTTATTTCCAAATTCCCAAGACTTACTAGCCTATAAGGATTTCTAAGGTATCCCATGTTTTTAACTGCTAGTGTTTAATTAAAAGCAAAACTGAACTTCAAGTACAATGTACATAGTAAACTATGTATTATTCTTCGGTCACAAATGAAGTTAACAGTGCCAACAAAACTTTTTGGAAAGCCAAATACACATTCAGATTTGCAAATCAAGCTTCCTGTTCATGCATCTTTAAAAATAACATTCACTTGTGGAATTTTACCTTAAAATAAGATTATTTTAGCTTTGCAGCTTTAATCACTCTCCTACATTCAATGGCCAGGATAAGAGTGCTGATCCATTCACAGAACATAAAAACTGAGAGATATTCAGAATGTGCAATTAAGAGCACAATTACTGAATAAGTAATGCATATACATGTGTAGGCACAAAACTATAAAATGCTACAGCTAGAAGGCTCTGATGAGCATCCATCCAATCCCCTCATCCCATAGAGGAGGAAGTTAGAGCTACAGAGGTTAAATGATCTGCCCAAGACAGTGGCAAAAACTCACCGTCAGTGACAAAACCTGCCAGCCAGGTGTCCTACCTACTAGTCCAAGTGCTTTCCACTAAAAATGCTCCTTTTAGTACAAAAAGCTTATATTAATGAAACATCTGACAAGACAATATCATATATTTGTAATATGATTGTGGATGGATATAAGAAAGCTGTAGAAGGATACGCATCAAGCCACTAAAAATTGGTTGGAAAGGTGTTATTTCACATTGTTTTGTTGGTTCTGTTGAGCATGTTGCACTTTTAAGAGGAATTTAATGACTTTTTAAAAGAATATCTCCTGATTTATAAATACTCTAAGAAAAGAAAGGATGGTAAAGTATTTCTTGGAAGAGGACAGAAAGTGCATTTCCTTTCCTTCAGCAGGGAACATCCTTTTCCCCTTCCCAAAAAGCCAGCCAAACCCTCCCCTTCAAGGGCCAGCTCTACACCCAGCTCCTCTCCAAGGACTTCCAAGCCCTTTGGCCGGAGCCTCTCCTTCCATCAGAACCTATGCAGAAGTCTCTCCTACTGGAAAGCAAGCTCCTCGACAGCAGAAATCCTGTCTTACGTTGCTATCGGGCTTGGCAAAATCCTTTGCATATATTCAATTACAGTAATGAAATGAAGCATTTGTTCCCAGAGTCCCATTTAGAGTAATTTTCCAGATCTCCCTCTTCCCTACACCAACATCTGGATCCACTCAAGAGATTGTGGAGTGGAAATCCTGGATCCCATTGTCGGACAAACCAGTCTCTGGAAAATGAAATCCTAATGCCCATTACATCCTCCGCCTACTGGGTGTTTAACATCCTTTAACATCAGGAGCACGGTAACGCTCAACTTTGCTTGCTTATTAAGGTCGCCGACAACAGTCTAAACCCGCGTTCTGTAAGTGTTAACCCGTTTTTAAAAAATCTCAGAACATCACTTGCCAGAACTTACAGCTGAAAACCGCGGATAAAGGTAAACGCATGTGAAGTAGAATGACTGAAATCTTTAAAAGCTACTGGGAATATAACACCGAATAATCTCCCCTTGTCTGTTTGCTCGCTCAATGCAAGTTTGTTTTTTGTTTCTTTCTGACAGAGAAACGTGATAGTCCCTAAACACAAGAGCTGACTTGGCAGGGTAAAACTCGGCGCCTTAGGTCCTCTTGAACGCTGTCCTCTCGATCAGTAAGCAAGAACGAGTCCTCGGGCTTTTCTTCCAGCTCTTAGCTTCTGAAGGCGGAGGGCTGAATTAAAACCCCCTGAACGCCACGAAGCTGCGCCTCCTGGCTCCCGACAAACACAAAGAAAGAGCGAGCAAGGGAAAAGTCACCTGAACCTGACGGGAAGGCACAGACACAAGCGGCCCAGGGACCCCGGGGACAGAGGAGCGACAAAGCCAAGCCAACCGCCCACGGGACGGCGAGCGCCGCGCGCGACCCACGCGCCCCGCCCGGCCGGCCCCCCGCTCACCGCGGCCGCGCTTCCGTCCATCTTCCATCGCCCGCGCCACCCCGCCGCGGGGCCGCGAGCCTCAGGGCGCGACGCGGGCGGGCGGGCGGCCGGGCGCCGGCGCAGCGCGCTCTTTGTTGGGCGCCCGGACGGCCGCGGGGCCGCGGGCAGCGGCGGCGGCGCGCACCCTGGCGGAGGCGGCGGAGGCTGCGGAGGCTGCCGCCCGCCTGCCGGCCCGCGCGGCCCCCAGCAACGTCCGGACGGGGGCGGGCCGGGGAAGGGGGCGGCCTCCCGGGTGGGGGCGTGCCGGGCCCGCCCCGCCCCCCCCCCCCCCCCCGGCCGCCGCGCGCTCGCGCCACGCCGGCCTCGCTGGCGAGCGGAAGGCTGCTGTTGCTTTGTCTTCTCGCCCAGGAGTTTCCCCCGTGAGGAGCGAGCGGCGCTTTCCTCTCAGGAGGGGCCGCGGGAGGGGACCCCGAGGCGGCGCCGTCTCGCGGGGTCCGGGGTCGAGCGCCAGTTCGCGTGGGTCCCACACTCGCGCCCACCCGTCGCCTCGGGGTCCGGGGCAGCGGGCGGGGGCCTCCTGGGTCTGTGTTGTGCTTGACCTCTCTGAGAGGGTCCTCGGGCGACGAACCGCCGCCGGAGTCCCGGGGACCGTCGACCCATTTAAGGTCCATCCCCTTCGAGGCGGCCCCGCCCACCTCGCAGTCCAGTCTTGGGACTGTCCCACCCGAATGTGCGTGCCCGGGCACAGCTCACTCAAAAACGGCGTTTTCGATCGAAATTGCCACAGACCGGTGCGGCAGACACGGGCTGGAAGGGCGCCTTCCTCCGGCAAATGGCGGGGGAGACCCCAGTGCCGCCCGCGGTGAGGTCCCCGAGGGCAGAGCGCCTCACCGGCCAGTTCAGCCTGCGCGATCTGTGCGCCTGGAGGGGGAACCCCATGCGGCCAGCTGCGTGGTGTTTTTGGTATGTTGGTGCTACAGCCTTAATGTCACCAAGACTAGTTTCTTTCTTGTGAGCGGTAGAAGATGCCCAAATAAAGGGAACGGACTGACATGGCTCAGCTTTGAGTTGGGGATGGATGCCCGCCAGGTCAGGATGCAGCAGCGAGGCATTGTTGAGTCGCCTATTTTTGCGTTGACTGCCCCATTCACAGCTGTCAGCCAGCCAGTGGCAGCCACCAGAGGAACCCGAATGAGGGAATGGATGCACTTATACAAATCCATTCCAACCCCTGAAAAATGGTCGCAGTCCATGCTCCCCTGCCAGAGCAGCAGTTTGGTCAAAGGTATAGGTTTTAAAGCACCCCAGTTACTCGGGCATATTTCTCCTTTATGGATCCTCCCTTCACCGTTACGGAAAGACTCAAAGAAGACAGTCCCTGAGTGCCTATTCCCAATAAACTACTGCCTTTCTCGAACCTCGGTATGTGATGATTTTGCTGGCAAAGAATCACGAGTAAGACCAAGTACAAAATGTAGTTGCTTCTCTGAGGCTTGACCACTAGCCTGGCGGCCTTTACCGGGGAAATGAACCAACGACTCATAAAGGGAAGTCAAGGATTTTAAGCTGAGTCTAAAACCATACCGACTATACTCAGACATAACTATTCATATAGAAGGCAGAGTGGACCTAGATTTACATGAGCTTACTAGTTAAGGGCCCTGGGAATAGACACCTAAAATCTGAGTCTCTGCTTCCTCAATTCTAGAATGAGGATAATACTACCTTACAGAATTGTTGTTAGCATGACTAATTATGTAAAGTTCCTGGCCCACAGTAAATGTTCAATAAAGGGGCATTTCAAAAGTTAAGCAACAGAAATGTTTCCCATTTTCATCACAAAGGAAATTTTGTTTTTTTCTCCCTGAATCCAAAATGTTTTAAGATTTTACTTACAAAACTGATCACATATAATAGATAATCATTCATTTTTCCCACTTTAAATAATCAATTGTTGGAGATTCTGATCAGCACAGATTAACCAGTGTTACCACTTCTGAGTTGATAAAACCCAAAGCAGATCAAACAAAAGTTTACATTTCATTTCTCCAGTGTGTGTTTTGTGTGTAAATATTTTGTTAGGCTATTTGAAATATTGAAAATAGAGTAAGAATCTCTATTTCTGCTACTCCAGCCCCCTAGAGATCCCAGGCCCCCACTCAAATGATCACAGTTGTGCTCAAGTTCAGTGTCAGAATGTACAATCATTCACCTTGGTAAAGGGAAGAAGGAAGCACCCAGGCCCAGCCGAGAGAGACGCAGCAGCCCCTAAAAGAGACATGGCCTGGCCTGTTTTTATCCAATACTATATCCCTCCCCCTCTGGAAAGAAAGAGAAACTATCAAGTCCGCAAGACCCTACATACTGGAGGTCAAAAGAAGAAATGAAAAGGAAGTTTAAATTCTCTCGTGCATTATTCATACATGCAGTTAATCCTTACTATTTCTGAAGGCTACTTTGGGATACTAGGTTGTGGAATATTTATTTATTTTGGGGGTACAAAAATGCATATTTATATAGAATGGAAAAAAATTTCAAATACAAATTTCTGAAAGTTGGCAAATTCCACGAACCTCACCAAATCCAGAAAATTCACATATTTTTATTAAATACCTACATAATAGGTATTTCTATTAACTTCCTAAAGTACATCTATAATACTTTTCCTCCATGTGTTTTGGCTACATACTCTTGATCACCTCTTTGGAATGATTTTTTTAAAGAGCTTTATTGAGATATAATTCATATACCACACAACTCACCCATTTAAAGTATATGATTCAATGGTTTTTAGTATATTCACAGAGTTGTGCAATCATCACCACAGTCAATTTTAGAAAATTTTTATCATTCCAAAAATAAACCCTATACTATTAGCAGTCAGTCTTCTTGGAGAGAATACAACCCCCTCAGCCCCTGGTAACCACTAATCTACTTTCTGTCTCTATGGATTTGCCTATTCTGGACATTTCATATAAATGGAATCATACAATATGTGGTCTTTTTGTGACTGATTCCTTTCACTTAGCATAATGTTTTCAGTGCTCGTCCATGTTGCAGCATGTATCAGAACTTCATTCCTTTTTATTGCCAAATAATATTCCACCATATGGTTAGGCCACATTTTATTGATCCATTCATCAATTGATGGACATTTAGCTTGTTTCCACTTTTGGCTTTTATGAATAGTGCTGCTATAAACATTTGTGTACAAGTTTTTATGTGGATGTTATATTTTCATTTCTCGTGGGTATATACTTAGAGTAGAATTTATGGGTCATATGTAACTCTGTTGAACTTCCCTGCGGAACTGTGTTCCATAGTGGCTACACCATTCCATCAGCAACGTATGAAGCTTCAAATTTCTCCACATCCTAACCAACACTTGTTATTGTCTGTATTTTTTATTATAGCCATTCTAATGGGTGTGAAGCCAGCCCTGATGATCTAGTGGTTAAGATTCAGTGTTCTCAGCACCAGGGCCTGGGTTCGTTTCCCAGTCAGGGAGCCACACCACCTGTCTATCAGTTGTCATACTGTGGTGCTTGCATGTTGCTGTGATGCTGAAAGCAATGCCATGGTTGTTTCAGATACCAGCAGGGTCACCCATGAAAACCCTGTGAATAGCAGCAGAGCATTATCTGATATAGTGCTGGAAGATGAGAGGATGGTGCAAAAAGACCAGGCAGGGTTCTAGTCTGCTGTACAGAGAGTCACTAGGAGTCACAATCGACTTGATGGCACTAGCAACGGTGAGTGTGAAATGGTAGAATGATTCTGTAGCATCATTTTCTATGGGTAGAATAGAAAGGTAGTCCAGTCTTTTCTCTAGCATGGTTGATCAAAGGATTTTATTATTATTATTGACATCTTAGAAAATTTCCTGCCTCACGTTCATTATTGAAAATAACATGAACAATTTTAGTGTGTTGTCAAATTTGGGAAGACTTCTCAAGTTTCTTTCATTATGTGAACTGTAGAATCTCAGAACATTTTAGGTTTTTTTATGCAATGATTAATATTAAATGCTCCTCAAATTTAAAGTCATAAACTCATTTTTATTAATATTGTGAATTTTGTCATTTCATAGATGTCAGTTATTTCGTGTCAAAAAAACAGAAAATATTTTTTCATTGTTCTATGGTTCATACTTCTTTATTATTTAAATTATCAAACAATCCAAGAGTCTTAGAATATGCACTTTTATAAAAAAAAAGTTTTTATTTTAAATATACAAACAACTCTAACCTCTACAATATTTTCAATTAGAAAGCCTCTTATGTGTGCTTCAGTGCATAGAGAGGATGCTGTATAAGTCGTATACCAACTGCATACAAAGAATTGATATATTAGAATAGAGAACATTAAGTCTTATTTATTGTCATAGTCCTAGCTTCTAGCACTGGGCCTGGGCCATAGGAGGGGCTTGATAACTAATTGTTGGATTGAAATTTGCCATTATCCAAGGTAGAAATATTCAACTTAAATATACAGCAAATATTCACCTCAAATATACAACAATCTAAAACCATGTGGTTTTGAATTTCAGTACCACGAAGAGGACATGTCTAAGACAAAATTCATCATGGCATTTGACTCTGCTGAATACTGAGTGGATGCTGGATGAATAAGTAGATTGGAGGCAAGAGGGAAAGAGCAAAAATGTGGCTGGTGTGCTTAGGTGACTGAAAAGAGCAGAGAAGTGAAGAAGGATAGAGGACGAGGTGGATGTGGCCTGCCTTATGATTAGTGCCCAGGAAATGTTAGGTCAGAAGTGATCTGGGGCATAGAGTGGACTCAGCTCACCTTTTCCCCATTTCCTGAATAAGTTAGGCTAAGTCTGGTAAGAATAATAAAAATATACACAAATAATGAAGGTTTCAGCTTATTTTTTATTATCTTTCGTGTGGATAGTTATTCTTTCATTCACTAGTGACAAATATTTATTGAACATTTACTATGTGCCAGGTGTGGTTTACTGATGATGATAAAACATCCCTGTCCACATGGAGCCTGTAGTCTAATGAGCTTGGGGAGACAGAAAATAAGCAAGATGACTTAGTATATATACATTATATGTTGTACCTCTGAACATAGACTTAATCACCTCCATTGTAGATTCATATGTTTGAAGGTGATGATTCTGAAAGATTGGTACCCTTGTGGACAGATATCACTGAAAAAAATTCTACATCTACGTCTAGCCCACTCCACCACAACCACCTAGTAAATATTGAGGCGCTTCATGTTACCTATTCCTCATACCCTTCTTGTCCAATTTGATAACTACTAGCCACATGTAGACATTTAAATTTAAATGAATTAAAATAAAATTAAATTAAAAATTCAGTTTCTCAGTCTCTCTAGTCACATTTCAAATGTGACTAATGGCTACTATGTTTAGACAATGAAGACATAAAACATTTCCATTACTGCAGAGAGCTCTATCGGACAGCACTGCCCTACACAGGGTTTGGCACACAGGAGGCACTGAATAAATGACAAATGAGAGTTTGGTCCAAAGACATCATATGATTGCACTGGGTTATTTTTCTGAGCATATAAAGATTCTTAGTACAGTACTATGTACTGACCCAACCATTAAAAACAAAAACAAAATCTTCATATAGTTACATAGCAACAGCTGCTCTTCTGTTTCACACTTGAAAACCTATCTGTATCCTCCTACTCCACCAGAAAATGCCTTACCATCAAGATAATTGCTGAAAATACTTGGGAAAAAGTCCCTGTTTCCCTCAAAAAACAAATCACTTTTTCAGAATTATTCAATGAATGAAAAGGAATTGCTTCAAAAGCAGTATTTGGATTGAAGGGGGATTCCATATAAATGTTTCTTTGCTGAAATAAATATTTCACTCATAATATTTTTCCAGAATAGAAATAGCCTATGGAAATTACGATGCCTGCGTGTAGTGGAATTGTAGAAGCACCCTGGCATTTCTCCAAGAGGACAGCAGAGCATAGTAACCCCGATGATCTGCATGAGCGATGGGGGGGCAATGAAGCAGATCCTCGGTCCTTCCAGGATGTAGAACGGGAGTCAGGAGACAGACAGGGCCCCAGCTCGCTCGCTGTCCAGCCATTGGATGGGGCCTTCGTGTTCTTAGGCCTCCACTCCTTTTTCTATGAATGGGAAAGATTGGCCTTCCCACTTGCAGAATTCCAGCATTCTGGGATTTAAAGAGCTTTCTTAAAAGAGAAAGCTTGTAATAAAGCAGTCTTTATTTTCACGATCCTCTCAGTCTTTCTGGCAAGTCTTTAGTGACAATGGCAAATCCCAGAAGTTGAGTCTCTAAATGTTCTGAATTGTGACACCAAGAAACTCAGACTAGATAATACTCTCCTGAGAGCAAAGACCACACCTTATTTATTTATTTCCTTTTTTTATCCAGCACAGGAGGTGCTCAACAAATGTTCACTGAATGCATAAATGAATGAATACTCTCAGAGAATATTTGGGGCAGAAATAGCATATTGTTTAAGAATTCCATTGATGTCAGTGGCTGAACAGAGAGAAATGTTGGTAAACACTGTCAACAAACTAGGTAGGAGGACTTCAAATAGAACTCTCATCACAAAATACATGCATTATGAACTCTTACATTTGAAAATTTCTATAAATTTAAGTGTTTCTGAAAGGAAGGAAATCTATCCATTTTCTCCCTCCTCCCCGTTAAAGACTCTCATTCTGGATGTAACTGCTGAATTATGTTCAAGAGGTGACAGTTTCCTGGGGCTGAATTCTGACAGTGGCTCTTTTTGAGTCACTTCACTTCGAAGTTCTGTGAGCCCAGCTATTTTGGTCTATTGAGTCATATAAATCCACAGTCAGGAACGCTGGAGAAAAGGTCTCTTTTCCTTCATAATCAGCTTTATTGAGGTATAATTTACATACTGTAAAACTCACCAATTTTAAGTGATATTGTTATTTATAGTTAGAAATATATATTTGGTCTTCATCCCCATTTCTGGCACAGAGCTCCTGAAACCCTTGGAATTTCCTAAGCGATGAGAGCATAAAGGTATCTTTCGTTGTGTTAATGAGGTGACTTTTGGATTGCACCTGAGGATGGGGGCTAATTGCCAAGAGAGCCAACCATGTGGTTAGAAGGTTGGAACTTTCAGTCCCACCCCCTGACCTCCAGGGAAGGGAGAGGGGCTGGAGGTTGAATGGAAGGCCAATGATTTAATCAATTGTGCCTATGTAATGAAGCCTCCATAAAAACCCAAAAGGACAGGGTTCAGAAAGGTCCTGAGTTTGTAAATGTGGAGATTCGGGGAGAGTGGCGTGCCTGGAGAGAGCATAGAATTTCTTTGCCCTTTTCCCATACCTTGCTCTATGTATCTCTTCCATCTGGCTGTTCCTGTGTTATATCCTTCTATAATAAACTGGTAATCTAGTTAGTAAACTGTTTCTCTGAGTTCTGTGAGCCGCTCTAGCAAATTAATAGAACCAGAAGAGTGGGTCATGGAAACCTCCAATCTATAGCCGGTTCCATCAGAAGCCCAGGTGACAAATCTGGACTTGTGATTGGTCTCTGAAGTGGGGAGGGGATGCAGTCTAGCCCTTAGTCCCTTAAGGACTGAGCCCTTAACCTGTGGGATCTGATGCTATCTCTGGGTAGATAGTGTCAGAATTGAGTTGAATTGTAGGACACCCAGCTTGTGTCGGAGAATCGGGGTAAAAATTGGTGGCGGTATGGGGAAAAAACCCACACAGGTTGGAACTGGTGATCAAAATCCTTAAGTGTACAATTCAATGAGCTTTGGCAAATGGATAGAGTTGGGCAAATGACCACTATAATCAAGATATTTCACCCTTTCCCCTCCAAAAAAGTTCCATGCCCCTTTGCAGTCAACCCCTCCCTCCAGACCCTGGATGCTAGCAATTACTCACCTTTGCTCTCACTAGTTTTGCCTTTTCAAGAATTCCACGTACCGTCATGTGCCACATAACAACACTTCAGTCCATGACCGACCACATATATGACAGTGGTCCCATAAGATTAGTACCATATAGCCCAGGTTTGTAGTAGGCTATACCATCTAGGCTTGTTTAAGTACACTCTATGATATTTGCACAACGACAAAATTGCCCAAAGACAGAGTTCTTAGAACATATCCCCATAGTTAAATGATGCATGACTGTAAATGGAATTATATAGTATGAAATCTTTTGTTGTCTATCTTCTTTCATATAACATAATGCTTTTAAGATTCATGTGTGTTTTTATATGGCTCTGTATTTCATTCCTCTTTATTGTTGAGTAGTGTTCCATTGTATGGATATATAATTTGTTTATCCACCATTTGATGGACATTTGGGTTGTGTCCAGTTTGGGCTGTTACAAAGAAAATGTTATAAACATCTATGTTCACATTTTTGCGTGTACATATATTTTCTCTTGGATAAATACCCAGGAATGGTATTGCTGGGTCATATGGTTAATGTATGTTTATTTTTATTTTTTTAAAAAAACTGCCAAACACTTTTGCAAAGTGGCCATATTATTTTCCATTCCCATCTGCAATATATGCTAGTTCCAGGATTCTACATTTTTGCCAATATTTGGTAATATCAGTTTTTTTAAGTTGTTGGCCTTTTGTGTGTATGGTGAAATCTCATTGTAGTTTGACTAGCATTTCTCAATGGTGAGTGATATTGAGCATCCTTTCATGTACATATTTTCAATTTGTACGTCTCCTTTTGTAAAGTGTCTTTTGCCCATTTTAAAAAATGGATTCTGTTTGTCTTCTTATCATTGAGTTGTAAAAACCTCTTTATATATCTTGGCTACAAGTTCTGTATCAGATACGTATTTTGTAAATATTTTCTCCCTATCTTTGGCTTGCCTTTCAATATCTTAAGTGTCTTTGATGAGCAAAAGTTTTTAATTTAAATTAAGTCCAATCTACCATTTTTTTCTCTGATGGTTTGTGTTTTTTGGTGTCCTCTCTAAGAAATCTTTGCCTAACAAATATTTTCTCCTATGTTTGCTTCTAGAAGTTTTATAGTTTTAACTCTTATGTTTACTTTATGACTTCATTTTTATATATGGTATAAGTTAAGAGTCAAGGTTGCTTTCTTCCCATGTGGATATCCAGTAGCTCTAACATTCTTGAAAAGATTATCCTTTCCCCATGGAATTATCTTGCTGAAAATCAATTGAGCTTACATGTATGGGTCTATTTTTTACCTTTCTCTTCTAGTCCATTGACTTATGTGTCTATCCTTACATTAATACACAGTCTTGATTATTAGCTTAACAGTAAATCTTGAGATGGGGTAGTATAAGTATTTCAACTTTGTTCTTCCTTTTCAAAATTGTTTTGGCTCCTCTAGGTCCTTTGTATTTCCACATAAATTCGAAAATCAACTTGTCAATTTCTTTAAAAATGCCTACTAGGATTTTGAATGGGATTGCTTTGAATCTATAGGTCAATTTGGAGAGCACAGACAATTTCAACAACACTTAGTCTTCTGAAACATGAACATGTTATATAAATCCATTTATTTAGGTCTCCTCTGATTTCTTTCAGCAATGTTATGTAGTTTTCAGGATACAGTACTTACACATATTTTATTAAATTTATACCCAAGTATTTCATGCTTTTTGATGCAATTATAAATGTCATTATTTTATTAATTATGCTTTCAAATTTTTTACTGTTAATATAAAGAAACAAATTTTATTTTTGTATATTGATCTTATATCCTGTGATCTTGCTAAACTCACTTATTCTACTAGTTTTTAAGTAAATTCCTTATGATTGTCTACATAGCTAATCATGTCATCTGTGAACAAAGACAGTTTTACTTCTTTCTTTATTGCACTGTCAGGTACTTTAGTACAATATTAAATAGAATTGATAAAAACAGATATCCTTGCCTAGTTTCTGATCTTAGGGGGAAAGCATTTAGTCTTTCCCTATTAAGTATGATGTTAGCTATAAGTTTTTGGTAGATGCCTTTTATCAGGCTGAGAAAGTTCCCTTCTATTCCTAGTTTATTGAGAGTTGTTGTTGTTGTTGTTTTTTATCATGAATGGGTATTGAATTTTGTCAAAGGCTTTTTCTGCATCTATTGAGATACTAATATAATTTTTCTTTCTTATGCTGTAATTTTGGTGAATTACATTGATTGATTTTCAAATGTTAAACCAACCTTACATTCCTGAGATAAACCTTGTTTGTTCATGGTATATTATTGTGTTAGTCTGCTAAAGCAGCCTCAATAGAGTACTACAGAATTTGCCGCTTAAACAACAGAAATTTATTTTCTCACAGTTCTGGAGGCTAGAAGTCCAAGATCAAGTTGCCATCAGCGTTGGTTTCTAATGAGGCCTCTCTTTCTGGCTTGCAGACACCTTCTCGGTGTGTCCTCACATGGTCTTTCCTCAGTGTGCACACACTCCTGTGTAGCTTCTTCTCTTATAAGGACACCAGTCTTCTTCTCTTATAAGGACACCCACCCTTGTGACTTCATTTAACCTTAATTACCTCCTTATAGTCGCTATCTCCAAATACAGTTATATTGGGGGTTAGGGCTTCAACACATGGTTTTGGGGGTGACACAATTCAGTTCATTCTTTTATATCTTTTACAAATTGCTGGATTCAATTTGCTAATTATTTTTACTATTATTACGTCTATGTTCATGAAGGATATTGGTCTGCAGTTTGTTTTCTTGGTATGTATCTTCCTGGTTTGAGTATCAAAGTAATGGTATAATTTACTGTGATGCCATCTGGACTTGGAGTTTTCTTGTGAGAAGATTTTTAATTAAAAATTCAATTTCTTAAAATATATATATATATAATTATATGTAATAACATATAAAAATATATACATATGTAATATATATAATTATTCATTTATCTATTTCTTCTTGAATGTGCTTCTAAAGAATTTGTCCATTTTATCTACATTGTCAAAATTATTAGGATAAAGTTTTTCATAGTTTCCTTATTATCCTTTTAGTATCTCTATGATCTCTAGTGATGTTCTTTCTTTCTTTCTTGATATTGATCATTTGTGTCTTCTCTCTATTTTTTCCTCATCAGTTTAGCTAGAGGCTTGTCAATTTTATTGATCTTCTCAAAGAATCAACTTTTTGTTTCATTGATTGTCTATATTGTTTTTCTGTTTCCTATTTTATTGATTTCTGTTTTTATTGTTATTGTTTCCGTTCTTCTGCTTACTTGGATTTAATTTGCTTTTCTTTTTAAAAGTTCTTAAGGTTGCAGCTTAGAAAGATCTTATGCTTAAGCCAATGGCAAAGGAAATACGGTAGATTATAAGTTTAGACTGTAGAAAGATAGGAGGTAGGGCATCCAGACAAAAATATGAAGCCAATATCTGACAGAGAGTATCTCCAGATCCTGTAAATAATCCCCCACCGCGCGCGCGCGCACACACTAAACACACACACACACACACACACACACACACTGCAGAATAATGCACTTTCTCTCTCAACGTGCAATGGGAAAGTCCCCACTGTTTACAACCTACATTGGTTCTGTGCCTGCTCACTGATAGAGGAGTTAAATCACAAGGTAAGATAGATATAAATATTTAGGGAAATGTGACTATAGACAGAGAACATTCTGGATATTAAGGGAATTAATTTGTAATTTTAGAACACAGTGAGCCACAGACTTAGGGAAACTAGTTGGAAAAAATCCCCATTTGAAAAAAACCTAATGGTCTCAGAGGAAAACCTGGCAGAGACTAAATAGTCAAAATTAGTGGATATTTTTCCCAGAGTTAGGGCTAGTTCAGAGAAAAAGTCTGCAAGGAAAAGTTTGCTCCACTTAATACCATTTAACCAATAATACTATGTCACATACATAGGTCCTCCAAGTATTACATTATAACAAGAATCCAGTGTAGAAAAAGGTGAAGGATGAAAATAGAAGTCCTTTCTCCTTCCCTGGAATCATATGGACCTGGAAATCATCCATTTCAACCTCAACCTCAAAGCAGGAAGCTCTATATAATGTTTTTATCAGGTGACCATCTAGTTTCTGCTTCATTACTTCTGGTGACAGAGAAGCAAGTCATTGCCTCACAAAGCAGCCCATTCCATTTTTAACAGCCTTTTAAAGAAAAATCCTCCACGAATAAAGAGCTAACACTAATGCACTGCTTACTATGTACCAGGCATAGGCCTGAGCGCTATCTCAGTGCATTAGTGTGCTAATCCTCACACCACCCCATGCAACAGGCCTGTTGTTTAGAGCAGGCAGCCTGACCTACAGAAAGGACAGAGTCTGGATTTATGCCCAGTCTGTGTGACTCCAGAGCATTTGCCATAACATCTGCGCTACGAGGCCTCACATCACACTTGGCTTTCTGTGGCTTCCACTCTTCACTCTGATCTGGACCCCAGAGGACAAATCATCACTCCAATTCCTCTTCCACTCAGTAGACCTTCAGACACTTGAAGATGGTGACTGTGTCATCTCCCCACCCTCCCCCTACAACTCCTCTCGTCATTGTTAATTCAACGGCAAGTTTTTTGAAGCCTTTTTCATTCTGATGATCCTCTTCTCAGGATGGGTACCCAGGAACAAACACAATAGATAAGACATAAACAGAGTAATAATTACAGATGAAATTTTCATTTTTGGCTATTAGATTCTGTAAGGAAAATATTTTATGGGTAGCAAAGATAAAAATTATCTCTATAAATATTTGCTATTGCATGTATTTATGTGTACTTGCAAAACTTTTCATTACTAACTAATAGTAATTATCATTCTAAACACATAATAGTGCTACATAATGATGATTTATTGCGCAAACTGAATTATGGTTCAGGAGCTAAGAACAAATTTGATGGACACAACTATTTCTGTGCATCTCTATTTACTACCATGGCAACCAATTAAAATAGGTTTGTTTAATTAATTAGTTGTTGATAAAGCACTATGAAGATGAAAACTGCTATTAATAGATACACAGTGTTTAGTATTAATGCTAGTGTTTTATTGTAGATGGTAAAGTGTTTATGGCCAGAATAGACCAATTAATTCAGTTTCCATTAACAGTAATAATTTCATCATTGAATTAGGAAGAGAATTTTTTTAAACTTTTATTGCCTTTTAACAAATTGTCTAGTCTTCTCTTTTATGCTTCTCTTGGCCATATCTTAACCAACTCACATTATACACTCAGGCAGAGGAGAAAATTAATGCATAGAGTGATAACCAAAGTTTCCTGAGGAAAAAGGAATATCTTCCGCTGGTTGTTGTAATGTTTCAATACCACTGTTGAGTCTTTTCTTTTCCTAAAGCTGAAAGAAGAATATGCAGATGGCCAGGAGTGTGGAGCTGGAGCAATTACCACATCATCTACCAGGAACTGTTTCCAGAAATGGCACAAGGGGTTGTTGGTGAGGAGCTTTAGATCCCCCCAAATCTTGTCAACCTTCCCTAACTCCCCCCAGTGCTCATGCAATTGAAGTGAAAACAGTGGCTTGCCACGCAGGTGCAGTCCACGACAAGCTCCCCAGCCTTCTCCTCCAAATAGATTGGCTCTAAGTCTGTCCTACATTGAAATTCTGGAGCTGCCACTCTCCTTTCCTTCCTGCCACCTGCCATGACCTCTTGAGTCTCCAGGGAGGTCTTGTAGCTGAGCTGCTATCATGGAATTTAGAAGTGGGAAGACCCACCGGAGGTTCTTTCCAGCTCTCTGCATTCTAGCAGATAAGATATTCTACAGATGAGGAAACACAAAGTTCAGAAGTAGCTGAATTCAGAGAGTGATGGGCTGGACTCCATTGGGATTGTGGGTTATGTGGCTGGAGATGGAAGTCTTGTCCACAGGTAGAGTGAGAATGCCTTCAGCTCTCCTAGCTTAGGCCAGATCCATGAACCTCTGGCTGGGTATATTTAAATGGATTGAACAGATTATCTCATTGCCAGTAGTTGAAATGTCCTCTGTCACATGATGGCGATGAGTGAATGCTCAGGCCTGGCCTCCTCTTTAGATGGTAGCTCACCCCAAGACCAGCCTCGAGCCAGAACAAGCTAAAGGTGTGAAGAAGGATGAATGTGACTTCAGTATTTCCCTTCCTCTGAATCCCTGTGCTTTCACGTTGCAGCTCTCTAGGACTGACCCTTTTAGCAACGTCTTATGCTCTTTAACATCCCCTCTACTCCAGCCCCTCCCATTGCACATTGGGATTTACCTATCCTTGGGGTCGTCCTATGTGACTAACAAAGGACCCATAGACAAGGCATTACCAGTGTCTCCAATCCCAGGATTCCCATAAAAGAATCCTTCAGTCCCTTAAGCCTAAGGAGTGATTGAAAGTGGCAATTTCAAGTCCTATGGCAGATCAGTGGGAGAAATTTCTGTGCTGAAGAGTCCAACCTAAGGAACAAAGGTCTGGCTTGAAAGACTGGGATACTGTTCAAATACAGCTTATATGCAACTGCCTGCTGGAGATGCGGTGGAGGGAATTCAGGTGACACTGGGCCAACGGCCTTTCAGATGCCTTCCAGTCGTGAGATTCTAAAAAGGTTGTGTTGAATCAATGGCAACTTGATTCAGTGTTCATCAATGGCGTCTTGGAGAGGCTTTCTTAGGGCATGCTGTAGGGATCTAGCCTTAGCTCTGCCCAGTGCCATTGTATTTTTTGTGTGTGTGTGAGGAGATCAGCTCTGTGCTAACATCTGCCAATCCTCCTCTTTTTTTTGGTGAGGAAGACTGGCTCTGGGCTAACATCCGTGCCCATCTTCCTCCACTTTATATGGGACACCGCCACAGCATGGCTTGCCAAGCAGTGCGTCGGTGCACGCCCGGGATCCGAACCGGTGAACCCCAGGCCGCTGCAGCGGAGAGCGCACCCCTAACCGCTTGCGCCACCTGGCAGGCCCCTGCCGAGTGCTTATCAAACTATATTACTTCAGAATGTTGGAATTATCAGCCAACATTTAGTATTGTAAGAAAGAGGAACTCAAAAGCTCCCAACAAGCTGGAGCCATGGACTGATCTAACAAGTGACATTGGAATATGAGTCTCTTTATCAAAATAGCCATATCTCTGCTTATCCCTGTAATCCATTCTGTGCTCCCATCTCAAAATCTATCTTATTGTCCCTAAAACTAAGCCCTGTGCCTAAATTTGTGACCCTTTTTCCTTTCTTTACAGGACTTTGTTCCCTCAAGAGAAGTCTTCCCTTGACCCTGTTAATTACCCAAATTTATATCTTATCTTTCTCCTTCCTTTGTATTCCAAACTCTTACAAGAGAAATAATATCTAAATTTATTGAGCAGTTACTGTGGTACTGTGCAAAACAATTTAAATGGATTATTTCATTTATTTCTTATAACACTTTTATGTGATAGATTTTAATTTTATCCCTATTTAATAGATGAGGCAATAAGGCTTAGAGAGATTAAAAATCTTGCCCAGGGACATACAGTAAATGCTGCAGTCTGGACCCAAATCCAGGAGTTGAACTGCAGAGCTCTTAGCCACTAAGGCCTTGTCCTCATTGCCTTAATCTTCTCAAGTTGGCCTTTGACCCCTCGCTGCTGAAGCCACCTCTACTCCTGCCCTAGTCCGTGTCCTACTTGACCTTCCCTCAGGTGACCTTCTTTCTTTTTGACTTTATGAAACCACGTGGATCCTTTCTTCTCTACAAACTGCTTTGCTTCCATGTGCGAAGGTTCTGGCCTCTGCCTTCTTTTTTTTCCTTTTCTCTCTCTTCTCTTATTTTTTGCTCTTTATCTACCCTTGATAATCTCATCCTCTCCTGCAGTTTCAATTACAAAATCCATTCAGGTATCTGAGCTCATTTCTGAGTTTCAGTTTTTGTATCTAATAGCACATGACATCTGAATCTGAATGACCCAGTAGCACCTCAAACTTAGCATGTCCAAAGCTGAATTTATCATTTTACCTTTATCATTTTTTCTAAAATCCAACCTCATCTCCTTCTGCTAATTCAAATGAGATGGTGTGATGTTGTGGAAAGAACATAAGCCAGGGAAATCAGAAGACATGGATTCCAGTCCATGATATACCACCTTTATGATCCTGAGATCATCGTTCAATCCTATCTCTACAGTAAGGGGGTGACCTGGATGACATTAGACACCTTCCAACTCTATGTTCCTACAACCCCTGATGTCCCAGTTCTGTCATGCTTTCAATTACCCAAGGATGGAATCTTTGAATCATCTTTCATCCCACATAAATTCAGTCTTGAAATGGAATGAATTTTTTTTCTAATAATTAATTTATTCATTCTATCAACATATATTTATAAGATACCTACTATGTGACAACACTGGGAAACATAGTGGAGACTGAAAGAGATAAAGTCCCTACCTCGTGAAGCTTACAGTCTAGTGGGGGAGGCTGACAACAAACATCTGCAGAAGTAAACATGGTAAATAATATAAAGGAGCAAGAAGAGCTATGAAGAAAAACAAAACAGGTCAAGGCTTTGAGAGTGACTTGGTGGGGGGATCTATTTTAGTCGGGGTGGTCTGAGGAGATGATATTTGAGCATTGATCTGACTGCATGAGGGAATGTGCCATACAAAAATACATGGGAAGAGCCCTTCAGGCAGAGGAAGCAGAGTGCAAAGGTCGTGAAGTGAGAACAGCAAGAAGACCCCCATGGTCAGTGCAGAGCACTTAAGAAGGAGAAGAGCAGGAGATGTGGGCAGGAGGCCAAGCTATGGGGCCTTAAGCCCATGGTAAGAGTTTAGATTTAAATTTTAAGTGTGGTGGGAATACCTTAGAGGATTTTATGCCTGAGAATAACTTGGCCTGATTATATTTTATAGATTACTTGCTGCTGTGAGGAGACTAGATTATGGAGGTTGGGACTGGACAAGAGTGGTGGCGGGAAGACCTGTTACGGTTTAGGCAGCCAGGTAAGAGATTGTGGGGGCTGGAACCAGAATATCGCTGCAGGTGCAAGCTTGCTGAATAAGCTACCTTGTAAGGGGCTATGTCCCTTGTTATTGGAAGTATCGGAGAAAGGGGTAACTATCAGAGACGTCCGTACATCGTGCTTGGACCACCCGGTATGTAAGGTTTCTTTAACTCCAACATTCTAACACTGTCAGACTTGACCTCATTTTGTGTAGAGCCTGCTTTATTTACCTTTTATATTGCCCCCAAGTCCTGTAAGAAGCCAATGGGAAAGGCATTCACTCAGAGAAGGACAAAGCTAACTGGAGCTGGTCCAGCTGATTATTGCAGCTTTAGTAGCTCATGGGACCCTAAAGGGGTAGGGTGCACAGTTGTAGTGAATGGGCCCCACTGCATGACACTCATTTTAGTTATCTCTGTGGAGTCAGAATCCCTGAAGCCTGAAATTCATGGTAAAAGGGTACAAATTTGTAAAGATTAAATGAGAGAATGTATGTGAAAACAATCAAGCTACAAAGTTCTGTAGAAATCTAAGTTACAGGGGCTGGCCTCGTGGCACAGCGGGTAAGTGCACACGCTGCACTTCCGTGGCCCAGGGTTCGCAGGTTCCAATCCCGGGTGCCCACCGATGCACCACTTGTCAAGCCATGCTGTGGCAGCATCTCATATAAAGTAGAGGAAGCTGGGCACGGATGTTAGCCCAGGGCCAATTTTCATTAGGAAAAAAAAAAAAGAGGAGGTTTGGCATTGGATGTTAGCTCAGGGCTAATCTTCCTCACAGAAAAAAAAAAAGAAAGAAAGAAATCTAAGTTAATATTCCTTATTTAGATGAAATTCAGTATAAAAGGTACAATCAAATATTTTCTAATGTGCTATATCACTTTGCAAAGTGGTACCTGCTAGAAATGCTACACCTCTTGAATGTACCTGGGCTGTACACAAAGACTGCTAAAATCTGTGAGTGAGTGTGTATCAGATAAACACACTGGACTATATGTCCAGACAGCTTTTACGCAGCTAAGATGAGAGAAGGATATGTCCCAACATGCTCTGAGCAACTAATATTCTGTTTTGATCTTCTTGGCAAAAATTTCCTAATGTTTTATCTTTTCTCATTTAAAAAAACCGCAAAACCTTGATTGCTAACAATATTTCAAAATTGTGCTTTTCCCATGTGGTTTTATAGAGAGTTAAAAGAATGAAGGAATATATTTGAAAAAGAGAGACAGGACATAGAGACCATCAAAACTGCATTTTGTTTTAGATTCTCTCTTGGATTCTTTAACTTGTACATTTTCATAATTTAGAGCTTTACATGAATTCCATCATCAAGAAAACTTTAAGGGAAAAAGAGAATTTCTGTTTTCATTAAAATTATTTTATTTTCTATGTATGTGTTTATATGGGAACAAAACATTGATGAGAAACAACTGGATGAACATGTGGTTTCAAAAACATTACACAATAAAAGAGAAGGAAAAGATTCAGATTCTCACATTGCACCTAACATATGGTATTTTGTCCCTGTAGGCATTTTGTTGTGGTTTTTTTTTTTAAGGATATCAAATTCCAAAGTGATTTTGCAGGTGGCCCAGCTTCTGGGATTACATTCTACAACATTATTTCCCTTCCATATGCTTAGTGAAATTCGGGATGAGGCTCTCATGTGAGTGAGTAGAAGTCCCCAACATGTTCTCCAAGCAACCCAGGCACATACTTAAAAGCGAAATGTCAGGCATGATAAATCTAGGTCTACAACATATCAAGTGAAGAAAATCATGTGTAACAGCAGAACATCAGTGATTGAAATATCAAAAACCTTCAATTCTATGCTAGCAAAGTAGGTTGTCTGTTAAAGTTGACCAGGTCTAGACACCAACAGAATTTCTGTAGTTTTCTTTAAAAAAAAAAAAAGTCTGGGACATAAACAAAAAACACCTCAGGAATATGCTTTTTTATGGGTCACTGAGACTCAAAATAACAATCCATAAAGAGCTCGGAGGAATACCATAAATCCACACAATGCTCTTGAGCACAGGCTTGGGCATTTTAATTTCATTCATAACACTTGAGTTTGCTGCCAAAAGTTCAATTTTCTCTCTTTTTTAAATTGAATTAAATGCCTATGAAAGAATCATACTTCCTAAAAAGAAAGCACAACTTTACAAGAGAAGAATAATTGTTCTCATCTCCAGTGAAATACAACTTCCATCTTGGTAAGATCAAATAAAGGAATATTCTACTTGTGAGTTGGCCGATAATGCAAATAGGAGGGAGTTACACAAAGATCTGGTCCTTCCTTCCTGCTGCCTCCTCTCGCCAATAGTCTGGTTTTTGTCTATAAATTACTTTCACTTTATAGAAACAAAAAGTCTATAAAAAATGGGTGAAACAGAAGAGAGTAGAAAAAATCTGTAAAGACCCAAGATTTGAAGCATATTAACCAAGAGGTCAATTCTATATTCAGTGTCAGACCAGACATTTTGTCAAAAATTATGGACCGGCAGACAGCGTATTTGACCAAAATGGCTGTGGTGAGGATTCTTATGTGTGGAATCATGCTACATAAACAAGATTTCAAAACAGTTTTAGTGGTAGTTCAGTTTGATATGCTATGATATTCAGCCGAGCAGAGCTCCAAAAAACCCTCTCATCTGTTCGTGCCTTTGTAGGCTGAGGCCCTGCACGTTCTGCACAGCGGCCGATATCCCCTGTGGACCTGACAAATCCCGCTGGGAGAGAAATGAGATCCAGCCTATCACTTTTGCAGGCCACCTTTAGGTTCATAGTTGGAGGGAAATACCATGACCACATACTGTGTCAAATCGCAAATACCCACGTAGGCACTAACACATTATGATTTTTTTTGCAGGACCTAAGTCTTTTTTGTTTCCCGCTCCACATGTTGCTGGGCAGTATGCCAGTGCAGGGCCTGGAGCAGCTGCCTCTGGGAGTCTAGGCTCAGGACAGTGTCCTGCCCTTCCTGCAGGCAACCCCCAGCCCCAACCGCAGTCAGGACTGTGTATGATGATGCCGTGCTGCGTTGATGATCTCTATGAATCTGCTTTTCTTCTGCGTGGTTCTCAGTTTGGCTCCTCCTTGTCAACGTCTATCACTTTCATTGATTACTCTCTATTTATTACCCTTATCCAGGCCCTCATTACCTCACAATTGAATTACTCTGCTACTCTCCTGGATGCTTTTCCTCTGTTCTCAAATTCCTACCACTTACTAATGCCAGCCTATATCTTCAATTGTAGCATTTCCCTTCTCTGAGCCAGCTTTGTGTAAAGCAAAGAGCCTGGGATTTGGAGCATCAGATGGGCTTTGAATCTAGGCTCCATCCTCAATTAGTCTAAACAAGTCACTCTATCCTTAAACCCATTTACTATTCTGTAAATATGTTAATCCCCATGTGGTTGTTGAATAGGTTAAATAAGATTATATCAATTATATTCTAGAAAGTATCTAGCATAGTACCCAGTTTATAGAAGATCTTAAATACATGTAAATTATCATCTGTTCTTTTTCACTATATTTACTGTTCTTTATCAACTCATTCCATAGTCCTTAATCTAGTCACCAAGACCTTCAATGCCCAGGTCTTGCTCTCAAGAAGTTTGCAGTGTAGTGATGACAAAGACATAAAAATAATACAATAAAACATGAGAAGTACCAAGAGATTGAACGAATTATGAAAGTACTGTGAAAGCCTTGCTCTGTGGTGTCCCTTAAAGCTTCACAGAAGAGATTATCCAAGGATGAATAGGAATTTGGTGGAGAGATGGGGAAGGTTATATAGAAAAATGTAAAGGCTTAAGTATGTCTGGCGGAGAGAGGGAGATGAGGCTTTTAAGGAAGTTAAGGTCTGAACTGTGAAAATCTTTGAATGCCATTTTAAGGGTTTTGGATTTTATTTCTCACAGGCAATAGGCAGAAAATTTTAAGGAGAAGATGATATGAAACTAAGAGAGTCACAGTACCATGGAAAAAGTTGACCAAAGGGCCTGAATATCCCTCTCATATATCTTTTATTTTGAATATATCAGAAGTATTAAAGGAATTGAGACTGACAGTAGCCAATCTCCCTTGACCACAGCCAAGCCATCTTGCCTGGAAAAACAATAGGCATTTCTAAGCAACAGCATGGAGCTCTTGAAAATAGCAGTTCCCAGTAACTATTTTCTAAGACTGATTCTACACAGTTCACCCAAGTGATTAGAAAACTCTTTGCTCTTGCAGAGATGAGGTCTCTTTATAGAATGAGAGAAAGGCAATAATTTCTTACCTTGGTAACATCTTCTCCATTAAAACGGGAAGGAAATTCTAGAAATGCAAGGAAGTAAAAGTTCCTCTCATTCAGCCGAAAATCAGCTAGTGTTGGGAGGGTTGAGAGGAGGCTATTAACAATTGCTGGGCACCTCCTAGGTGCCAGCATTATGCTAGATGCTTTATACATATTATCTCATTTAATCCTCGCAATAACCTGCCAGGTAGGTGTTTTTATTCCCAGTTGAATTCAGGGCTTGCGTCGGTCTAATCATTACTAGAGTCTCAAATACTTTTCTTTAAATCTTCTTTTTGGCCATAACCATCATCCCTTATGCTTTGTCCTTAATAGATGGTTACCAAGGACAGTTGAAATTAATTTCAAGTTTAATTTGGGTAAGCAAACTTCTACTGGGATTATCCAATAGGAGACAAGAGAACCTTGTGTAGAACAAGGATGAAATAACTAGATCTTACTCTCAGACTTGATGGGGATCCTGATTTATTCATCATTTTAGCATTGATGAATTTTCTTTCGTGGGCCATCACTTATTCATTCCACAAGTATAAGCTAAGTTCCTAGCACCATGCATCTGGCTGAGGTCAGACTTAACAAAGGGCCACGCCTACTCCTTCTCACTCAGTCCTGGCACTGTACCCCTTATCATTTCCTTCTGCCTCTTGAAATGCCCAAGTGTAACCTTGCCTTGAATTTCCAAGGCAAGATAAACCTTTTTTTCTTCTAAGTTTAATGTAATGTGGGAATACCCAAATAAAACTCCAGATGCTAATCCTTTTAGTAAGATCTGATGAGGTTTTATTAAAGCTGGCAAAAGAAGTTTCAAAGAAATACTGTTGACACTAAACAGTGTTTACACATTAAACACTAAACAGTGTTTAACACTGAAGCTTACTATCATTAAAGTCTTGGCAAGTGAAATGGTTGGTGAGTCCTGCAATAGAAGAAAAGGCACTAAAGTGGGTAGGCACAGGGACAAAGTTCTCGGGTGTGGGCCTCAGGTGAACACTTGTCTTTGATCTGGAATAATCTCTACCCATTCTCAGCTCATGTAGTACCTGGAGACTTAGGGGTTAAATCTTATGGCTGGCAGCCCTGGGACCAACAGCTGCCAGCAATTACATTTGTCAGCATATCCTCTGCAAACCCCACTGTCTCTCTAGTGCTCACTGCCAGCAGGCCTAATATTCCCGTGCATGTGGGTACATAAATCTGTTTGCAGGAAGCAGGAACTAAGCTAGGTGCTTGAGTAGGTGAAGTACTTAAGAGCCTCAGCAGAGAAATGCAGTGCCGCTCAGCTGTTTATTTGCTAATGACAAAATGCACTGCTGATTTGCAAGCCTGGAGGTCTCTAACCCTGCAGGTCTTGGCACTCTGGGCAGCCCTCATATGCCTCCACATGGCCTCCAGGCTACAGCAGTGCGAGTGCATTGTGCAGCTATCATCACAAGTAAGGGATTCAGGATCGTGTAATCAGAGGGGCCACAAGATGATCATTTACCATAAAATATCTCCTAGCCAGATGATAAAATTCTGCCATTAGGGATACATGCCTTGGGATAAGCATCACTCTTCCTGCAGCTTTCTTCCTCAGATGCAAACCTCTGGGAGTAGGAGTGCTTGGGGGACAGATGAATGGAAGAAATGACGAAGAAAAGGGACATACAGAGTGTGGGCGGGGGGAGGAAACATAAGCTTTGCTTCCTGCACAAGCACACTGCTGAGCCTAAAGGTTAGGGACCATGTCTGTCTACTCACCGCTGTTCTCCCACATCTTGCATAATACCTGGCACAAGGTAGACATTCGATAGGGATGTGTTGAATGATGTGAATTAGCAAGGCACAGAACCAGCCCTCTCCTCCCTATGAATTGGGACCCCCTAGAACAAGGATTCCCAGGTGCCAGTGTTCCAGGCAGAAGCTGACTATCGCACTACCCTGGGGCCAATGCTGTGGCTAGGTGGGCCTCCTGCTCTGAAGTTTCTGCGGTCAGGTGATGTCTACTCACAGCCTAGTTTGGCCATTGAGTGTCTCGTGGTTAAATTTTTTTAAAAAATGAAGCTTCATGCAAATTCATCTTCTATCCTTTCATCTTCTATCCTTGCTTATGTAGCAGCTCCACTGACTGACCTGTCAGCATCCTTGGCTTGCCCAAACCTAGAAACAAGCAGTATGTGCACATCCAAAGACTTCAAAGAACAGGGCAGACAGCTTCTTCTTCTTCTTCTTTTTCTGTGAGGAAGATCAGCCCTGAGCTAACATCCATGCTAATCCTCCTTTTTTTGCTGAGGAAGACCGGCTCTGAGCTAACATCTATTGCCAATCCTCCTCCTTTTTTTTTTCCCCCAAAGACCCAGTAGATAGTTGTACGTCATAGTTGCACATCCTTGTAGTTGCTGTATGTGGGACGCGGCCTCAGCATGGCCCGAGATCCAAACCCAGACCGCCAGAAGCGGAGCGCGCGCACTTAACCGGTAAACCACGGGGCCGGCCTGGGCAGACAGCTTCTAATTCATTCTCCTGAGGCCTCTTTCCAGAAGTGGCAGCCAGGGTGAGACCAGGCTTTATGGCTGCCCTGTGGGACTGAAATTAACGCAAATGCCAGTGAACATGGTGGGACAATGGAGCCAAACTTTTTGGCTCTTCAAAGAGAAGTGGCCCCACCCTCTCCTACAGGCCACAGAGTCCTGGCAGACCTGTCACCTTGGAGGCAGGAGCAGCTGGAGGCATTTTTTATGGGATCCTTTTATGAGGGCACGGTGTACTTTGTCTCCCCACTTAAAGCCCACGCCTTTGAAAGTCAGATTCTTGGAGAAATGGTTTATAACCCTGAGCATGGTGAAAACTATTTAGCTAACAAAGATGTATGGATAAAAGAGGGAAAGGTGCTCAGCTGCTGAATTAACACTTTACGTCCTCCAAGCAATCTAACTGCCAAGTGCCTGCTTTATCTATGCTTGTAAGAGAAACGGGAGAGAAGAAAGGGAGGAGACTCCAAGTCATCAGCATGGTCGATACATGTGAGACCTGTGAAATGTTCAGTTGAAAGATGTAGAGAGGGAATTTGCTTATGAATCAGTAAGCAGAATCATTCACAAAATAGAGAAAGCTGTTGCTATTAGAGCCAGATTTATTCTATCTGAGCAGGGAAGCCAGGAAACTTAATCAGCTTTTCTCATTTTACATAAATTCAGTAGAACTACATTAGGCTCTGTATTAGTTTGCTAGGGCTGCCATAACAAAGTACCACAGACTGGGTGGCTTAAATAATGGAAATTTATTTTCTCCCAGTTCTAGAGGCTAAAAGTCCAAGGTCAAGGAGTCAGCATGTTTGGCATCTTCTGACTCCTCTCCTCCTTGGCTTACAGATGGCTTCCATCTCCCTGTGTCCTCCCAGGGTCTCTTCTGTGTTCTAATCTCTTCCTATAGGGACACTAGTCATATTGGATTAGGGTCCATCCATATGACCTCATTTTACCTTAATTACCCTTTAAAGGCCCTGTCTCTAAATATCGTCACAGTCTGAGGTGCTGGGGGTTAGGACTTTACCCTATGGACTGAGGGCTCTGGGGACACAGTTCAGCCCATATTGGGCTCTAAAAGGAGATGATATTCTCCAAGGAGGAGGGAGGAGACTGTTTCCCATCATTGTAGTCCTACACATAAGCAGGAGGGCAGGAAGCCCTTAAACCTAAATTGTACATACAGATGAGCTTCCTGGACTTCTAAGACTTTCCTGTGCCTCTAAGATCTATGAGACAGGATGGTGGTGAAGATGGCTTTATTTTCTCCTCTAATTAAAAGGTGAAAACCTAGTTATTATCTCTCCTGGGCTCCTGAGCTTCCATTGACTAGTGAGACAGCAGAGGAGCCTGGCAAAATCCAGACTGAGTCTGAAGCCAGCCTCTCTGCATTTGAATCACATCCCTACCACTTATTAGCTTAACCTCTTACTTGACTAACCCATTAATGAAAAACAATCCAGACAAGGGAAAGAATGGAACAATGAAAATTCTTAGTTCCTGGCAGTACCTAGCAGAAAGTTGAAAGTCTTGAAGAAGCC
The DNA here is from genome assembly GCF_020826845.1 of Diceros bicornis minor. Lineage (NCBI taxonomy): Eukaryota > Metazoa > Chordata > Mammalia > Perissodactyla > Rhinocerotidae > Diceros > Diceros bicornis. The sequence goes on along the minus strand of NC_080768.1, from coordinate 40,909,256 downwards.
AGGATTTTGAAAACATAACACTTTGTTGAAAGGAGCCAGCCAATTTGTGATGGAGATTGCAATAATTCTTAGATCAAGAGCTCATTACTTATTATGTAGGTCAAGGAGGCCATGTCAGCTCTGCTAAGTTAGTCTTTGAAGTCTGCAATTTGCAAATTAGAAAAAAGAAAATGTTTTAATTTAAGTGACTCCACCACTCCTGGGCCTGTGAGATGTGCCTGAATGTGCTCTTTGAACTAGCCACAAAAATGTGGTGGGCTCCACAGTCTACACCCATCACCCACATTCCCTCCTGTCAGACAAATAATGGCAATGAGGCTTAGAAAAAATGAAAAAGATATGGGATTAAACAAGTGGGCCAAAGACCTCCTATGGGCCAGGAGTTAGTCACATGCATCCTTTCTCCCGTCTCAGTGTCCGGAGGAGGAAACCAAGCCCAAGGTCATTGAGCTCATAACAATTGGAGAGAGAACCTATGACTCCAATTCCAAGTCCAGTGCTCTTTCAATTTCGCCAGAGTTGACCCCAAACCCGTCTACCCTGTTACCCTACACTGCAGCTGGAATGCTCATTTATTCACATATCTGGTCACGTCCCCTCTTTGCTTGAAGATCTTCAACAGCTCCGAGGCTCTTAGAATAAACAGACAGCTTCTTATCCTGTGAGACCCTCCCCGCTGGCATCTCTCCACCTTACATGCATGCACCCCAGCCTTCTGTGGCACCCCTCCCCTCACCGGCATCCTTCCAGGCCTAGTCCTTGTCAAGCTCCTTCCCGCCACAAAAGCTCTGCACAAGCTGGCCCTCCTCCTGCCTCCATCTTTGCCTCCATCACTAGCACACCTCCTTCAGGTCTTAGTTCCATTGTTCCAGGTCCAGGGAAGACTTCTTGCTCTCTGGGATTAGACCACATCCTCTATTACACATTCTCATATGACCCAGCACTGTCCGTTTTTTAGCACTTACTATAGCTCATACTTATTTATGTGATTAGAACTTGTTTTCTTTGATTATCTATAAACTCCATGAGTGCAGAGACCTTGTCTGTTTTTGTTCATTAGGGAGGCCCTACCCCCATAGTGCTGACACATAATAGGCCCTCAATAAATATTTTCTGCATGAATGAATGGATGGCTGATTGCATTTGCATGCATTTTCTCCTTTTTTATTTATTTTGCTGCTGGAACAGAGAAATTGTCTCAGGGGCTGTAGAAGGGCTTGAGAAAATAAAAATCCCCCATGGGAGTAATTGCTCCTTCCTGTGAACACCTGTAGAACTATCCGTCATTGTGTCATGCTGACTTATAATACAGTCAGGTAAGTAGCATGTTACCATCTTCCCCTACTTAACTGAGGGCACGGGCCATACTTTATTCTTTATTATACCCACTGCACCCAGCACAATGCAGGCACTCACACATTTGCTGAAGGGGGAAAAACAAAAAGAGCTAACTGAAAATGACAGTCAACATAGATGCTAGAAAGAGACGGCATGATATGGGAATAAGATCTCTCAGCTCAGTTGTAAAGAAATTTAGAGCACGGGTAGATGGATTAATGCCAGGAAAGACTGGGAAAATCTCTTCCTTTGATACTACAACAAAGGAAGAGAGAACAAATATAGAAATAAAAACAGATAAGCATTTGTGCCAGGTGCCCATAGTTTGCCTTGTTTCAGCCTCTCCGTGGCGAGGTCCTCAAGCAGGAGCAAGGGTGGATGAAAGAAAAGATGAAGGCTTGAGGAGAGCAGAGGTGGTCTGGAAAACTCCTGTGGTAAGAGAGCCAGAAAGTTCATAAGAAAATATGGAAAGTTATAAAAGAAAGTGTCAGGAGCTGAGGATTTGTTTGCTATAAATGTGTATACGGCTTCTTGGGATTTCTCCAGCTGTGCTTCAGGGCCTAAATTCAGAGCTTGAGGGATGAGGTGGAGGCTCAGTGTTAATACAGCTAATCATGGAGTCCAAGATGGGGAAGAAGTCCAGTGACACCAGGAGGGGAGAGATTGTCCATGCAAAGTGGGAGGAGTACAGTCACTGGAAATCTTGGTGATGCCTGACAGCCAGGACCTGAGGACACAAGGTGGTGAGTGGGTCCATCTGGTCTCCCAGGGCTGGGAAGGGTAGGTGCTTGGGTACAGACCCGAATGTAAGTAGGGAGAAGGAGTCTAGCCAAGCTGCCTGAGCATGTTTATGGAGGGCCTGCTCATGTCATTTCCTCTTGGGAATTACATATTCACTGCCTCTAGTCATCACCATGTAGGAAGGTCAGCCAAGAGGTGGCAGGGCTCCAGCTACACAGGTAAATTTAGGGACAGTTCCTAAGAGGGTTAGAAGCTAGAAAGGTCACAATCTTGGAGTGACAAGACTACTGGGCTGGCTGTCAACATGGTGACTAGTTACTAGAATTCAAACAGAAAGAAATCATGAGGCAAGTGTTAAAGTCATCTTAGGAAGGTGAAAGCAGGTCTAGAGAGCACGGTGGATAACTTTAATATGTAAGTCAGGTGGTGAGAACAAGTGAGGATGCATGGTGGTTCTGGAACCAGTGCTAGGAAGGTAGAATCATTGCTCCCACCCCTACACCTACCCCAGCCCCACCCCCACATACATATACACACACATGCACACACTCCTTTCCTCTTTACAGAGAAGAGGAGAACATGAGGTCCTCAAGGGAGAGAATACTGGCACAGCATTATTTAGAGAAAGGCAAGTTTCTTATAAGATGAGATGAAATAAGGATATAAAGAGAGATACACTGAAATGGAAAACACCCAAAGCACAATCAAGAGACAACATAACTCAAGATGAGGCCATGCTAAGAAGAAGCACATTGGACCAAAGATCATCTTGGCCTATCCTAGTCTAGGTCCACATGCCTGGAGCTGGAGCTGGTAAATTGGCGTTTGCCCACAAATTTACCTTGGGTCACTTGGCTTGTGCTTGTGCCGTCCTAGGCTCAAGGAGAAGGACTCACAGCTCCAGTGCTGAGCATGGTTAGATGATAGAGATCAGGGAGTCAAACTCGTGCAGTTACAAATGCTTCGCTGGTACAAGAATTAGCCTGCTCAGTCAAGGTGACTCAGATGGTCTGGCATCTGCCCAAAGAAAAGACAGGTATTCTGGGAAGAAAAGCCTGGTGATAGGAAGTCCTAGCATATGCATTGCCACTCTTAAAGTCACAAAAGTTTGAGTTTGTTGAATTCTCTTGAATATAATAAAATTAATGGGGCCTCACCCATTAGAAGAGCTATAGAAGCATCCAGGGTGCTAGATTCTGGATGATGAATGCATTGAAGAAGCAAACTGCCATGACCATGTTCCCACCTGCCGCTCCCTCCTCACTTAGGAGCCTAAGGCCTGTGCCTGCTCCTCCCTCCTTCCCACTAGCAGCCTTTCTGCATAGCCTCAGATGCATCTCCTAAGGACAAGACGGGAAAACATCTCCCCTTGTCAGGACCAGTAGTTGAGATGTTAGTCAGGGGGTATGTAGGATGTTTGGGGAGGGGGCCAAATGGGAAGAGGCTAGGAAGAGATGAGTCTAGTTAAAAAGGGTGCCAAAAGGGTCTAGCCCAGTTGGCGTAGCAGTTAAGTGCGAGCGCTCTGCTTCGGCGGCCTGAGGTTCTCAGGTTCGGATCCCGGGCATGCACTGATGCACCACTTGTCAAGCCATGCTGTGGCAGCATCCCATATAAGGTAGAGGAAGATGGGCACGGATGTTAGCCCAGGGCCAATCTTCCTCAGCAAAAAGAGGAGGATTGGCATTGGATGTTAGTTCAGGGTCGGTCTTCCTCACACACACACAATAAAGGGATGCCAAAACCAGTTCAAGTGTGATAACAAAAACAGAGAATGATATGTTGAACACTCATATGCTTATGTCCAACTTTATCCAATCTAAACATTATTCCGTATTTGCTTCCAATTTTTCTAAGAGAAATGACATGTTATAGATACACCTGAGCTCCTCTGCATATTCTTTCTAGGTCCATTTCCTCTGCTGCTTCCTCTTGGAGATAACAACCACCATCCTGAATTCTGTGTTCATCATACTCATGCATGTTTTCAACTCTTAATATATATTTATATCCATAAAGAGCGTACAGTATTGTTTTTTAGGGTTTTAAAACTTATTTAAATGTAACCATGGTTTATTAGTAATCATTCCACAATTTGCTTTTTTTCACACAATATTGTGTTTATGAATTTATTCATCTTGATAGTTGTAGCTCAAGTTTTTTCAGTTTATCTGCTTTATAGTATTCTATTGAATAAATATATTATAACTAATCCATTTTTCATATTGATGGACATTTGTTTCCATTTTGTTGCTTTTACAAATAATAATGTAATAAACATTTTGTACATGGTTCTTTGTTTACATGTGCAAGATTTTCTTAAGGATATAGACCTAAAAGGAGAATTTTTGGTTAGGAACGTTTTATTTATTTATTTATTTTTATTTTTTGGTAAGGAAGATGGGCCCTGAGCTAACATCTGTTGCCAATCTTCCTCTTTTTGCTTGCGGAAGATTGGCCCTAAGCTCACATCTGTTGCCAATTTCCCCCTATTTTGTATGTGGGACACCACCACAGCATGGCTTGATGAGTGGTGTAGGTCCGCACTCGGGATCTGAACCTGTGAACCCTGGGCTACTGAAGCGGAGCACATGAACTCAACCACTATGCCACCGGGCAGCCCTAGGAACGTTTTAAGCTTCACCATTAGTCTCAAGAGAGAAGGGTTTTGTCTGTTTTGTTTGCTGTAGGATCCCCTGTACCTAGAACAGTCCTTAGAAGCAAAAGCACTCATGATTATTTGTTGAGCAAATGAATGAATAAAATTTTATTTTTGTTTCCCTAAACCAAAAGAGGACTCCTTTGGCTTGTTTCTCTCTGGTCCATTAAGTCTCTTCTGCTCTGCCCCTTCCTCCCCACGTTTGGACATGGGAGTGGTGTACTGCTTGGCCGGGCCTCTAAAATCTCCTATACGGGATCATCTGTGTGCTTTCCCCTTCTGCTGCCTTGTTACAGTCAAGAACTTTGGAAGCTACTTGGAATATTTGTAGAGCCGTGTGAGTGAATCACGTGATTGAAAACAGCCTCCCACTGCTTTGAAACACGCATTTTGGATTGTACATGAATTAAAAGTAGACTTCTACTGTGTTAAGTCCCTGAGATTTGGAGGTTTATCTGTTATACCACTCAGAGTCCCCCTAACTAATGTAGGGACAGTGACTACCTTGTTTATGACGCTCTCCTTGGTGCCTGGCAGAGTCTGTGGCATGTGGCAGAGATTGAATAATACTTGTTGAAGGAAGGAAGAAAAAAAGGAAAGGAGGAAGGAAGAAAGGCAGGGAGGAAGGGAGTGAGGAAATTATGTTTCCAGAGCTCAGTAATCGTCTTGCATGGATCCAACTCTTTTGCCCCATACGTCCCCATTGTCTTCCTCCCATCTCCTCTACTTTTCTTTATGCTGAAAAATGCAGTAGGGAATCTTCCCTTGGGAATTTGCCAAATGTAGTCCAGGGAATGCATATTTTTGGTAAATTTAGTTTTAATAATATCTATGAGCTAATTAAATGAATCTGAAACTATTTCATAAGAAAAAGATTTTAAAAGGCCTATTCTCAAACGAGAATAATGATAATAAATTTTCCCCTTAATAAGGCCTAATAATGCAAGCAATTTTTAATCCTAGTACACCTGCAATTCTAGGCTCAAGGGACTTTTGAACTAAGTCATTTAGAAAATAAGAATATTATATACATTGCATATGGTAGGTGTATATGATATATATATTGTCAGCAGAAATAAAATTTGTCGTAGAAGCTTCTCTATCCTGTTTCCTTCTCCTTCCTGGGTACATGAAAGACTACACGTTCAGCCCCTTTGCAGGTAGGTGGTACAGTGTGAATAGTCCTAGCTAATGTGAGTAGAAGACATGTGTATGTCACTTCTGGGCTGTGACAGTGCAAAGCCTCTGCATAACCTTCTTGATCTCTCTTCTCCTTACTTGTTGGATTTTGCGTGAGCAAGAACTAAACCTTTGTTGTGTTAATCCGCTGAGATTCAGGGGTTGCTATGTTGCCAAGGAACAGCTGAGCCTAGCCTAACTATACAACAGCTGAGGAGGGTTACTGAAGAGGCAGTGCAGACATAACTAACGACATAGCTACTTCCTAGGTGACTTGTAGACCTTTTCACTGATCTTCATCACTAGTCCTGGGGTGAAAGGACTAAGCTCTGTATTTCAGTCTCAAGATGGCAAGAAAAGGCAGAAGGTTCAGTGTAGGTAGTGCTCAGGATAAAGGGCGCTGACAAAGCAAAATCACACAATTAGGACCAGCGTGTTGAAATTCTAGACCCGACTGAATCCACACCCCATTCTGCGACCTGTGGCCACAGAGATTTAATCTTCTCAATGGTTCCTTTTCTTGTATTCAGATGACATCAATCATGGCTGGGAAGCCATTCCACCAAACAAAGGGAGCTACACAATTCAATACAGTTCAACTTCACTCTCCATGCTGTTGCATATGGCACTAGAACACATCGCTTCCCCAAATTATCTGCTCTCATACTAAAAATGCTGTTACACGGCTTATTAAAGATATACTCTACTGAAAGGTAATTCTATTATCTTGAAAATCTGTGTTTCTTGGTCTGATTTTTTTTCCTCCTTGATGTTAAATACTGTGCTGTTGGTGCTCTTTGAGTTTTAATCTCATTTAAATGTGATCATTTATAGCAACTTTCTTATGGGATAACTTCTTGCCCTTTCATCTTTTTCAAATACAAACAGACAAAAGATATTATTTCAATGCAAAATCTAAAACTCAGAAGCCACAAAAGAAACCTGCGGTGGCCTCTGCACAGTTTATTAGTTGCAGCTTTGGAAACAAAGAAAAACGTTGACATTTTTATACCCTAATTACTCAGGCCAGGCAGAATCTGGATGTCTGAATATCTCTATTATATCTAAAAATGTGTCTTGGAAGCATTCCTCTCAGTAGAAGAGAAGCAAGCCAGATTTTTGACTAACTGTACAATTACAAGGTAAAGAGAAGGCTCCTGATGGAAAGATTGGACAGATTCCATATATGCAATCTAACTAGCACAGAAAAATGCATGGGCAAACGAAGATGTGGCTAAGCAGAGTCCATGTTCGCAAGGCAGTTGCTGTCATTTTCAAATTTCAACAGGCAGTAAACATTCCATTCCGACTCCAACATGCATATTGCATCTGTGCACTTTTTCCACTGTCAGTCTGGCTGCTTCATCAGCTGTTGCAAATCCCTTCCCTGGTGTCCTAGTTTCCATATTCTGAAACTAAGTGAATACTGGTATCTGTCTGCTACAGATATACCTGAATATCCCTCGCTAACGCCCTCCTCAGCTGCACAGATTCAGATGAACAAAGACAAAAATAAAATGAAACAGAAAGATAAAAATACAATAAGGGATTCACTGTGTGAAAATTCACAAAAAGAGGTTGAGTAGAAGCTTGTTTTGCTCCCAAATTCCCACTTTATCTCCTGGGCTGTTGGTGATGACCTTGGCTTGCTCTTCATTAAGAAAACATAAGATCTCAGACAAGGCTAAGATCTCTCATCTTGCTACCACCAAACCTACACGCCAGCCTGCTTCTGCACTCACCTCTCTTGTTAGCTTTTGATGAATTCTTGATGCTATGTCATCTCTCTTCTCAAAACTGTGTCTGCTCGGTTCTCCCTTTGACTCTGCATCACCGATAATTACTCCCCTGTACTGCCCTCATGGCACACAAACATATTTTACTGTCTCTTTATGCATCCCTACATCTACTGCTCAATTCTCTTCTCTCTTTCTTGGCCAAATTTCTCAAAGAGTGGCGCATGCATACTGCTCTTCATTTACTTGTCAATCCACTGGAATTTGGCTTTACTCTCATCTTTCCATTGAAGTTTCTCTTGTCAAGGTCTCCATGTTGCCTCATCTCAGCAGCGTTAGACACAATTAACCCTTCAAGCTTCTGTGACACCAAAGCCTCTGCTTACTGCTCTAGTTACTCCTTCTGTGTTCCTTTGCAGGATCCAGGACTGATATTCAGCTGGTCTGTACCAGTTAGGCTATACCAGTTGCTAAAATACTTCATACCTGTTTTAGATAGCTACTGTCCCCAGCCCTCCTGCTCTCTTGGCCTCTCCTCTGGACCCTGCTGAACATTAGCTTAATCTAGCACAGCAGGGGCCTCTAGAACCCTGTTTTAGGATTGCCACTGGCATCTGACCTGATTGGCCAGTGTCTGTGCTGACGCTTGTGACCACTTGGATTCCTCTGCTGCCTGATCTCTAAATGTCTTGGAGGCCCAATGCTTTGTCCTGAACTTCTGCTCTTTCCCCTCTATGTTTTCTCCCTGAGGGATCTCACCTCTATCTATTGATTTAAATTTCTCCAATCTGTTGATGATTCCTAAACTTTTATCTTCATCCCCATCCTCTCCCCAGAGTTCAACTGTTTCCCCGACATTTCCTTTTGGATGAACTCAGAGACATCTCAGACTTTACAGGTCCCAACTGACCTGTTAATTCACCACCTTGGCCCCCAACTTATTGGTCTGTAGTCTTTTCCGTAGCCCAGTTGCTCAAGATTCCTCCTTCACCCTCGTTCAACTCGTCCATTTCTCTTCCATCTTCTGTCAGTTTTGCTCCACAATAGATCTCATGTGCATCTTCATATCATTTCTCTGCTGAACCACTGAATAGCCTCTAATCTGCGTTCTCTGCTTCCAGTCTGTTTTCCTCAGAGTGGTCAGAATGGTGTAAAAACGTATATCCTATTATAGTATTCCTCTGCCCCAAATTCTTCAACAATTTCCCACAGCACTTGGAAGAAACCAAAATACATAAGTAATAAGTAAGTAAGTGTGCTACTTCCTGTTTTCTTTCTACTTTCTATATATGCTTAAAATTTATGTTTGTCTTTTTAGGTCTCATTGCATATATATTTGAAATATTAAAAATAGATCTCATCTTACAAAAATGATTAATCTCTTTTTGATTGATGCTGGATGATGATGATACCGAATGCTTATATAACACTATATTTAAGGCAAAATTTTAAATGTTACACATACACTACCTCATCTAAACCTCATAACAATTCTATAAAGCAAGAATTATTATTATCCCCACTTTACAGAAGACAAAGCCGAGGCATGGAGAAATTATAAATCTAGTAATCTTTTATTTCAATTCTTTATAATGATGCCTTAATTGATTTCTTAAAAACAAAATTGATTGGATTAAAAAAAATTATGTCATGCAGAAAAGTTGTCAGAAGTTCTGGTTCCAGGTATGATGGAGTAAGCACAAACCACCCTGTCTCTCACTGAATGCAACTACAAGACCTAGACAGAACTCATGGCTCGGATATTTGAAGACCCTTCAAAGGAAATATATATTAGCAGGCAGATCAAGGAAGAACATTAGAATTCAAAATAGCACTGAATGTTGGTGAGTTTCCTATTTCATTTTCCCCCTAGTATCTCCCAACCTGAACTTGCCGCAGCTGGAAATGCGGAAGTGAGCACTGTGATGCAGACAGGGAGGGATCAGGAGTAGCACTCTAGTCCTGGCTTGAGAAGAATAAAGGGGTCTACTAAATTTCAGAGGGTGGTGGGGAATCATCCCTTTATTTTTTATTTTCTCCAGTCTCCCAGATCCCAGCCACCAAATGGTCCTGTGGCAGCAGTGGCAGCAGTGACAGCAGTGGCAAAGGCAACCTGCTAGAGTCGAAACTCCAAAAATCAAAAGGAGCGGAACTTTTCTCTCTGTTCAGTGGAGTTGAAGCTCTGAGAGGCAGGACCAAATCCCAGTGCTTCCCATTCTCCCTCTGTCTCTCTCTTTCTCATCTCCTCCTGCCACTTGGCCCGAGATATGGTGCAGTTGTGGGAGTGGGAAGTTTCTGGCTCGAGGACAAACAAGAGGAGACTAGGGAACTGGAAAATACCAGGGAAGTAGTGAAGAGCACACCTAGGAAACAGAAAGTAAGGTCATCGCCATCCCAGTTCTCTGTGGCTTTGGGAATTAAGGCAAAAACTCAGCTGATTTTTGTGACTCAAGTGAGGTTAATTGAGGGATGGGAGCCAATAGCTTACCCTTGTGATCACTCTGCAAAGCAGTCGCCCAGCCTGAAGGGATACAGCTTGTACTGCTGGCAAGAGCCACAGGAAAGTTTGACTACCCTCCAGTGATCTTTTAGGCTGGTTAGCTGTATTGGAGCTGAATGCTGCCCATGAAAACTCTGTATACCACCTACACTGACATCTCCATTTTAGCAGAGGCCATGAAAAACAGAATGATTGAGGTCTAAGTCATGGGCCCTTCCCTCCACCCAAACAGCACCCAGCTGTGGCTGAGTCTGCATCATCATGCCAGGAACCAGACCAGGGAATAGCACCACAGCAGGGGCCGACAAAGGAGTGACCATGCCCAGGCTTCTGGATTCCATAGACTGCCTTCACCTTCACAGGAAGGTGGTCCCCCTACCCTCCAGCTCTTCTGCTGCTTCTGCAGAGGGTGCAGCTCAAAGGGAAAAAAAAGGGAGGGATCATGAGAAGGATGGGGAAAGCAGGGCAGGCCAAGTTCTGCAACTCGCTATTTCCAACAGCAGCAGCAGTACCTGCTCCTGAATAAAAAACCAGCCTGAGCAGAAGGGTGAGATATCTAAGCTTTTAGAAAAGTCTAAGATGTAAACCAGTATCAGATGAGACTGAGATACTTTATTTGATGTAATCAAGTAGATCCCTCCTCCTCCTATCCCTGTACCTAGGCAGTGAGATTATGAGAGCAAGTTTATTATCAATTATTCAAATAAATTAAAATTTTTCATGTTTGTAGAGTGCTGAGTCGAGACCTTCAATCACTCCCACAACAGAAGGAAGAAAGGGTAAGGAATAGATTATGGAAATAACAACAGGAGAGAGATACGAAAGAAACAACAATTCATAGAAAGTTCAAGGCTTTTCTTTCTCTTGGATCATTTTCTTTTTTTTTTTTTCTAGCCTGCCAGAGTCCCCTTCAGCTCTCTGAGGCCAGCCTCCTGTTCAGGGTACCTGCCCAGGTCCCACTTCTGTCTCCTAAACCATGGGAACTTCTGGCTTTGCTCTGTGCCCAGTGCTGCCTCCCAAGCAACCGCACTGAGCACCCACGGATTAGCAAGTCTGCACGGGCTGCCGTCCAGTCTGTGCCTGGGCTGAGTGCTCCTGACCAAAGGCAGCCCTAAATGTCACTGACCTCTCAAATGACAGCCTTTGTATCGCATATGATGTTTGGAGGGCCCCAACTCCCTGAAACATCAGGTCTTGTTGAGATGGGGTTTGTTTTCTTCCTATTTGTGAATAATGTCAGCTGAAGGAAGTGAATGCATTTTGAAGTTTGGGGATAAGGAATATGTGATTTCAGATGACTAGAGGAAAATTAAAAAAAAAACACAACTTTGAAATTTAATTGAGTTTCCGAGAAGCAGCTTTAGGAATATCTATATAGAGATTTTGCTATCAATACAGTATATAGATATCTATAGCTTCACTTATAGGATTATTGATTTCCTTCTATCTATAGTCACAGAGATCTGTAAATCTTACATATAGCTCAACACTAACATATTAATGTATGTCAATAGATCTGGTTAGTGTGAATTATGCTTCCATGATGAAGCCCAATTGATGATTGTTTCACTGTTATGCCTATTTTTCACTGATAGGATGGAATTCTTTATGATTTCCTCAATTTTAAAGTTAGCTAAAGGAGGAAAGAGGGAAATGAAAGAGAATACATGGAAGCAACCAGTTGCGCAGGGGCATGAGGGTTAAGAACGGCAAGTGGCTCAGAAGGTGCCTATCCCTGGTCACCTAGATAGCTTCTTTGGCAAGGTAACAGCAGCCCCTTGTTGAAGGCTCGGTAGAATTGAGAGGGGCCCTTTCTTTGGCCCCTCTCAATCAGCCACAAAACACAGTAGGGCACATTCATTAGCCAGGGTTTCCTTCACAGCCTTGGCACACTTTGCAAGCATCAGCCAGGTGCCAGCCTCCACCAGTGGTGTCTGATCATGACTCATTTATTCACACTCCGTCCTATTTTCCTATAACAGCATAGAATTTCTTTAAAAGAAATAAGTTAAATCGTAGTTGGCAGTCCTTATAAATAAACACACACACATACCACTTTTACAAAACAAATAAAAAAAAGAGATAAAGTAATCTAGTTGGTCAAGATCCTTATGGTTAGAGAATATTTGGGGAAATAAAAAAAGGATATGGTTAATAATTTAATTGTTGGTAACAAGATAAAATTAAAATGACTCAACCAATGTCAGATTGCAAATACTGTGCTTGAATCAGGGGTAGACAAGTATTACTATTTTGCTCATTTGCTGATGAATTTGTTAAATTATGCATTTAAAAATATCACTTCCCAGACTATACGTACATGGCTAACCCAGCTTAGAATGTTCTCTTTCTTCGTACCCCTTATGTTAAACTCCTCTTCCTTCAAGGTCATGTCCCATCTCTTCACCAAACTTGCTGACAAATTTCCCCTCCACATCCTGGGTAAAATTTGCCACATCCAATTATACTTGCTTACCTAAATGCCTAACTTGCCCTCTAAATGCCTTCCCAGGGGAACTGTAAACTCCTTGAGGACATTCACCATTTCATTTCACTCTGACATTTCACTTATTTCCTTCATTGCACCTCTTGTCCAGGGCACAAATAAACTCAATCAATTGTTTAAATATTCAAGCTTGTGGCTACACAATGTATCTCTATGAGTAGGCAACTGAAAATAAAATGAAAATCCTAATTCAGTCAGAGGGACCCTCGAATGGTGGAATTGGAGGGGTGTCAGTGAATTTATTGAATCTTACAGTCATACATTGAGCCACGTTGCAATGTTGCTCTCACCATGTTGGTAGTTGGAAGAGAGAGATGAGTGAAATGTGGTCTGTAAGCTCTAGGTGCTTATAGATGGTGGGGTGATCATCAGGTCCAATCCTTTTTGTAGATGAGGAAACAGAAGCTTAGAAAAGTGCAGTGACTTGCCCAGGTCATGCAGCCAAGAGCAGCAATCTGGCACTCCTCCCCAGCTTCAGCCCTCACACAGCATCTGCGCAATTTTTGTTGCCTATGAATAACATCTATTCAATTCTTACTATCTTTTTGCTTAAATAATTTAGAAAAGAATCTTTTGAGTTATTATCAATAAATGGCAAACCAGCATCGTTTTCTGTGAGTAGCAGGTAAATACTAATGTTCTTTAAAATATATTACTTTTAAAATAAAAAAACTAGAGAGAGAAGTCAAGATGGTGGCATAAGCAGACTCTGAACTCACCTCCTCCCATGGACACAGCCAATTTACAATTACTCTTGGAAAAATTACCCCTAAGACAGAACTGAAAACTGGATAAGAGGAACTCCTGCAACAAACGACAATCCTAATTGAGGTGGAAGAGACAGAAATTCCCTTCTGGAGAGAAAAAACGCCGCCTTCACAAGCTGCAGTGCTTCACGGCCACCCGGGAGCAGCCCACAGGTACGCAGCCTCCCTGGAGGAGCAGGGCCCTGAGCCAAGAGCGTGCGCGCTGTGGGCATTTTGCGGACCCAGCACAATCGAGTGGCATAATATCTGACTTTGCCTGCCACTAAAACATTGGGGAGTACCCCCAGAAAAGCTGGTTCACAAAGAAATTAAAACCGGCTCTTAAAGGGCCCACACGCAAACTCACCCGTTTCAGAAAGCAACCGAAAATCACCAGAAAGAAAGGTGCACAGTGCTTTGGTGAAAAGAGACTCACCTGATAGGCTCTGAGTGCATGGCAGTGACAGGTGAGACCTCTCCAGGGACCGGGACATTGGCAACGGCCATTGTTGTGGCCTGGCGTGGGCATGCTGACACAGACGCCATTGGAGTTCTCCTTGGGGCCTGCTAGCCCAGGGTCTACGCCACCCACTAGAGCACTGATTTAATGCAGCTCAGCCAGGGCGGGCAGCCCACTCTAGAGACTGGCCCCACCCAACAACAAGCTCTCAGGCAACTTGTGGGCCTGCATAGATTGGTGACTGGATTCTCTGCAGCCTGGCAACTGAGCCCACTTCAGTGGGGCAGGGTGTGCACAAGGAGCAGGTGGAGAGTGTGGGGCAGTGGTGGAGTGTGTGGGGCTTCTGCTGTGGAGAGACTGAGTCCACTTCAGGAGGTCGGGATGCGCACACGGGGCAGGACTGTGTTGACTGTGTGTGTGGGTCTGTGGGCAGCAGGGCTTGTGAGCTGCAGAAGACTTGTGCTTCTCAAAGACCCACATAGGGGGTTTGCCCCACCTTCCAAAGCCTGAAACAACTGGGTGCTCCCGTGCCTGAGGCCAGACCCACCCAGCTGCAATCCTCACAGAGCTGACAAGAGACCTAAAGGCTGGAGGCTTATAGCATTTGTAAGCCCCTGGGCCTAACAACCTGCCACACTGGGGGCCTACTCACTTAAAAGAAATTCTGAAACACAAATGTGGTATTAGAACTTGCAGCCAACTGTGCTGGGGCTCCCCACACCTGATAAAGAGACTGAAGGGCCCACAACAACTACAAGCAGCTGAGCACTACAACAGCTGGCCACGAGCATAACTCAGCCTCCCTGGGCACCTAAAGGGAGAGCAAACACGCCACAACAGAAGGACACACGTAGCACACATAGGGGTCACCCCTGGCACATTGAGAACTGAGGGAAGCACACTGCAGGCCTCCTAAGGCATCACTTATATAAGACCATCTATCCAAGAGCAGGAGACGTAGCTGACCTACCTAATACACAGACACAAGCACAGGGAAAGAGGCAAAATGAGGAGGCAAAGGAATACATTCCAAGTAAGGTAACAGGACAAAACTCCAGAAAAGGAACTAAGTGAAACAGAAATGAGCAACCTACCCGATAGAGAGTTCAGACAAAGAGTGTTAAGGATGCTCACTGATCTAGGGAGAAGAATAGATGAACTCAGTGAGAATGTCCACAAAGAAATGGAAGATATAAAAAATAACCAATCAGAAATGAAGAATACAATACTGGAAATGAAAAATTCACTACAATGATATATCACCTCACGCCCATCAGAATGGCTATAATTAACAAGACAGGAAACAGCAAGTGTTGGAGAGGATGTGGAGAGAAGGGAACTCTCATACACTGCTGGTGGGAATGCAAACTGGTGCAGCCACTATGGAAAACAGTATGCAGATTCCTCAAAAATTTAAAGATAGAACAACCATATCATCCAGCTGTTCCACTGCTGGCTATTTATCCAAAGAACTTGAAAACACCAATGCGTAAAGATACATGCATCCCTGTGTTCATTGCAGCGTTATTCACAATAGCCAAGACTTGGAAGCAACCTAAGTGCCCATCAAGGGACGAATGGATAAAGATGTGGAATATATACACAATGGAATACTACTCAGCCATAAGAAACGATGAAATCCAGCCATTTGTGACAACATGGATGGACATTGAGTGTATTATGCTAAGTGAAATAAGTCAGAGGGAGAAGGTCAAATACCGTATGATCTCACTCATTAAGTAGTAGATAAAAACAACAATAAACAAACACATAGAGACAGAGATTGGATTGGTGGTTACCAGAGGGGAAGGGGGGAGGGAGGAGAGCAAAAGGGATAATTTGGCACATGTGTGTGGTGATGGGTTGTAATTAGTATTTGGGTGGTGAACATGATGTAATCTATGCAGAAAAAGAAGTATAGTGATGTACACCAGAAATTTATACAATGTTATAAACCAATGTTACTGCAATAAACAAAAAATTAAAAAAAAATAAAACAAAAAAACTAAAAGTTGTGTTACCACCTAAAGTCCACATTTTTGGAAAACATTACATTACATCAAAATCTATATTGACCAATCAGAAGAATTAGTGTGTATTTCACACAGATATTACTATATACAAATGTGATGACCCACATATGAAAAATCAATCTTTTTGAAGAAGTCTTATCTATCTAATTTGATCTGTTATGCCCCAAATGCAAAAGAAAAGAAAATTCAGAACCATTTAAAACTAGTCAAGAAAAAAGTATATTAGCCCTGCAAAAGTGAAGGTGCTAATGGGTATGCAGCAAAAAACAAAACTAAGAAATCAATTAGAAGGCATGTGTGAGACAGCAAGTCTTCAAGAATTCAGAATTAGTTTAAAAAGGCAGAGAAAAACAGCACTAAGTCCTACCTGGCAGTTTATTTAAACTTTGCTAAAATCAGAGTTGACAATTCTATTGACTCTAAAACGTATTCCCATTTCTCTGTGGATAAAACATTATAGTTTCTGAATACAGGAAAAACCCAGTCTTTATTAACCTGAATATTTTCTAAATTGGGCATTCTAGTTAGCTGATTTTAACTGTAGTTTACCAAGGGTTAACCAGAAAATATTTTAATTTTAACTGTCATTGTTAAAAACGACTTTTGAAAATATGACGGCATAATTTTCTGTCAGAGTTACTACAGAATACCAAATATAATGTCACGTTTCTTTGATTATTTTTGATATTGTGGTGGCTCAGGCTAAGTCTTGAATTTAAATGATTTCAGTTTCCTGAGCACCTGTCACGAGCTGGCCTTCTGCTTTCATTACGCAATCCCATTCAGCTCTTCCCATGTCACAGCCAGACAGTACTATTAACCCCTTGTGCAGATGAAGGAACTGAGCTATCAAAAAACTAAGTAACTTGCCTGGGGTGTAATAAGGATTCTCGGGCAAGTCCGTCTGATTTCCAAGTTCATGCTCTTAATCGCAAGTGTAGCAGAATTGCGGTGCACAGAATCCTGGCCTGAGGTGCACAATCAGCATGACATTCCTTAGTCTTAAAATATATGAGGTTTTTTTTTAACATTTTATAATCTGGCAATTTCCCTTAAGCCTTGGATACAATACAAAAGGAAATTCACATTAACTGAAAACTCAGGTAGCTGAACTCTAGTTAATTAAGCTTTAATAGCATGTAATTCCTAATAATTAAAGATGCTTTTGGTGTGCATCTTACCTAGATAAAGTAATATTGGACATGGGCACGCTTAAATTGCTTCTTTTGAAGCTCAGGTGGAAACATTCTAATAATACTGAAAGAATCTAACTGCTGACCAGCAAATCCATCTCCTGAACGTTATGAGGTCATCCCTAGCCAAGAAATGTTCAAATTAAAACTTTTAGAGCTATGCTTAAAATGTCAGGAATAAAATTCCTCCCTCCCACCACTATAATATTTCCTCATTATTCCTACATTTTCCCTAAACGTGTGGTAATTCTAAGAATTGAGAAAAAGAACCTGCTAGAATCAATGCCTTTGTGACTTTAGCTAGAATTATTCTATTACTAAAACAGTGAACATCTATGATTATTGCATCCTGATAGATACCAGGTGGAATTTCATTAAAATTATTATAGAGTTTTATTACTCAAGGTTTATTAGAAAATAAGATTATGCAATCCATCTCACTTGTGAGAAAATTTTACTTCTCACAAACCATAGTACTTCTGACTGTACCTAAATCACTCCATCTCCCTCTTTCCTGAATTAGAAAACAGCTTGTTTTTCTTTCACAAACACATCACTATCTTTTTGTGTGTGTGTGAGGAAGATCAGCCCTGAGCTAACATCCATGCCAATCCTCCTCTTTTTGCTGAGGAAGACAGGCCCTGAGCTAACATCTATTGCCAATCCTCCTCCTTTTTTTCCCTTTTTCTCCCCAAAGCCCCAGTAGATAGTTGTATGTCGTAGTTGCACATCCTTCTAGTTGCTGTATGTGGGACGCCGCCTCAGCATGGCTGGACATGCGGTAGGTCGGTGCGCGCCGGGATCCAAACCTGGGCCGCCAGTAGCGGAGCACATGCACTTAACCGCTAAGCCACGGGGCCGGCCCCAACACATCACTATCTTAAAGAACAAAGGGACAACAGAGGAGCTCTCTCCCAAGCTCACACACAACCAGTTGATGCTTTCTTCCCGCGTGATTTCGCACCGTCCACCCAGTCCTGCAGGGGCTGACCCAGCCTTTGTGTCTGGCTTGTCCAGCTCCTTCCCTTCTACCCCTGAGTCAGTGGAGAGCCTGGTGCACAACCGGTGTTCTCTCCAGCCAGCCTCCAGCCTCAGGCACGCGTGTCCCCTCTTGTGCCTTGATTTCTTTTGTCTTTAGGTAGAAACAGTGACAGACTCTACCTGTCTGTCTTTGAAGATTAAACGAAAGAATGCACTTAACATGAAGACATATAATAAACGCTTAATAAACGTTAGCTCTTATTACTAAGCTGGATGGGTACTCCTGGCAGGACACTGTTCCTATCCATTCAGACCTGGCTGGGTCTGCCCATTATATGTTTCTATAGCATCTTGACCTTCCTTGTAACACTCATCATACTTTTAATTACTTACTCAATGTCTGTCTCTCAGCTAGATTATACACACCTCAAGAACAAGTCTGTCTTTTTTATTATTATTTATAGCCCTAGTGTCTACCACAGAGCCTGAAAATGAGTATTTGTTAAATGAATGGAAGTTAATTGCTGAAGCTATAAGACTAATGGGTTCTTTGGGCAGACATTCAATTATCATTTTTAAAAATTGGTCGATTTGCAGGAACTATGTATTGAGATTAATCAGTATTGTGCTACACATTATTTTGTGAAGTAATTCAGAGGAAAACATAATAATAACAACAGTAGTGGTATCCAAGTTTTCCATACCCTCTCGTGCTTTATAGTGTGTTCATACCTATTATTCCGTCTCAGGCACTCACAGAATATGAGGTGGAAGAAACTCCGGTCATCTCATCCAAAGCTTCATTTGAGAGACAAGGAAGCTGAAGGCCATCCTTGTACCAACCGCATTCTCCAAAATGCCTCCCACAAATAGGGCACCAGAAAAGCCCTCGGACTGTGACTGTATGTTCTACGAGCTCAAAAGTCTAATTCATAATTTTCCTGAGTATCACTCAAATAGCTTGTGAAAGGATAGGAAATCCCACAAAAATGGGCAGGTAGAATGGGAAGGTGGAACGACAACTTGGTGGTTAAGACACAGACTCTTCCCTAGAGTGTCATGAGCCAGCAGCAGGGGTCACAGTCAAGGCTCAGGATGGGAGCTGTTGTCATGAACTGAAGTGAACCACAGCCCTGCTGAGCAAAGCAGGCAGGCGCTGTCCCCAAAAGACCCACAGCAGTCACCTCTGCACGACTCATTCCCCCACCGGAGCCAAGTGGGTAACCGCTGGGCTTGTCAAGCGCAGCCCTCTGTATGGTTTTCTGGCCAGCTTGGAGAAGTGTTCCTGGCATCTGTCATTGCATTCTGTCTTTTCTGCTGACTACAGATATCTCCCTTTAGCTCTCCAACATGGAACACCTGGGAGTCTAAAGGAAAATCCTTCCATCAGTTAGGCATATGGGAAATGCTTTCTGATAACGACATGGAAGAGAATGATCTTCCACATGACCCAAACTTCAATCAAGTTCATACATTCACGGCTCAGGCCCACATGCTGGGAATATAGGACAGACTGCCCAGTCCCCTGATTTTGGCTCCTCTGCAGCCTGCGTGTGGTGGATACCTGCCAGGGCCCTAGAAGACCTGAGGAGAGTGGGTGGCCCAGTGGGAACCTTAGCAATTGCAGAGTTGAAACGGGGGGGAGCTAAGGTCAGGGACTTTTTTTGATAAAGTCAGACTCAGTCTTTAGTTCTCACTTCAGTCTTCCTTCTTGATAGCAAGTGGGGATGGACAAAGAGCTGACATGGAACATGGGCGATGTGCCTTGGTGCGGCGACGTGCAGACCATCTGGAGCTGGGCTCGCTGTGACTGTGGGAACAAGGGTGGGCTCTCTCCTGGGCATCTCAGCTTTCTCTCGAGGGGTGGTCTGGACAGCCGAGCGTTCCAGGAAGTCTTCCCACCGTCCCCTACCGCTGTCTGTGGAGTCCCCTCCCCCACATCTTTGTTATACTTTATAATTGTATAGAAATGTCTGAGTTTCCATCTTAGCCAGCCTACGCTTCTGATGGAGACTTTTCACATGCCCTGAATTAATGTCAAGCTAACATAGGATAAGTTGCTTTAAATGGTCTAAACTCAGCAGAAGAATAGCCACCCAGCATCATAATTATTTACTTTCAGTGGCTTGAATGTGAATGTCATTAAATCTTTACAACAGTTCTAGTGAATGCCATTCATTTTCCTTTGTAGATTCAAAGAATTACACAAGAGAGCTTTTCAATTTCATATGAACGATAAATCTTATACATGTTGTGGGATCTACTGGCCTATAAAAACCGAGTGAAGTAGTTTCTATAAGGGCTTACCTTGCTTGGAATAACTCAAGAACAAAGCTTCATTCTTCCTGTAGGGGAAGGGAAAGGAAAGGGAACAGGAGGGTTGGAAGAGGGGACCAGCCAAGTAGCCAGTCAATCATACTCCACAGAAGTGCGTGGGCAGAAACTGTACCGATGCAAAATTCAACAAATTGTGTACCTATTATGTGCAAGCCTGAGCAGATGTGGATCCCACCTTCTAGTAAAGGAGGTAAGATTTGTACATAAATATTTGAAACTGAATGGCAAGTAACAGGGTCCTCTGTCATTATGATGACAGCTATAATTTAGTGAGAACTTTATCTACTATGTGCAGGACCTGTGCTAAGTGCTTAATATCCATTATAAAAAGGATGCTAACAACAACAGAGGGGTACAAAGAAAGTGAGGCTCAGAGAAGTTGAGTAATTTGCCCAAGATCACTCAGCTAGCTGGACTTCAACTCCAGAACCAACTCCAAACAAGGGTTGCTAGATAAAATACAGGACACCAGTTAAGTGTGAATTTCAGATAAGCAATAATTATACTAAAAAGTATAAGTCAGTCCCAAATATTGCTGTTTTTATTTGCTAAATCTGGCACCCCTACTCCAAATCACATCTTATAAAGCTTTTCTTAAGTAGTGTGGAATTCGAGACTAGGAGAGATTCCTTCTGGTTAGGAACGTCACAAAATAGGCATTCCCTACACACGCATACTTCGTTTTATTGCGCTTTGCAGATACCGCGTTTTTTACAAATTGAAGGTTTGTGGCCACTCTATGTGGAGCAAGTCTATTGGAACCATTTTTCCAACAGCATTTGCTCACTTCGTGTCTCTGTGTCACATTTTGGTAATTCTCACAGTAGTTCAAACGTTTTCATTAGTATTATACTTGTTATGGTGATCTGTGATCAGTGATCTTTATTGTAATTGTTTTGGGGTGCCATGAACCACTCTCGTAAAAGATGGTACACTTAATCCGTAAATGTTGCGTGTGTTCTGACTGCTTCGTACACCAGCCATTCCCTGTCTCTCTCCCTATCCTTGGGCCTCCCTATTCCCTGAGACACAACAATATTGAAATTAGGCCAGTTAATAACTGTACAGTGACCTGTAAGTGTTCAGGTGAAAGGAAGAGTTGCACACCTCTCACTTTAAATCGAAAGCTAGAAATGTTTAAGCTTAGTGAGGAAGGCGTGTCGAACCTGAGATAGGCCATAAACTAGGCCTCTTGTGCCAAACAGTTAGCCAAGTTGTGAATGCAGAGGAAGTTACTGAAGGGAATGAAAAGTGCTACTCCAGGGAACACATGAATGATAAGAAAGTGAAACAGCCTTATTGCTGATGTGGAGAAACTTTTAGTGGTCTAGATAGAAGATCAAATCAGCCACAACATTCCCTTAAGCCAAAGTCTAATCCAAAGCAAGGCCCTAACTCTTCAATTCTGTAAAGGCTGAGAGAGGTGAGGAAGCCATAGAAGAGTTTGACGCTGGCAGAGGCTGGTTCATGAGGTTTAAGGAAGGAAACTGTCTCCATAACATAAAAGGGCGAGGTGAAGCAGCAAGTGCTGATGTGGACGCTGCACAAGTTATCCAGAAGATCTAGCTAAGATAGTTAATGAAGGTGGCTACACTAAACAATATATTTTCAATGTAGACAAAAGAGCCTTATAGTGGAAGAAGATGCCATCTAGGATTGTTCCACCTGCAGCATAGGCCAGACAAGCCTGCAAAGGAAGGAAATTAATGCTACAAATTTTTTGGCCAGTCTTCATGATTAAAAGGCCTAAGAGGTCTTAATAATCATTCTGTCTGGGAAGGAAAGAGGCAGATAAGCCAATCCATACATTACTGTTGTGAACAATATGTCAATATTGGTAGAGTGTCACAAATTTCTAAACCTCGTGTTTCTTCAGGGTCACAGTCTGCTTGCTACTTACCTGGGTCATCTGCTTTGATTTGCAGTCGGAACAGCAGAATCCTCCCCATCCTACAGCAAGACTGCAGTCCTTGCACAAAGAGCCTCATTCAAAGAAGCATCCCAAGCCCAACCCACCCCTCCCTGTCTCCCTGTACACTCTGACCAGGAAATAGCTTCAGATTCACTGACTTTGATCAAGCTTACAGGACCCATTCCCTGTGTTTCTGCTGTCTCTTAGCAATGCCTCCAAGAGGGGCCTTATTCAGTTGCCATCACTGCCTGCCACTTGGGAAAAGAAGTCTTCCAGGGTGAGGAGAAATCTCCCAGGTCCAGCGGGGTGCTGTCTCTCTCTAACGCACAACGTGGCAGTCTATGTCCCGATTTTCTGGTCCTGATTTCAAATTCTCCAGTGTTGTATTAAATGATGCATATTTTTTATGCTGAAATATGTTTTTTCATGATATTTTATTCTTTTCAATAAATGTAGTTTACTATTTTTAATTTATTTTTTATACTTTTGAATAAAGGTACAAACTTACAAGCCAAAGTCTTAATGTTCAGTTTGGAAACCATCCACTCGATGTTATGTATGATCACATGGTTGTTATGTTCCTTTGTAATGCGTGATGAAATTCACACATGAACTCAGGAGAAACCCAAACTCACCCCTTCTTTACATTTGATCAACCCACCAAGCTTTTCCTTCCTTCACGCAGATGGCCCCAAAGCCCATCTCAATTAAGAATTTTCCCCTGACTAAACAGAACAGAGGTGGGGAGTTTTCTCCTCTAATTATGATGTGCAGATAGTAACATGCACAACCCTCCTGTGCAGCCATCACCCCCCTGTGGGCCTACACCGATTCTTACACAAATACAAACCCTCATCCTCAGACTGCTGATGTTGCTTGCGTATGTCTAAAAATGCCTCTTTGCATATGGGTTTGTCTGCCTCAAACTTCAAGCTAATAGAAAGTAGGAAAAGAATCTTCTGCCTCTGTTTGTGCTTTATAAAGCACCTACAGAAACATTTAATAAATTCTTTTAATAATGCTTAAGGTAACTTACAGGTAGTCAACAGTAAAATTCCTGCAATTACTTCTAATTGTATTTATGTAATGCTTTTTTCTCAAAGTGCTTCAGAGGTTACAAGAAACAAGACAACACAATCAACGACCCTAGGCAACCAGCTGTAAGTGGTTCACACAACAGCAAAGAGGTGGTACAAGGGCAGTTTGCAGAGAACTATGAGAAAAAGCTCACTTACTAAGACAGATTGAGGATGAGAAAGGACAGAATTTTGCCATCAGATTTGTCAAATGGCATGAAAAGTAAAAGGATTTATTTGCATTGAAAATATTTACTTTATAGGTTGTTTAAAGCATGGAGTAAAGCCAGTTCTTTAGGATAATAGTCATCACTACTGGGGGGACATTATTCACAAAGATTATTCACAAAGTAGATCTAGAAAACTAGGTCAACAAGCTCAGCCAAAGGGAAATATTACTGTAATCCCTTGGCCACAGGCCCACCCAAGAACTCCTTCAAAATTACTCTCAGCCACGAGAGAAATACATTTTCATAAAAACACCACTAGGCTAAATTTATGACCCCAAAGATACTTTGAAATTTTACTCTACTTTGGATTGACTCCAACAATGCCTACCACCCCTTGCTTGACAAGTCACCAGCCTGGATGGCCGCCCAGTTTAATGCCTTACAAACGTGAAATGGAGGGAGTAGAAGATGTGAGGAAAGAACTGAAGGAATTAGTAAAAGAGAGATCACTTAGAGTGGCTTTGCAATCGGCGATCTAGAAGTTAAGAAATATTTATGCAGCACCTATTATGTGCAATGCACTTTGTGATGATCAAAAAAAAAGTAAGTTTTTCTATTTAAATCCTAAATAATCCTTGTTGCATTATGCACTGCAACAAGTTAAACTTGTTGAGGTTACAGGTACTGAAAGGATCTGCTCTATCGACTGTCACTGGAGTGCAGTTTCATTTGGGGAAATCTCAAATTCTTGAGGAACTGGAATTTTCTCCCCTTCACCTGTCTTCACCCTTCATGAATTCATCACACCTCCCCAGGTCAGAACTAAAGGACTTCGGGAAAAAATTAGAGCTCCCGTGTCATTCAGAGGGAGTTAAGTTGTGTGCTTCAAGGGTTATTCGGCAAGATTAGGAAGTGGGAGGCAGGGATATTAAATTCTGTAATCTGCAGAGTAACTCTAGGGAAGTTACTTCATAAATGCACCCACTCTTCCCTTAATTTCTGTGTTTCTCTCCTGCTTAAAACTCTCCAAAGTCTCCCCATTGTACATATAATAAAATTCAAACTCCTTATCCGAGACAATGAGGCCTACATGATCTAGCCCTGCCCATGGCTCTGACTTTTCCAATAACTTATGCTCAATGATCCTGCAAGTACCTGGGACTCTTGTGCTACCCCTGCTAGACACTTCCCCTCCCTGATCTTCCTGTGCCTAGCTCCTGCCCGTTAACAAGTCTCAGCCCCAAGGTCACCCTCTCTGTGAGGCCTTCTCTCATCACATGAACTGAACTATTCCTTCTAACACCCTCACCTCCTCCCTCCCTCTGTTTTGTTTTCTTCCAAGCACTTGTCACCATCTGAAGTCGTGTGTTCATGTCTTGTTTCCTTGTTTATCATTTCCTACTCCTACCAGAACATATGAGCAAGGACTTTGCTTGTCCTGCTCACTGCTGCATCCCCAGTGCCTAGGACAGTGCCTGACACATAGCTGGCGGTCAAGAAATATTTATGGAATGAATGAATCCAGAAGTTATTTGCCCAGCAACTTTATTCATCCAGAGTGTGACCATAGTCAAAGAAAGCAAAAGCATCATCTCTGAATACACAAAATTAGAAGAAAAAAATATCCATGTTAAAACTCCTGAGATTTTCTGCTAGATGAGCCACTGAACCCCGCACACAGAGCCTCTTTACTTTGCATAATTAACAAACTTGCTTTACAATGTAAACAAATTTGTTGTCTAGTCTCCTGGCTTGTGGTGGATTAAAAGCAGCCTGTTAGAGGTAGGCACACTACCAGCACTGAGAAGGGATGGGGGCAGGGAGGAAAAGAGAAGATTACTAAAGGGCAAAAAGGGCTCAGAAAGCAGACTATTTGGGGGCATTAAATGTAGAAGCAAATAGTCTTACAGATCTAAAGCTGCCAGCAAACAATGCTGCTATTATAGCGGTTACTTGAGTTGTCAAGAAAATTAAATTATGTTGTATAAATTGTCTAAAGAAACAGGGAAATAGTAAATTTTAAGTGCTCCTTAGAAAAGATTTTATCCAAAATGTTATTTTTTATTGTTATTTTAAAGGGCAAGCAAAATTTGGTTTTCTAGGAGAATTAATTTCTGTGCAACATGTTAAAGAAACACTTTCTTTCTTTCCTTCCTTCCTTCCTCCCTTCTATTCTTCTATCTCCTCCTCCATTCCCTCCCTCCCTCCCCACCATGAGAACTGCTCTGTCTCTTTTAGCTTGGGCAGCTAGAAAGCATGTAGCCAAATTTGACTTTCAAACACACCAGCTCTGCAGGCCTTTATGGCTGTCCTTTGGGGTTCTTTTCCTGGCCTTGACCTGATCTTTCCTTCATCTTGACCCTTACTTATATTTTTCTAGAACTGGTTCTTTATTACTATTTACCTTTACCATCATTTTTATTTATTATTTGCACTATAGTTGTAGGGCACTTGAAATCCTTTATGGAAAAAGATTGAGTGTACATAAACAAGCTCTCCTGAGCTCTCTGGTTATGGCATGGGATAAATAGGGTGACATTGTAATTGTTACTTCATCATACATTCGGACTGAGAACTCAGTGAAGAGTAACCAAGCTCCTTGCAGATAAAATGGGATTTTCAAATGGTGAAACATTGTAAGTGCTCCAATAATGCCCTGGAGCTTTTTAGCCCATAATCTGCTCGACCTGGTCATTGAAAGGTTAATACAAAATCACACGTCCTAAAAATTGAAAGTTAAATTCCAAAAAGTTAAAATTGACTAAATATAATCACAGGAAATATGCATAACACAAAGGGCAGCCAAAAAAGAGTCACAGCTGCTGATTCCTTTAGAACGAAGGAAAGTGAACTTCCTAAAAATGCAGCCCTTCAGTAGCCCAGGGTATTCACAACATGGAGCCGTCACTCTTTCTTTGGCCCACCTTCTGTTTTTCATTGATATGGTTCAGTTCAAGGAATCAGTGTAACCTAATTCAAGTAACGAGGCTGATCTTCACTTTTTTGTTGTTGTTCTGAGTTCTCAAATACCGGCTTGAGTCCCAGTGAGTTGGTGTCAAGTTGAAGAGATTACACGCAGGACGGAGATGGTAATCTGCTTACGATAGCACCCCACTTTCACCTAAGGACTTATATTCTTGTGAATCTTGTAGCATCTTATAGTCTCTAAAAATCTACAAGGAAAAAAGTCTTTGAAAGAGAAAATGTACCATATCATAACCAGTAGCAGATTCTGGAAGCAAATCCATGGATAAAATTTGATTCTAATATATTGCTTAGTTCAGAGATTTTTTTAAAAAGTCTCCCCAAATGCTATAAAAACTGGCTTACCTAAAATCTGAAAGTGCTCACATAGGACATTTGTACAAAGCAATCACTTAATAAATTTTAGTTGAAATTCTCTGAAAGTGTTTTTGGTCATTTATTGCATTGGCTATCCATATTTGCTCCCCTCCTCCCCATGTCCCATTAATCTCTAGGAACTGTCCCTTTCCCAGATTTACATGGTTTTAATCATCTCCAGCCTCTCAACAGAACTGACAGTACCATGTGAGCTGCACCTACCCCGCCCCCACCATAGTAGCTTGGATGGGCACCTAACTCACACTGGACCAAGCAGCCTCTTCTAGGGGATCAGGGAGCAGGCCTAAGGGGTTCCAGTCTTAGTCTGGATTGTCCCTAAAAGAGGAGATATAAATCTGGAAGTTGTGGTGGCTATATTCCTCCTTGTGGAGTAGGGAGTAGAGGAAGTAGATGTGTAGAAAGAGAAAGAATGATTCAGAGAAGAGTGCAGAGAAGGGCAGAGGACAACAGAGAGAAGAGATGAAAAGAGAGACCTGAACGCTCTGGAGCCCTCGTTCCAGTTGGTCCTGAGGCCCATCTAGATCTCTGCCCTTGAGTTCTACGAGACCTGACACTTGCAAACACGTGTTCTCCTTCTAATGAATCCCCCTCATTTGGGATTAAGTAGCCCCCGAGCATTTCTGTTACACGTAACCAAGAATTCTAACTAAATCTACAAGTGATAGAAGACTTTTGTACAAGGGCACAGAACTTCACAGTTAAACTGAGGCAATCTGTTGGAACTGATTCAAACTAGCTGAGTGAGGACAAGTGTCTTCATCATTCTAGGTCTAAATTCCAGAGTGGAATTGATTTTCAACATTCTCTTTGCTGAACAATTGATTCATGAGACGAAAAATACAGAACAACCCCTTTCAGCAAATTTATTTCCTTTTAATATGGGAGAATAACAAAACACAGCTCCTTTTCGTATAGTTATAAAAAACTCAATTTAGTCTTTTTTTTTTTTTTTTTGTGAGGAAGATCAGCCCTGAGCTAACATCCAATGCCAATCCTCCTCTTTTTGCCAAGGAAGATTGGCCCTGGGCTAACATCTGTGCCCACCTTCCTCTACTTTATATGGGACACCACCACAGCATGGCTTGATGAGCAGGACGTCAGTGTGTGCCCTGGGATCCGAACCTGCGAACCCCGGGCTGCGGAAGAGAAGCGCGCGCACTTAACGGCTACGCCACTGGGCCGGCCCCTCAATTTAGTCATTTTGTCCAAATCTCTCAGACCAAACCTAATACTTGACTAATGCTGCCAATATTTTGTGAAAAAAACCTAACACTCAAGATTAGAAAATTGGGTATATATTCGTGTAAAATGTTTTAAAATGTATTTTAGTTCCTATTTATCCTCTAGATACTGGAGAGGCATCTAATTTTATCAAAAAAGGAGTTTCCCAACAGTAGTGACTTCTAAATAAAATGGACTTTTAGCGATTTGTCATCAAAAGCTGTAGTTTTGATTGAGTTTTCACAAATACAGGCTCAAATGGATTGCTGAGAATTTAGAATCATGGAGATAGAAGTGAGGAAACCACAGTCTAGTCTTTTCACGGATAAAAAATTAAGACCCAGGATGAAGAGACTTGCCCTGACTTAGCTAACTTGAATCAAAGAAAGGGCTAGAACCCCTACGTCCTGCTCCCACTCCAATTGCTTCCCTACATGTCACAGGGACACACAACTGTGAATGGTCCATAGGCTCTCTGCCCTCTTCTTCCAATCCAGATGCTGAGGGTATGTAGTTCCGTGAGGGTGGCACCTGCACAATGATCTGCAGGCCTTGTGTATGTGAATGTCAAAGAAAAGGGTAAGGAGAGAACAAGAGTGAGAGAACGTTGTCATGGGAACGCTGAGGCAAATCACAAGATGAAAAAGTATTGAAACCCCTTCTGCTCTCTCAGGCTTTATTTATTCAAGTAATAAATCAAGACGTCTATGTCAAAACCAATGCAGTGTAAAATAGACTAAAGATAAGCTTTTCAATCCAATCAATACTGTCTTCTTTTTTTTTTTTTTATAATTTTATTTATTTATTTATTTTTCCCCCAAAGCCCCAATAGATAGTTGTATGTCACAGCTGGACATCCTTCTAGTTGCTGTATGTGGGACGCGGCCTCAGCATGGCCGGAGAAGCCATGCGTCGGTGCGCACCCAGGATCCGAATCCCGGCAGCAGCGGAGCGCGTGCACTTAATCGCTAAGCCACGGGGCCGGCCCCAATACTGTCTTCTAAATACCAACATCTTGTAAAGGACACCACTGCACATTTATCTATACCACTGTTAAAATTACTATGTGGGCTTTGTGCAAGCTCTCTCTCTGTTCTAGTTTCTTTTTAAAAATTCTAATTTGCTCACCAAGAAGGATTAATACAAAGACAGAATGATCTAGAATGCCACTTTATATGAGCAGAACAGTTTCTAAACTTATGACAGACTAGAAAAGTCAAAAAGGCTTGGGTAATTAAGCGTTTACTCCAGATGAGATAAATGACCTCTTCCTGGGGGTTAGGTATACCCAAGGGTCAGTATTCAATTCTAGAAGGGAATTTCATCAACTAGAAGCTGGTCAGAGAAGGAAATATCAACCATTAGGGGACAGAAAGCTTGTGATTCTGGCCCTAAAATTCTGTGATGGGGATTTGTGTTATTGCTCAAGGAGGGCATTGACTCTGTGCTAGTCACGTATATAACCATTCTTGTCCCCCACTGCATCCCAGATCTCCCTGAGAGACACAAGCCCACTGTATGTCATTTGACAAAATAATTAATCTTTAGGCACAAGCTGAAGTAGATGAAATTAAATTGTTTTAATACTTTAATTTCATTAAACAGTTTCTTTCTCTTTCTGGATTCATAGATTCATACTTATTAAAGAATGTCAGAACTGGAAACACCTCAGAGAACAAATGAGATAACCTAGCTTTGTTCAACGAGCTGTTAGGCGCCACTTAGCTAGTTAGTTGGCAGAAGCAGAGCTTCATTTTCATCTTGTGAATCACAATGCCAGTAACCTTTACTCTAAATGAAAACTTTCTTTCAAAAATTTAATGTACTTTACAGACTTATAATTCAGACTTTGTTTTTATTTTCAGGCAAAATAATCCAAGACACAGAGAGCTAAAACTATTTTCTCTAGTCTGTTAGACAGGGCTTACCTATAAGAAAATAGACCTACACTGCATTTCCATTCACCGCCTTAAGGAATAATGTACCCATCCTTGTCTCCCTCCTACACTGGCCTCTCGTGGACTCCTTGTCTCCTTGCTCATTCTCCCCCTGTCTTCTAAACCCTGAACACTCCTAGAATGAAACACCAAACACTCCGGTAATGAAAACTCAAAAAGTTGATTGTTTTTGAGGTGAGAGAGGAAGAGAAAAAGAAAGACCAAAATGGAGAGGCAAAATTTCTGAGATATTTAAAGCTACAGGTGAAAATTTTGCAGGATTTGTAAAAATGGCACTTTAAAATATATTCACTACCAATTTTCTAATGTCATTTACATACCAAAAGTCATTGTTATTTCAAAACATAAAATATGGAAGATACAAAGCCTTAGTAAAAAAAAATTGGAAATTTCCCAAAATGATTGTAGAGAAAGATTTTTTCCTCACTTTTGAAATTGTCTGTTTTCTGTGTCTTCATATGGGCTTTGTATCTTTAGCCCCAAACTCAAGTCACACATTGACAGTTCCTTGCCTTCTCACAAAGAGGCAGCAGAACATGGGGTCCAAGAAATTGTCAGGGCAGGCTCTGGCCCCAGACCGTGGAACATCTTCTGATTCACAGTGATGGACTCACCACAGAAATATTACAGCCCTCAGTTGGCATTGCCCGGAGCTGGAACTCCACGTCCTCCAAACCCAGGCCTTTACTGCTTCTCGAAAGACATGCTTGTTCACACCAGGCCGGGTTACAAGACCTGATATTCCTGAGAGTCCTTCTCCCATCACCTCCACCAGAGAAAGTAGGAGTGCAGCATAGACCACCAGGTCCCAGAAAATGGTGGATTGCCTTCCAAGGAAATCTCACCCTCTTGGAAGACAGTGAGAGAAGGCTGAAAGAACTCTGGCCTCAGAGTGGACGACTTGAGCTCTGTCCTGAGCTGCCATGTCCTACTCTTGGGTACCAGCAAGATGCTGACCATCCTCAGGTATCTGTGTCCTCATCTGTGAAGTGGAGACAATAATAATGTATATCCTCACAGAGTTCTGAGGTTTTACTAAGAGGAAATAGTGCCTTGGAAGCCCTCTGTAGGCCACAGAGAGCTACAGTTGTTTTACTAAAGCCCAGTCATAGTAGAAATGAAAAAGCAGTGGTTTGATTTGCTGCATTCCCTCCTTATGATACTTGGAAGGATGTAAGTCAACAATTTTCACACTACAGCCCATTTGTTTCAACAGTGAGAAAATAAATTTAGCCATTTGGAACACTGTAAAGAAGAAAATTGAGGGGCTGGCCTGGTGGTGCAGCAGTTAAGTGTGCGTGATCTGCTTCGGTGCCCGGGGTTTGCAGGTTCAGATCCTGGGCGTGTATTGACGCCCCGCTTATCAAGCCATGCTGTGGCGGCGTCCCATATAATGTAGAGGAAGACAGGCACGGATGTTAGGTCAGGGCCAATCTTCCTCGGCAAAAAAACAGGAGGATTGGCATCAGATGTTAGCTCAGGGCTGATCCTCCTCGCAAAAAAAAAAATGAAAATAAAAAAAAAGGAAGAAGATCCAGATTTTTCTGCTTGGAAAGTTGATACAAGGACCTCAATCCTATGATGTAAATATAGGAATACATTTTGCTTCCATTTAACCAACATTTCACTTTAATAAATACAATTGATCACATTATTTTTTGTTTTTTTTTTTTGAGGAAGATTGTCCCTGAGCTAACATCTGCTGCCAATCCTCCTCTTTTTAAAAGCCCCAGTAGATAGTTGTATGTCATAGTTGTACATCTTTCTAGTTGCTCTATGTGGGATGCCACCTCAGCATGGCTTGAGGAGCGGGGCGTTATGTCCGCACCCGGGATCCGAACCTGTGAACCCCAGGCTGCTGAAGCGGAGCACACGAACTTAACAGCTATGCCACCTCGCCAGCCTCAATCACATTTTTCATGAACATATCAAGTGAAAGTTCCCACTATGGATAATCAAGGCCCGCCCCCCTCCATTCATAGTTGAACAGAACTATTTTTAATCAGCCTTCTGCCGCTTTGCGGTGACTCATACATCTAAGTTCCCAAAACCTGAGAGGACTGGGTAATTCTCATACAGTAATCTGTCTAATCCAGAGGACACCTTAATCCGCTCAGGGCTGGGCAGATGGAAAAACCATCTCTGTTGATTTTGCTTCTTTCTCTAACACCCAAAACCTGGCAGGAGTCCCCTGGTTAATAACGGCCATAAGGCATTTAGAGGACTTGGGGTTCTGAGGGCGCTAATTTCCCAACTCCCCTCCTCCCCGGGGCAACAGGAATCACAGCACCTGACCAGCAAGGTTAAGGATAAGTTTTGCAGCCCTGCTTCCTCACCAGACCCTGGGGCCCACCCTACACTGACACTGCTGACTCCATGGCCCCCTGGTCCTCCCTGGTGGTCCGCTGATTTTGCCTCTCCTCTGCTCTCTCTTCAGACAGGTCTCCCGAGGGTCCCTTTCACTGGCCCAGCACTTTAGAACACAAATCTCCACAGCAACTGTGGGGCAGGTGGGGTCGTCAGTGTTTTCCAGACAGGAAAACTGAGGACCTAGGTGGCTTCCTCAAGGTTAGGACTTGTGCCTGGGTTTCTAAGTTTTTACTCAGGAATCTTTGAATCCTCGTTCCAGATGGGGCAGACGTCTGGGCACCCGTTAGCTAAAGGGGTGAAATGAGGCCGACGTGGCAGAAGTCTACCCACCTGGACCAACTCCCACAGTGCCCCTCCCTAGAGAAGTAGCCGAAGCTCTGAGGCTGTTGTGCATGGCCGGAAGGCTGGAGGGGGGAGATGGGAAAGATGGAGTTTTCAAGTCAACAAGACGAGCACTAAAGTACACAAACAACTGCTGTGTGAGCCCTCACAGAGACTGGGCTCTGACGCACGCACAGGATGTCATTCCTCCTAAACCCCTGTAGGAAACGAGGGATAGGAGAGGGAGGGGGGAATGTCAACTATCTCTTAAGGAAGCAGCTAGCATCTCTTCTTCCAAGAGTTTCCCTCCAAAGAGAACTTGGGCTCATCCTTTCTCCCTGATTCTTAACTGTGGCACTGCAGGCTCCCTGCGAAGAGGAGAAAGGGCAAGGACAATGGTGTGGGGAAGCACATGGGAGAGAGCCACAGAATCTAGAGGAAGCAACCTCACTTCCAAGCCCACCGAAGGCCCCTGTTCCGATGTTGTGCATTTCACCCATTTCTCTGGTGACTTCCCTGAGAGTCTCCTCCAAGTCAACCTGCCACATACTCCAACAAGAGTCCCCCCTCCTCTACCTCATCCCGCCAACCTCAACACACACATTCTTCCTCACCCTCACCCCCACCACCTATATACGTGCAAGGTATAGCAAGATGTCCATGCTATTGGGAAAAGCATAATTTTTTATTTTGTCTACCCATTTTGGGACCAGTACACCTGAGCTGAGTGGAGAGGGCAGGCTGGGTTCAGGCATCAGCATGATGAGAAGGCTGAGTCAGAGATGCAGAGAACAAGATGCTAATAACAAAGAGTAAGCATGGCCACGATGGAAGGTGGAGCCTGTGAGGGTTGGACGAGACCCTGGAGGCCACACAGGAGACCACCATACCTTTCCCCTCCTAATGGGAAATGGAGGCTAGGAGGCTGATGCCCAGGGCTACACAACTACTTGCAGGGGAGGATGGAGGTGGAAGTCGGCCCCAGAAGGTCAAGCGTGCAAGGATGTGGCTGAGCTCCAAGGCTGCGCTCCAGTTCTGGAAACCTCCACAAAATACACTAAAGCCTCCCCAAGGTCCCCAGTGCCCATTTGGGGAACAGGTTTTGCTTCTGCCCTTTTCTTTCTGGAAGGAGGAGCAGGATTTTTGCCTAGCCACCCCTCAATTCCCTCATCTGAAACGGGGGATGTGAGCCTCTATTTTTCAGGGTGGTGATGAGGATAAACGGGGCATAAGAGAACACTTAGCACCCTAGCTGGCACTGCACAGGGCTCAGTAAACGTCTGTGTACCTCCTTGTCCTTCCCTCTGGTCTTTCCCCATAAATATGCACTTCCTTGCCTGACTTTTCTTTTCCTATCTTTGGCAGAAATCTTGGGAAACAATTATTCATTCTCTCTTTCCAAACAAAATGTCGCTAGTGGCTGGGAAGGTGGAGAGCACAGAGGAAACGCAGGCCCAGGCCCCCAGGACTGTGGCCGGTGGGTTCCTCGGCTACAGAGAGGTGTAGCCCATCCACAGTGGAGGGGAGCCCCAGTGTGAGGAGGTGGGAGCCCTGGGGGGCCCATCTGCCCCCTCTCTCCTTGTGTCTTCTGGTGGGAACAGCTGGGTTCTGGGGGACTCAGCCACACACACTTTCTTACCTTGAGAGGCAGAGCAGCAGGTGGGACCAGGAAGCTCGCGCTGGTCTGAATGGGCGGACAGTATCTGTAGAGCCTTGTGGTACCTGTGCCCTCTTCACAGCTCTTCGGGAGCACCTGGCGGGTGACAGCACCTCTCTTCACAGCCCTTTCACCCCTGTCAGCAGCATGGGCCAGGGGGGCCTGTGGAACTGAGCATCTCAAGGCCTCCCAAGACTGCGGGTCCACGCTCCACAGGTCCTGGGGGGCAGTAATGTCCCACCAGTGCTTCCAGCCCATGGAGGGATTGCTGCTTCCATGGCTCATGGCGGGAGTGGGGCTAAGAAGCCTGCATGACAGGGGCTGCAGCCGTCCGAGTTTCCTGGACGCAGGAGCCAGGGAACGCCTGCAACGTGGGAATCCGCAAACTCCACCCCTCCTTACATCCAGACTCTGGGGTTCTTCCTCTCCCTCCGTCTCCTCCTTCAGAGCAGAGCAACTGAAAGCAGCTGGTTCCTCTGTCCCACGGTCCTCCTTCTGCAGCAGGCGCGAGGGAGGGGCAGCCAAGCCCTGTGTGCGCCTGAGGTCCCGGCCTGCCAAGAAGCCTGTCCTGGGACTTGGGAAAATGTGTCCCTCCTCTGGGCCCCCTGAGGCTGCTGTCCAGGCTGCAGTGGCTGGAGACAGGGCGGGGAGAGCTCGGGCAGCGGGGGCCCGCAGCTGGATGAAGAGGAAGGAAGTTTTCGTTTGCTGTTGCTCAGGCAGTTCAGCCATTTCCTCCAACGGGGCAGGGCTGGTCCTGGCTAGGGTCAAGTTTCAGACCTCAGTGCCCAGGGGTGTGAAGGCCAGCAGCTGTGGGCTGCCGGGACTTGGCCCATGGTTCCACCGACAGCCTGAGGAAGCAAAGACACAGCTTCAGCACCCAGGGCAAGTCTTCAAGGAGCAGGGATCAGGGGACGGTCTTGATCGAGACCGTGAGACTTCACAGAATCACAGAAACAGACGGACTGGTGGAGACCATTCTAGGAGTGAGTGGTGGGAGAGGATAGTCAAGATTTGGCCTCCCTCACCTTGGTGTGTCTGATGGAATTCCTTTTTCTTAACTGTCCTCCTCCCCATATTTGAAATGAAAACATCAAAGTTATTCATTTCATTGTTTTATCCTAAACTTTGTGTTAGCTCCCCCTGCTATTTGGTGTCTGACCTGTGGGACACCACGTGGTTTCTCGAGGAGCCTCAAGGACGCTTGCTTCCCGGTGAAATCTGAATCTACCTTAACAACACACTGATAACACACCATCGGAAACAGCTTTAATGTTTTAATGAAATCCACTTCAAATCCTGTGGTTATTTGGGAGTTCTCTGGCGGTAGACCCACATCAAAATGCTTGGCATCACACACAGAAAAATAAATAAAAATAAAGAGACAAAGATGAAAAAGAGAAAATAAGAAAAAAAAAGAACAAAAGATGAAATAAAAAAAAATCTCTAGGTAACAAATCAGGATGGTTTTTTGTTTATTTTTAAAAATAGTTTAACCTTCTTAACTTGTGAGAACAATAGCAAGTCACCTGAAAATGCACTGAGAAGCGCACATTCAGAGTGTCACTCCAGGCCCAATACCTCTCACAACGGAAGGGAACCTCTTGAGTCCTGCGGACCTCGTCCCGGCAAGAGAAGGGAGCAGGGGATGGGAAAGGTCTTTTCTTTATCAATTTGAACTTGACTGAAAAGAAACCAGGGAATCATCCTCTGAGACAGGCGCGTGGCCTGGCCAGCTGGCTGCTGTGCGGCACACGGCCTGAGCTGCCTCTCTCCCTCGCACTGGCCCTTACCTCACCGGCAGCAGCCCTGGAGGAATCCAGGGCCACGGCCCCCGCTGACCACTGCTGGCCAGAGCGAGGCTTTGGAAATTCTCAGGAGGGGTGGTTGGGGCCGTGCGTTGGTTTTCCTTTTTAACATCTTCGCACAGCTTTTTCACCCAAGTTTATGGTGGCTCTGCCCACATTTCCAGACAGCTGACAAATGACTCAGTCTACATATCCTCAGAAATGTGTCCAGAGCTGTCCGGGCCAAGCCTGGGCCACTCCACTCCCTTTATAACAAATACCATTACAGAGAACAATTCGGAAAAACAATATTATGTCCAAGTCTTAGACTCATCCATTGAAATAATGATATGTTGATCTGATTACACTAATTTTCAACAAAAATCCTGTGTGAGTGACATCCAGTCCTCTTTATGTAATTTTCTCACTCTCTTATAAAAGAACTTGCTTGAACATTGTAATCACTCAACAAATAGCGGTTTGTTAGCTGATTGACTGCTAATAGGACGAGGAGCTACGTCTTCACACAGAACAGGGATTCGGGTGAGCAGGGACCATCTTTTCCTTTAGCTTCCAGAGGTGCCGAGCGTTACCCCAGGTGCTCTGTGTACCTTACAGTATTCAAGGCACAACACAGCCCTGAGAGGCGGGCGGCACTGTCTCCACTGTGCATTTGAGCAGTGTGAGGCTCAGGGAAGTGAAATAACTGCCCCAGGACTTTTACCACAACTGCCTCAGATAAGCAGGGCTTTAAAGATCTCTCGAATGAGAGATTTCAACTCCAACCTCCAATGAAATGATGCACCAAAAATCCTGTGGTGGTGGTGTGTTCAGGACACTTCTCTCTTCTAACGTTCTATTTGCAAGCCTACCACAGAGGTGATTCACGCTAAATATTTCATTCACGCTAAATATTTCATTTCTAGGTTGTGCAGACTGGAGTAGGAGAAGAGTAAAGAAATGGTGGAGGCCACTGGAGAGTGGACAGGAGGATTGACTGCACTAACTTAGAGGACTCATGTAAGACACCTCCTTAGGACTCTCTTGAGTATTTGAGGGGCATCTTTAGTGGGCTGGGGTTCTGTATGGGAAGTATAGGGAAGTGCCAGAGAAACATTGAGTTTCTGCTGTGATGTAAATAACACAGTGATTGAGAGCATGTGCTTTGGTGCCAGACGCATTTCTCTGAGTCCACTGTGTGGCTATGTGACCTTGAGTAAGTTGCTTAGCCTCTCTGATAATCAGTTTCCTCTTCTCTAAGATGAGGTAGCAATACCTACTTCATAGGGTTGTTGAGAGGATTAAGTGGAAATTTATGTAAAAGGCTCACTTAGCATAGTAGCTGGCACATAATGGTTTCTCAATAAATGTTAGCAATTCTTAGAATTTATACCCACACACTGTTGAGGCCTAGAGAAAATTGGTTGACCCAGTGGAACAATTTCAGCTGTTACATGAAATATATCTTTTTCTTTTTTTTAACTTGCAATGGGTAATCACATACATGTCTTGATGCTTCCTCTCTGATGGGTAAGCATTGAGAGCTGAGGACCTGATTAGGACAAAGGAGGCACCAGCAGTGAAGCTGGGGTCTGGAGATGTGCGTTTGAGTCCTGGCGTGATCATTCATTAGCTATGACTCACAGCAAGTTTCTGAACCTCAGTGGACTCACCTGAGTGAAATAAATTTCTGCCTTTCCTGCTTTCAGAATTGTTTTGAAGGTCAAATGGGATAACCTATGTAAGAGTACTTTGTAAACACAAAATTAATATATATTAAGTCTGTAATTCAGGATGAGTGTAGTTACAATATTATCATTAGTAATAACTCTAAACTAAATTATTGTCTCTTATTTCTCTGAAGACGCAAGATTTCTTTGAAAGCCTGCAAGGATTCTAAGTTGACTTCATATTTCTCCAACATTGACCTTCAAGATTCATAAGGTGTGAATGCAAACAACAGATAATTTAAACTGTACTCTATTTCTGCTAATGATTTCTTCTCATCAATTCTAGAGAGAAAAAGAACATTCTAGAATCTTAACAAGGGTGGAGAGGGGAGTGGGCACCAGGGAAGGATGTCAGAGCACTCACTGCTCTCACTTAAACCTATGACAACCTTAGCAAGTAGGCAGCACAACTCCCCTTTCAGAAATGCAGAAAGAGAGAATGGGGGAGATGAAGTAACTTGCTTAAAGCAACTTGCTTAGGGAGGGCAGTAGCTGAGACTTGCACCCAAGTCTGGCTCTTCCCACTCCTCTCTGTGACTGGTGGACATAAACCACATGGCTTGTCCAGCTGTCTGCACTTCCCATCTCCAAAGCCTGGATTCCCGGGAAAAGTCCACCCATCCACGTGTGTCACCTTTGCTGACCAGGGAGCCTTACCCTCTCTGAAGCTGTTTCCCTAGCATTTTTAACAGCTTAAACGATTCAAGATTGTACAAAAATGGTAGCTTATCAAGATCTGTTGTCTGAGTTGAAGAAAACAAATTCTCCCAAGGTGGTGATTCCAGAGAATATGTGTTAGAGGCCTGTGTCCCAGGAAATTCTAAGAGTTCCTAGAAGTATTTCATTCAAAGTTTTACATCAAAGGAGTCACAACCTGCCTCTCAACACTCATTCATTCTCTTGGCAGGTAGAGTCCACAGCAATCTGTCCTTGGCAATTAAACTGGGAGCCTTATGGAGTCATTGTGCCCAATGTGGTTGTGACCCATTGGACATTCACAGCCTGATAGGAAGAAAATAAGGTAGTAACTATAGCCCTCTTCTGCTGTAAGGATGTGTTTAGAAAATGCATTCTTGAGTCAAGAAAGAATGAGAGATGAGGCAGAGGTGGGGATGGGAAATAGCATTGAGGGAAAGCTTGGCAGACCTGAAACCTGAATGGCTGGGGAGGAATGAAGAGGCTAAGAGAGGGTATGTCAAGGGCATGAACATGGGGACTGAACCAAAAGATATGACCTAGGAGAGTCAGAGCAATGCCAAGAATAAGCACCGAGCATTCCCACTCATGCCATATCAAATAAGGCTTCAAGATTTTCCAGGGTATTCTTTGTACTTATTAGAAATACACCTTCACCGTTGTTGCTCAGTTTCCTCCATTACTATAAGGAGATTTGCATAATAGTGAGCTTGAGGATGGTGATGGTGAGAGCTACCATTTACTGAATGCCTATCTACTATATGCCTGACACTGCAGTGGGCATTTTATATACATGACTTCTAATCCCTAGAACCAGGTAAATATTAGAATCTCTGTCTCAAAGACATGGACACTGAAGTCTGTAGAAGTTAAACTATTTTCCCAACTCTACCTAGCAATTAAGTGGATGCTGACCCAGGTCTTTCAGGCTCCAAAGTCCATGCTCTTTCCATGATGCCACACTGCTTCCTAATGCATGTATTTAGGGGTCAACTTTATCTTCTATTTTATAGACAAGGACTGGAGATTTAGAGATGTAAAAAAAGAAAACCTTTCTCACGTCCTCTCCAACTACAGGGAGCTCATGGTCTCCTCAACTTCTCCACCTCTTAACTTTCTCCACTCACACCCCTGTGACCACTTTTTGCCTCTCCCCAAAAAGCACGCCCAGCTCATTTCTTCAGGGGATGACCCGTGTCAGATACTCTCCCTCGTGATGATGATTTATGGACGAACCAGATGGGAACTCTTGGGAAGTATTCTAATTAGAAAGAATCTTTCATTTTCATCCTGTTTCTATTTCGTTTACTGCCTGCTGCACCGACCCCATACGCACATGGTATTTCAAGTTGATGTGTGCCTACCCTGGCATCTGATCACACAAGCTAACTGCTTTTTTCTTTAATGGTTTTTAACATTGTGAAATTTTGGGTTGTACATTTTTGTTCGTCCATCACCATATACATGTCTCCCTTCACCCCTTGTGCCCACCCCCCACCCCCATTGCCCCTGGTAACCACAATACAGTTTTCTCTGTCCATGTGTTGGTTTATATTCCACAAATGAGTGAGATCATATGGTGTTTGTCTTTCTCCTTCTGGTTTACTTCACTTAACATAATACCCTCCAGGCCCATCCATGTTGTTGCAAATGGGACGATTTTGTCTTTTTTTATGGCTGAGTAGTATTCCATTGTGTATATATATATATATATATATATATATATATGTATACCACATTTTCTTGATCCAATAGTCAGTCAAGGGACACAGGTTGCTTCCACTTCTTGGCTATGGTGAATAATGCTGCAATGAACATAGGGGTGCATAAGCCTCTTTGGATTGTTGATTTCAGGTTCGTTGGATAGATTCCCAGTAGTGGGATGGCTAGGTCATAGGGCATCTCTATTTTTAATTCTTTGAGGAATCTCCATACTGTTTTCCATAGAGGCTGCACCAGTTTGCATTCCCACCAGCTGTGTATGAGGGTTCCTGTTTCTCCACATCCTCTCCAACATTTGTTGTTTTTTGTCTTGGTGACTATAGCCATTCTAACGGGCGTGAGGTGCTATCTTAGTGTGGTTTGGATTTGCATTTCCCTGATGATTAGTGATGTTGAACATCTTTTCATGTGCCTGTTGGCCATCTGTATATCTTCTTTGGAGAAGTGTCTGTTCATTTCCTCTGCCCATTTTTTGATCGGGTTGTTTGTTTTTTTGTTGTTCAGTTGTGTGAGTTCTTTATATATTATGGAGATCAACCCCTTGTCAGATGTATGTTTTGCAAATATTCTCTCCCAGCTGGTTGGTTGTCTGTTCATCTTGATTCTGGTTTCATTTGTCTTATAAAAGCTCTTTAATCTGATAAAGTCCCACTTGTTTATTTTTTCTTTAGTTTCCCTAATCTGGGTAGGCATGTCATCTGAAAAGCTTCCTTTATGACCAATGTCAAATAGTGTGCTGTCTATATTTTCTTCTATGAGTTTTATAGTTTCAGGTCTCACCTTCAGGTCTTTGATCCATTTTGAGTTAATTTTTGTGAATGGTGATACCAGATGGTCCACTTTCATTCTTTTGCATGTGGCTGTCCAGTTTTCCCAACACCATTTATTGAAGAGACTTTCCTTTCTCCATTGTATGTTCTTAGCTCCTTTGTCGAAAATTAGCTGTCTGTGTATGTGCAGTTTTATTTCTGGGCTTTCAATTCTGTTCCATTGATCTGTGTGTCTGTTTTTGTACCAGTACCATGCTGTTTTGATTACTATTGCTTTGTAGTATGTTTTGAAGTCAGAGATTGTGAGGCCTCCTGCTTTGTTCTTTTTTCTTAGGATTGCTTTAGCTATTTGGGGTCTTTTGTTGCCCCATATGAATTTTAGTATTCTTTTTTCTATTTCTGCGAAGAATGTCATTGCGATTCTGATTGGGATTGCATTGAACCTGTAGATTGCTTTAGGTAATATAGACATTTTAACTATGTTTATTCTTCCAATCCACATGCATGGGATATCTTTCCATTTCTTTATGTTATCATCGATTTCTTTCAATAATGTCTTGTAGTTCTCATTGTATAGGTCCTTCACCTCCTTGGTAAGATTTATTCCTAGGTATTTCATTCTTTTTGATGCAATTGTAAATGGTATTATCTTTTTGAGCTCTCTTTCTGTTAGTTCATTATTAGCATACAGAAATGCAACTGATTTTTGTAGATTGATTTTGTACCCTGCAACTTTGCTGTAGTTGTTGATTATTTCTAATAGTTTTCCAACAGATTCTTTGGGGTTTTCTACATATAAAACCATGTCATCTGCAAATAGTGAGAGTTTCACTTCTTCGTTACCTATTTGGATTCCTTTTATCCCTTTTTCTTGCCTAATTGCTCTGGCCAAAACCTCCAGTACTATGTTGAACAGGAGTGGTGAGAGTGGGCAGCCCTGCCTCATTCCTGTTCTCAGAGGAATGGCTTTCAGTCTTTCCCTGTTGAGTATGATGTTGGCTGTGGGTTTGTCATAAATAGCCTTTATTATGTTGAGGTACTTTCCTTCTATTCCCATCAGGCTAACTGCTTTTGAAGTAAATGGAAAAAGTTCTTGAACAGACCAGAG
Source organism: Diceros bicornis minor (assembly GCF_020826845.1). Classification (NCBI taxonomy): domain Eukaryota; kingdom Metazoa; phylum Chordata; class Mammalia; order Perissodactyla; family Rhinocerotidae; genus Diceros; species Diceros bicornis. Next base: position 40,866,992 of record NC_080768.1, on the reverse strand, counting down.
CACCAGCCATGAGGAATTTATATGTTCTGTTTTATGTCATGCCCAGATGGCCATCCTCTTGTTCATGGTTTTGGAAGCCCTTTTTGCTATGGAAGCACCAGGCAGTTAGAGGTGGGGGTCCTTGCAGCCAGGCAGGGATCAGGCTCCACTGTACAGAGGGTGTGGGGTGGGGCAGGATAGGATGGGCGTGGTTGAGGTGTGAGGAGTGAGGTTTGAGGTGTTTGTGCTCTGAGGCCCAGGCCAGAACCCACAAGCTGTACCTCCTTCCCTTAATCTCTAATTGCTCCAGATTGTTCCTCAGTGAAGCAATCCTCACAGTGTTGTGAGTTTACTGGAAGCAGCCTTCAAAAAATCTTGATTAGATGAACAGGAATTACTTCTACGTGCATGTTTTATAAGTAATCAGAGACAATGGCCCATTTATATTGAAGATGGAAATGGATGCAATTTTGTCTAGTGCCCCCATGTAGCAAGCACTCCCCATTTGTTATCCAATTTAGTCCTCAAGAGGCCATAAAGAGGAAGAAACTGAGGCCCAGAGAGATGAAGCAACTTGCCCAAGGTCGCTAACAAAGAGGCGAAGCCTGTTGTTGTTGTACCTCCAAACAGGGGCTCTGAAGTGCTGCTGGCCCATTCGAGCACATCTCAGAGCCATCCCTGTCCTCAGTCCCAGCCTACCCCTATCAAGTCCTTTCAGGGCTTCCTCCAACCATTCAACCCATTTTTCTAACTGCTGCTACGTCGGTCTTCTAAGACCCCCAGTCTGTCATGACTTTGGCCTGCGGTTGCCAGTGTCCCCAACATAAAGATCAACTCAACTCCACAGCCAGTGTTTGGCCTGTACCTTCCCTGCTTTTCCAGACTTTTCTCCTACTGCTCCCCTATGTTCTCCCCTCATACAGGATGTGCTCCCCCTCAGACAGGATGTTCTCCCCCTCAGACCGGCTGTGCTCCCCCTCAGACAGGCTGTGCTCCCCCTCAGAGAGGATGTTCTCCCCCTAGGACAGGATGTATTCTCCCTCAGATAAGCTGTGCTCCCCCTCAGACAGGCTGTGCTCCCCCTCAGACAGGCTGTGCTCCCCTCAGACAGGATGTTCTCCCCCTCAGACAGGCTGTGCTCCCCCTCAGACAGGCTGTGCTCCCCTAAGACAGGATGTTCTCCCCCTCAGACAGGATGTACTCTCCCTCAGACAGGATGTGCTCTCCCTCAGACAGGATGTGTTCTCCCTCAGACAGGATGTGCTCCCCTCAGACGGGACGTGCTCTCCCTCAGACAAGCCGTGCTCCCTCTCAGACAGGATGTGCTCCCCCTCAGATAGGATGTGCTCCCCAGGCCTACCATGCAAAGCCTCCACTCAAACTCTTGCTCAAGCCCTTTCCCTGCTCTCTCTTCCTCATCTTTGCAAATGCTCCTGCCATCTGGGATCCTGTCTAGATTCCATCTTCTCTCTGACGTCTTTGCCAGACACTGCAGCCATCAGTAATCCTCCTCTTTCTAGCACTTTCTTCCAATAACACTTATTCTGATGCCAATCACATATTGTTCCCTATGGTGAAAGCAAGAAAGAGAAAAAACAGGAAAGAAAGAAGTTAGTTTCCAAAAACTTTAGAAAATTTCTTTTTTCTGACTCCTGACTCAGGCTCAAAAGCCATCCAAAATATTTTAATGTTGTAACTCCTCTCCCATAAGCAAAACATTCGGCTCAATTGTAAACTCAGATCAGAACTACGTGTCGTGGGCCGGCCCCGTGGCTTAGTGGTTAAGTGTGCACGCTCCGCTGCTGGCGGCCTGGGTTCGGATCCCGGGCGCACACCGACGCACTGCTTCTCCGGCCATGCTGAGGCTGCGTCCCACATACAGCAACTAGAAGGATGTGCAGCTATGACATACAACTACCTACTGGGGCTTTGGGGGAATAAATAAATAAATAAATAAATAAATAAATAAATAAATAAAATTAAAAAAAAAAAAAGAACTACGTGTCGCTAATTTTTTATATTTACCAGACAACAAAATTCACCGAAACACTGTCAAAATATGATTAATTCAGTAGTGAGTTTGGAAAGCTATGTGTCTGACGTACCGACTTGCACAATGAGACACTGTTTAAATAGAAGTGAAGGAGGTTTCATCAGGTCTTAAAAACAATCATTAAACACGTGTTGACCACGCCCCCACTTTTTACCCTGCTACAGTAGCATTCTCCTCCAGTAACGCCCCTGCATGAAGGCTTCCAAGGGAAAACACAGTGATCCTCAGTCCTTCCTGGCAAGTTTGATCTTTTGTTCTACTAATACCTGCAAGGACAGAATGATCCAGAAGTCAAGAACCAGTCAACTGGATCAGTGTTAAACACAATCTCTATCCCAAGAATGGGGTGATGAAGGGACAAACCTGGAATCTAATAAGGCTAGATAATATTTGGGACCCCTTCTTGTCCAAAATGGATTCCTTGCTTTGCTTTTAGGATTTCTGGGCTTCTGCTATACTTCTTCACAAGTGCTTCAGGCTGAAGGAATACCACCCACTGGATACAGGCCTAGGCTTTGGTTTGGAGAAAAGTCATGAAAAGAAAAGAGTCCTAGACCAGATTGCAGTTCTAGCCCCACATCTGACCAATAGCACAGATGTGAAAATTCAACTTCTGTACGTAAACTATAAACATACCTGCCCTAACTCAGAGTGTTACTGAACAATTACCATGTTAGGACTACAGAGGAGAATTTGGATCTGACGCTTTCTTTTAAGATAAGACAAATCAATTGAACAAATGCTGTGTCTAAATCACGGACATATATGTCACTGCCATGAAGCGACACAAGTTCACTATTTCCACAAGTGTTGTTGAGCACCTGCTCTGTGCTGGGCACTGTGAGTCCTGTGTTACAGGGACTACAGAGGTAATTGTGCACCAGTCGGTGCCCAGAAGCACCTTAGACCCAGTGAGGCACTAACTATGTGGATAACTCTGAATCCAGACACAAGTACGTGAACGCCCTTAGACATAAGGAAGCCAAAGTGCTGCAGTGCTCAGAAGAGGGGACATCATATCAGACTGGGGAGAGTCAATAGAAGACTGCCATTATGGATTGAATGTTTGTGTTCCCAAGATCCATATGTTGAAATCTAGTCCCAATGTAATGGTGTGTGGAGGTGGGATCTTTGGGAGGTAATCATGTTGTGAGGGTGGAGCCCCTGTGATGGGATTAGTGTCCTTATAAGACGAGGCTAGAGGGCAGTTCACTCTCTTTCTGTCATGTGAGGACACACCAAGAAGTCAGCAGTTTGCAACCAGGAAGAGGCCCTCATCAGACACCAAATTAGCCAGTACCTTGAGCCTGTATTTCCCAGCCTCCAGAACTGTGAGAAATATGTTTCTGATGTTGATAAGCCATTCATTTTATGATATTTTGTGATAGCAGCCCAAGCTAAGACAGAAATTGGTACCAAGAAATGGGGTGCTGCTATGACAAATATCTAAAAATGTGGAAGCAGCTTTGAAACTGGGTAATTGGTAGAGGTTGAAAGGGTTTTAGGTGTATATTAGAAGAAGCTGAGATTATCATAAAGAGACTTTTAAAGGCAATTCTGGTGAGAGCTCAGAAAGAAAAGAAGAGCTGTAGGGAAAGCTCCCATATTCTTAGAGAATACATAAAGAATCATATACAGAATGTTGGTAAAAATATGGATGGTAAACACCATTCTCATGAGGTCTCAGATGGGAATAAGGAACATGTTATTGGACAACTGAGAAAAGGCAATTTTTGTTATAAAGTGGCAAAGAACTTGGCTGAATTGTGTTTGAGTTCTAGTATTTTGTGGAAGGTAGAACTTGCCAGTGATGAAATTGGATATTTAGCTGAGGAGATTTCTAAACAAAGTGTTGGAGGAGCAGTGTGGTTCCTTTCGACTGCTTATACAGTCACACGTTGCATAAGGACAGTTCAGTCAATGAGGGACCGCATATACAACAGTGGTCTCATAAGATTAGCGTCATGTAGCCTGGGTGTGTAGTAGGCTATACCATTGAGGTTTGTGTAAGTACTGTAGCGAAGGAAGAAATTTTCTTCTACCCTTCTAGGTTCTTCTTGCTAGTCTAAGAATTAAATTGACATGAGATAGATTAACAGGAGAAAAACAAACAAGTTTAATAACATATATAGGTGGGAGAAACCCAGGAAAACTGAGTAACTTGCCAAAATGGCTGAAGCCTTCATCTTAAATACCATCCTCAGCTAAAGAAAAAAGATGTTAAGGGTGGTGAGAGTCAGGGACTTCAAGGGAAGGAAGGCAATTCACAGGTAGGTGAACAGCAGCAAACGTTTGGAAAACAAGTGTTTGTTTGGCCACACAGAAACAGAAGAAGACAGAGGCTAACAAACAGCCTTTTCCAGATTCCTACCTGTCCACCACCTAGTTCACGTTATGCTAAGGTGAGAGCTCACTTCCTGAGATAGGTTTTTTATCTGAATTCCTTTAGGCAGTTAAGGGGAAGGTAATAACAAAAACTTTCCAAGTCTTTTGTTTCTTAAAAATAATCAGCCTAGGGACCGGCCCAGTGGCACAGCGGTTAAGTGCACGCACTCTGCTTGGGCGGCCTGGGGTTCACAGGTTCGGATCCCAGGTGTGCACTGATGCACTGCTTGTCAAGCCATACTGTGGTGGCGTCCCATATAAAGTAGAGGAAGATAGGCACTGATGTTAGCCCAGGGCTAGTCTTCCTCAGGAAAAAAGGGGAGGATTGGCATCGGATGTTAGCTCAGGGCTAGGCGTCCTCAAAAAAAAATAATAATAATAATAATAATCAGCCTAAAATAATCCTCATGTTAAAGAGAACATTGTGGCGTGGCAAATTTTGTTCCCCTTTAGTACACTCTGTGATAGTCACACAACGACTAGATCGCCTCACAATGCATTTCTCAGAATGTATCCCAGTTGTTAAGTGACACGTGACTGTAGTAAAATGTGAGAAGAGAGAGATGGCTTGAAGATGGAATTATTAAGCAAAAAGGAACTGGAACTTAAAAATGTGGAAAGTTCTCATATTGCAAAAAATGAGAAAGAATGTTTGGAAGAGAACACTTAGGGTGCGGCCAAGTGACTGTGTGATAAGGAGGTTAGCACGGGTGTGAACCGCCATGTAAGAAGCACTGTAAATGTCTGACTTTTGAAGATCAAGCTGAGATGAGAGTAGGGGAGAGAGGGCAACTTAGCAAACATTTACTGTCTTACAGACCGGACGAGTCTCTGCAGCAGACGGTTTCATAGCGCATCTCACAGTGTGTCCTGACAGAGGTATCTGCTTACTTCATTGTTCGAAGCCTGTTTCCCCCAACGGCAGGGCAGGGGGTGTGTGGTTTTATTCTCCCCTCTACACCTAGTCCCAGCACAGAGCTTAGCACACAGTAGGCACCCAATAGATATTTGTTAAATTAAAAAAAGGTGTATAAATAGGCAAGTTCTTGCCTTTAATAAGCTCGTAATCTAAAAGGGAAGGCAGAAAAACATGCAGCTTGAATACAAGACAGAATGTAATAAATATTGAATAGAGGTACAAGGAGAGAGAGGCTAATTCTGATGGAGCTGTCAGGGATGGGTCACAGAAGAAATGTCATCCGAGGTGGGCCTCACAGGTTAGCATTTCAACAGGTAAATATGGGGAGCACATTCAAGGCTGAGGAAACTAGAGGAAAGGCACAGAAAAGGGAAATTATCTGGCAAGTTTAGGGCACGGTATGCGGCTGAGCGACAGGGCGCGTGTACAGCATGTGCGGTGTACAGTGGGAAATGAGGCTGGAAGAATTGGTTCCAGATCACAAGGACCTTGAAAACCAAGTTAAGGAGGTCTCCTAAGGGTTTTGAGGAGGTGGTGACTTTGAGTCTATGAAAGAGAGTTTGCTAGTGTATTCAGTTCAGTCTTTCCGGCCAGCACGCCTTCCTCAGGCACCCCCAGCTTTAGGCAGTAAACAGAGCCTCTGAGGGGACCGCGACCAGGTGGCAGCCTGAGTAAGCGGTGGAGTCGCCAGACGTCAAAGCCGTTCTCGGCAGCACTCAGGCTGCGTTCCCGCCGGGAAGCAAACAGAAAGGCGCGCGAGCCAGCGCGCCCTCTCCGCGGGGAGAGCAGGGCCCGCGCGCGGCGCCGCGCGAGCGCGCAGACGCACAGACGCGGCCCGCGGCGCCGCCCCCTCCGCCGGGCGAGCAGGCAGCACCCTCAGCCTCGGCTGCGTGGGAGGGAGGCGCTGCGCGCGCACGCAGTGCGCCTGCCGAAGGAACTCTTGCCATAGCAGGAGAAGGGCCTTCTTATCTCCACAGGCCAAGTCAGGTAAAGGAAGAGTGAGGGGTGGAGGGCAGACAGCAACACTTAAAAGGACAACTGTTTGAAAACAGAGTGCTTTTCATTAGGTCTCTGCAGCTGTTTAAATAACGGAAAATGACTTCATTCCCTTTAACACACACATGCATTAGGACCTCTTTTTCAACTCAGCATCACTTATCTCCCCCTAGTACTCTGGACGGCTTTACGCGCGCGAGAGGAAAAGGTCCTTCCATATGATGCAACTTGAAAGATGCCAGGAAGTCCTACTTGACCTAAAAGGCATGCACGTCAGAGTTACATCGACTCAAAAGTTCTACCGTTACAGATTGATTTCTCTGGCTTAATCATTGCCTTGGGGGTGAGGGTGGGTTCGCCTTTCAATACTAATTACTCTGAGAGGAGCAAGCCCCCCATCCCCCTAATATCTTGGTGCAAGTGGTTTTCTTAGGCTGCTTCCTTTAGTCGCTTTCTACTTTTAAAATATGGTAAATGATGTAAAGAAAATTTAAGAGACAAGTTTCATCCTTTCCAGCTCCTTGTTATTACAAGTATTTGCTTCTAAAAGAAATATACTAGCATGTGTACACGTGACTGTGCTTTTTGTTTGTTTTGCATTTAGCAACAGGCCAAAACAGTTAACAGTCTTTAAAAAACTCAGCCAAGCAGAAAATTGGGAACAGCAGCAGCTGTGAGAAGAAACGTGTGCACAGAGTACAGATGAGTTTCCCTCCCGCTAGACCCTCCATCCTTCTCCGTCACCAGAGGCCCATCGAGAGGCAGCTGCTCCGGTGCTGGCGGCGACGATGCTGGAGAAAGACGGAGGGAGAAGCAGTTACATGAATGGTTTTAGAAGCTCCTCAATGCTTTGAGTCTTCTACTCCTAGGTACTCACCCAGCCGCTGGATGGGCAGGCCGTGGCTCTGAAGAGACAACGCCCTGGCCCTGCCGCTTCCTGACGGGCGGTCTCGGGCAAGTCACTCGGGCTTTGTGATCCTGATTTTCTCACCTATAAAGTGATGATAATAATGTCTCCCTTGCAGAATAGAAGCAAGGACTAAATGTAAGAAAGCAATTTATAGAATGGATATTGCTATGTACAGGTGAGTTATTTTTCCAAATAGATGGCTCCACTCAAGATTACAAAATATCCCTGACAAACAAGTCCTCCTGGATGATTCCAACACGAGTCTGAAAATATGAATAGGAATTAGCCAGACAAAGAAGACGGAGACCATTTGTGATCAGAGAGGACTTGTGTTTTCAGTGAGCAACACACACACAAAGAAACATGAGGCATGCAGTTGGCAGGGCAGGCTGGGGCGTGCAGACGGGGGAGAGATGAGCCCTGGGTGGTTTGGCTCAGCAGTACAAACGTCAGGCTTGAGGCAGGCAGTGGCAGGAGCTCAATCCTGCAAGGCATCATATGCCTTGTTAGGGAGCTTGGATTTTATACCCAAGAACAGTTTTATCCATTGTGTTCAGTGAAATTTTAACAAATGTATATTTTTAAGTCTCTATAGTCAAGCAAGTTCAGGATTAAATAGTTAATCCTTTTTCTTTACTGCAGGACTTCTCAGAGCCTTTAATATGCTCTATGACTCTTCAATAAGGGAATGTACTCGCAATATTTCTTCACATTTGACCATAGGACCTTTTCCTGACCTCTACTCTCTCTTGAACTCCCACTGCTCAAGGATTTCCATTTTCCGGCTCCACACATTGGGAAATGCTGCCACCGCACAGAGCCATTTGTCAGGTTCACTACATGGCTGTGCTTGTAAAAGGTACTGTGGCTTTGCCAGCTTTTTCTGATCTCTGTGCACCAAGACACCCCTCCAAACCTCCTCTTCACCTGCGCCTGGCTTCCTCCCCCAGTGAATGAACTCACTTCCAACTCTACAGAAAGGATGGAACCCAAGCTGGAGGCCGCCTCCTGCTGCACTCTTGAACACATCTGTGTCTACAGACTCTGCACTAGCTCGTCTCAGAGAGGTTCTTCCTTCCCAAAGTGGATGCCAACATTTTAGTCTACGAAGAGGAAAGAATCATCAGAGAGGAGGGGCTACCTGTTCGAGGTTGGAGAGTTAGTTAGAGGCAGAGCTCTGGCTGGAACATACATCTCCTGATGCCCTTTCTGCAGACCGTGCTGCCATCCAAACGCCCCCCAGGAGGTAGTCCCGGTCCCAAAGGCCCAAGTACATGACAGATGCATGTTGTTAGTACAGTTTTTATACTAGCACAAAATTACTTGTCATACTGTGAATATCTGCAGGTAGTAATCTGTCAAATTTCTTTTACTAGAACTATTTTGTTTCCTTCTTTTTCACTGCACTGTTTCTTCAAGAGAAATCACTCCAGTCCTAGTACTACCCAGGGATTGGTATAATGCTTTCCGTCCAAACAATCCAAACTAAAACTAATTTATTCAACTGCCTTTCACAGGAGCACCATCTTTTTTTTTCTTTTTTCCAGCATTTTCTCTGGGTTCCCACTGTGCTGAGGATTCTCAGTTGGTGAAAATAGAGGGGGACCATGCATGCAGAGCCCGGGAAGTGGGGGGCTCCCTCATGTCAGCAGACAGCAAGCTCTACTCTCCTCACCAGATCCCCACAGGCATTCCCCCCATGGAACCAGACTCATCCACTTAAAATTTTGGATTTAGAGACAACATACAAACAAAATAGCCATTTCAAGCCCTTTGCTAGAGGCGGGGCTCTTGGCGTCAATTCAGTTCAACATCTTTCTTTCTCCACTCTTCCTTTCTCTTGGTGTTTAGAGTAGAGCTGTTCTGGGCTTTTTTCTTCTTCCAGGTACTTTGGGGTAGAATTAGTTTTTGTTTATTTGTTTTGAATACATCTTTAAAATCCGTCTGACTGTTTTTGAAGTTTTCAAAGCTCGTCGCTGCTTTAACCACTGTTTCCAGGCGCTGTTTCAGTGCAGCCACTTTGAAGGAGCGGGGCCTTGAACTTCAGAGCTGGCACACACATGTCCTGAGCAAGAGCGCTTGTTCTCCACGTTCAGAGCAATCTGATTTGGAAGGAACGAGAGGTTGCTTGTGTTTAAAAATAGCCAGCTGAATATGGGAGGCTTTTTCCAATTACTGTGCAAAAATACTTTCAGGACTGATTAGCCCCCGAACCACAAACTACAAATGTTTTACAGCTTGTGAGCATAAATATATTCTGAGATAATCTGGGACATTCATTCAAAAATTATAACTTGAACATGACAAAACCCAAGGCTGAACTATTTGGTCAAGTCAAATAGTTAATTCTTAACGAAGAATATAATTACTATATATAATTTAGTGTAACCATAATTTATAGGGTCCACTTACCTTTTCAAAGAATATCTATATCTGCTGAATCATTTAATCATCCCAGCAGCTTTGTCTCCAATTTCTTTCTAATTTAATCCATCTCATACTGCTGCTAGGGATATTTGCCCATAACACATCTGTGAAGCTATGACAGATAAAGGAATTTATGGCATTTGTAAAAATGATTAGAATGGTGGAGTATGGGATTGAACCTAGGCAAGAAGGGAGGCATTTCTGAGGATCCTGGTAGATAGTGAGAAGGTGGGATCAATGAAGTGGAAGTCATGATAAGATTGAAGGACTTTTCTAGTAGGGATATTTGAACAATTAAACTAGAAGGATATGGATGGTCTGGGAGCTTGATATTGGCATTCAAGATTTTAGAGGTGGTGCAATGGTCCAGGGTACAACTATTGGAGTGGGTGACTGAAGTGGAGGGGAAGAAAAGATCATTTGAGACAAGGAGGTGAAGAAACCGAGATGCCAGGGAATTGAAATGGCCTTTCCTGGGAATGTCAAAGTTACAAAGAGTGACAGAATGTGGAGTGGGGAGGAAGACTGGGAACCAGTGAATGAAAAGGAGTGGCTGGGAGATGGCAGAAACAAGAGAGGTAGGATGCCCGAGTCCCATGAACGTCAAAGGGCCAAGGTTTTGCAGGAAAAAGGAGAACAATGTTCTGGAGGTGGCAGAGGGAAGCAAGGAGGACATTCACCTTACCTCTGGGCCCCTGGTTATGTGGAATGCGCAAGAAAAAAACAGCCTTTGATGGCGGTGGGAGAAGGTCTTCAGAGAACCTCCATATTTCAGAAGAGTCTTATGATATGGAAACGTTTCAGGAGGGAATAGAAGGCGCGCTGGATCAAACCAGGGCACATAGGAGAAGTGTGGGGTGAGAGCTCGGGTGGCGGGGGACGGGGCTGCTCTGTCCTCTGGAACCGTTGAGGTGGAGGGACATGTGCACCTGCTGGCCTCGTAAAGGAGTGGGTTCAGCTCCCACACGGGGCCGAGTTCCGCCCTCAGTGTCCAGGGCAGCGGCTCTCCCTCTGCATCTGCGTCCTCACAGATTCTCCCACCTCTGAACTCTGCCCCCAGTGCTCCTCCTCGTGAGATGCCCTATTTTAGTCTCATCTGTCTTGAATGCCTGACACAAATGCCACACTTGTTGCAAAAACCTGCAAGACATTTCCACTCAGAAACAACCCCCACTGCCTCTGCATTTATGTAAGTGGAACCGGATATGGAATTCGAAATGGAATGTTTTAAAACAATTTTTTCCCCTCCTCAGCAGAAAACGTTTTTTCTGTGCATTCTTGAGGGAGGGTGATATATCTTCAAGTAGGCCCCTGTGTTGCTCAGGCCCGCACACTTCCCTTCCAGAAAGGGAAACAAGTTTTGTGTTGCCCAGGGTCAGGGTTCCAGTGTGATGGGCCACCGAGCCCCCGCTAGGAAGGAGCAGAGAATGAGGCTTTGGTGAAGGAGGGCTAAGCAGGGGGTGACGGAAGCCGGGGAGGAGCCGAGGAGCCTGGGAAAGGGACAAGGTGGGGTGCCAGCTCACAGAGTTCAGATCCGTGTGTCCATCCTGGGGGCCGGGGGAGCCCGCTCTTGGGGGGCTCGGATGAGGGGTGGGGCAGGGACCGTGCAGAACCAGAGCCTAGACCAGGCCTGACTCGAGCTCCCTCCTGAGGGGCCGCCTCACCCCGTCGTACCGTCCGCTACCCAGGGAGCTGCGGTCGCTGGCTCCACCATGTTCCACAGTCCCCAGCAAGGGGACTGGGGCATGTGTGGTAGGTGCTCAGGAGAGGTTTACTGAGTTAATAAAACGTCCTGTGAGGGAGGTGGGATAGGTGTCATCCTCGGTACTTTACTCCTGGGGATTCTGAACCATAGCAAGGTTAGGATGATATCCACATGTTTACTTAAACAGTAGCTGCCAGAGCGGGAGCAAGAGCTCAGGCTCCTCGGGACTGGCATCATTGCTCTCGGCTGTCTCGGCTATACAGCTCCCCGAATGAACAGAACTAGGGTATGTCAGAAAAGAAAGGCAGAATTTATGATTCTGTGTTAAAATTATCCCTTTTATACAGAGATAATTTCCTGTGAAACTTATCCCTTTTGTTTGCATAAATAAAAGGCCACCTACAGACAATTTCCTGATATGAAGACTCCAGTAACAGCAGTGTAGAGGCTGGAGTGACTGTGGACAGGATATGGGATGTGATATGCAAGGTTAGAGTAGTTGTAGAGGTAGGCTGGGATTATGAGTAATCCTCCCTGACTTTTCTTCAATAATTGGTTTACTCTCTTTATGTTATATTTTCAATAGAAATGCTTAAGAACATCTCAACTTTCAGTAAGGCAACAACAAATAGCATTTGTTGAATTGCTGTTAAAAAGAATCTCTATAGATAAAAAATATTTTCTTGTCTCAGCTCCTGGAAGACAGGAAGAATGTTCTGTAGGTCAGAGCAGCATCAGAGGCCCTCCCACACTGAAGGCATTCACTTGTGATGCAAAGGCCCTGGGTATTGGGGACTCTATGGGTTGAATGCCACAGTCGCAGGTGCCTTTTGTGACCTCATTCACTGAAATGCCATTGAGTGGGAAGCAGAAGAGATGACTAAGGAGCTGGGGAAGGGGAGAGAGGTGAAGTTGCATGTGATATTTGCTTCTCATCATGATCAAATACTACCCATCGCCAGTCTCTCCCTTCCCAACTCTCATCAGCTGTCACCCTGACACCTCCAGCTGGCAGGTCCTGAGCAAATTCTGACTAAGGCAGATGCTGTCTCAGGATATTCAGATCCAGCAGTGCAGCAACTCGAATTAGACTTGCTGCCAAAGGCTGCAAGGCCTGCGGGGCCCAAGGCATCCTCATGCCCCCCAGGTCAGAGCTTTCCCCTGAGTCCTGCATGTAGAAGGTTAATAAAAGTTAAGCCTGAACAAAGTATTTCTGCTCTTAGAAGGTGGTACAGTGGTTACCTTTAGGGTGTGTAGGTAGTGCCTGCATAGGAGCAGGAAGGAATTTCTGGGGTGCTAGTCAGGGTCTCTTCTGTGATCCGGGTGTTACCTGGGTGTGTCTAATTTGTGAAAATCCATTAAGGTATTGTACACTTAGGTACACTTGTCTATATGTATAATTCAATAAAAAGTCAAAAGGAAGGAAGAAAAGAAGAGAAGGGGGGTGAAGAGAGAGGGGAGGGAAGAAGGAGGGAAGAAAGGGAAGGCTGATTGTAAAGCCAGATTGAGGAGCTTGAACTTGATTCAGTAGGCTCTAGATCCTTCTGTCTTGGTGTGACATGACAATAGCATTATTATAGGAAGATGAATTTGACTGTGGAGAGCAGTTTAAGTGGGATGAGGCAGAGGCAAGAAAACGAGGAAAGAGCTAGAGTGGCCTCAGTCTGGGTGATGGGGGCTTAGATTAGATTGTTATCAACAGTGGTGATGTATAAGAGAGTAGGGGGACCATTTGCAACAAAAAGAGCCAGTTTCAAGGTAAGCTATTACATAAATGAACCAATATGCAGCACGTGCTGTAGGTGGCTTTACATAAGCTAATATTTAATACTGTGTTGCACAGTATTAAAACTCGCTTTCTTTATTATTATTATTTTTTGTGTGTGTGTGTGTATGAGGAAGATCGGCCCTGAGCTAACATCTGCCAATCCTCCTCTTTTTTTGCTGAGGAAGACTGGCCCTGGGTTAACATCCATGCCCATCTTCCTCTACTTTATGTGGGACGCCGCCACAGCATGGCTTGACCAGCCATGCGTAGGTGCATGCCCGGGATCCAAACTGGCGAACCCCGGGCCGCCGCAGGAGAGCACGAGCACTTAACTGCTTGCGCCACCAGGCTGGCCCCTAAAACTCGCTTTCTTTAAATAGCAATCGTAATTCTTGCCACTATCAGTTGGGCAGGGCCTAGAACAGCCCACGTAGATGTGCTCAGTTCCATGGCTGAGCTCCAGAGCTCTGGGCCTGACCAGCCTTTGCTCCCAGACATGCGCCATTCATCAGGAGGCACCGAGTGAGGGCCTACCAGTGACGCTAGCACAGACGAACCAAATGATGGGCAGCAGGAACCTCATCTTTTTGTTTTGTTTTTGTGAGGAAGATCAGCCCTGAGCTAACGTCTGATGACAATCCTCCTCTTTTTGCTGAGGAAGACTGGCCCTGAGCTAACATCTGTGCCCATCTTCCTCTACCTTATATGGGACGCTGCCACAGCATGGCTTCAGAAGCAGTGCATCCGTGGGCACCGGGGATCCCAACCGGCGAACCCCGGGCCGCCACAGCGGAGTGCGCGCACTTAACCGCTTGCACCATGGGGCCAGCCCCTGGTTTGGTTTGGTTTTTAATACTTCATGATAATGTTGGTGTCAAATGATTTGCCTACCTGACAAAACTACTAAATTTTTTAGGCCTGTTCAAAAGATTAATTTAATGGCTGAACATTTGAGATTGAAGAAAATACTGCGTTCCAAAGTTTATAATGAAGATTTTAAAGATTGAATTTAACAGATCAAAGCTTGTCCTTCAGAAAAATAATATGAAGAACATATTAGCACAAGGTCCTTAGCAGAATTTAGATTTATGCAAATCTTCAATTTTCCATAATCCAAAATTAACAAACTCAGAATGACACAAATTTGATGAAATGTAATGCAAACTAACATTTTAGTGCATCTTTCTAGAATTCAACAGAATGTTGACATCTAAATTCACTTTATGCACCTCATTTAATTTCTGCGTGATGAACCAGCAGGCAGAAATAGATGAATCACTGACATATTGACTTTTTTTCCAACTCCCAGGAGGAAAACAAAGGTTCCCAGTCAGAGGCGAGGGAGGCGCTCATCTGGTTCATTAGTTTGCATAAATCCGTGATTATGTGCGCAAGCAATTTGTCTGACTGCACTAACTGTAGTGTCATTTAGCTCTACTGTGTGGCCAATCATTGAAACATAATCTAATTTTATTAAGTTCCGCCCAAGCCTTGTAGAGTCTTAGTTACAAGCCGGCTCTCTGCTCATTAGCCTTGACCTCTGTGGTTTGTTTATTTGGACTTTTTTGGGCCTCCTGCCCCCACGTTGACACCCCCTTGTTTCATAGTCCACACTGTCATTGTGCCCTCTTGACCCGGAGAGAGGCCGATGAATAGGAGTATTGATGCCAGTGTTACAGCTTCTGCAAACAGGCAAGATGCCTGGGTGCTTAGTCACTTGGCTCTGATTTCCTGGGAGACAAAGAAGAGAGGAGGAGAAAGAGGGGACTCAAACAGGTATTCAGGGCCTTCATGGACTCATCACGGAGCGCTGTTTTATGTAGTGTGATTAAACGGTGCACCGCACGTAGCAAGTCCTATATGAGCAACGTTTCTTGTTGTTGTCTCCTGTTGGTATCTTGAGCACCTCACTTCAGTCTTGTGCTCCACCTTGAGACTTCGTCCAAAGGTGCTGTATCCCCCTTCAACTCCCTACCAACTGAGCAGCCTTCTACCCGCTTCAAAAATGGCAGGAAAAGAGTCAGATGAAATGATCAGCAAGATGTGTGGTGCTACGTGAGGACGTTCAAAAGAAGGCAACACTTCAGCCTGCAAAGTCGACCAAGTAGCATTGTGTTCAAAAGCTGTAAACTCTGAGTGGCATGCAGAAGATGAACACGGGTCCCTAAATCTAGAAGTATTCAGACGATAAATGGATTTTGAAGTTTAATGATTAAGCATTTAGGACAAATAAAATGAATTTTTACTTCGCACAGTTGGTAATAAACTTATAAAAGGTTGTGCAGGATATATAATTGCTTTATAAAAAAGTCAAACCTATTTGTTAACAATTGCCCTCAAAATAGCCATTATGAAATTATACAAACTACCTAAAAACTTGGGGAATTATTATACCATAATTTTAAAAAGGAAAAAAGCAGAATTACAATTAAATGTGTATCACAAATACACTAATATAAAAATATGGAAGCTTGGGACAAAAGATAGAGGAATTTATAAAAATGAAAATAATTGTCCTTAAGATTTTGGGCAGTGTTTTGTTTTAATGAAAAAGTTATTTAATATACTATTGCTTTAAATTAGTATTTATCTGTTATATCGTTTTCTGTTCTTTTACTTCAACTTTTTGGTGTTTTTATATTTTAGGTACATCTCATAAACAGTATATAGCTGGAATTTTTTCCCTCCCTCTCTCTTTGGTTTACTTTGTTTTTAACTTGTAAGATGGCAACATTTATATTCACGGTGATTATTGACGTATTTAGACTTGGTTATACCATCTCACTTATTACTTTTGTTTGTCTTATTTTTTCTGTGCCTCTTTTTTCTCTTTTTCTTGCTTTTTAAAAAAATTTAATGGGGCTGGCTCAGTGGCATAGTGGTTAAGTTCATACGCTCCTCTTTGGCATCCCAGGATTCATGGGTTCAGTTCCTGGGCACGGACGTACATCCCTTGTCACCCATGCTGTGGCGGCATCCCACATATAAAATAGAGGAAGTTGGGTGCAGATGTTAGCTCAGGGACAATCTTCCCCACCAAAAAAACAAAAAAATTTAACAAGACTCTTCTTCATTTGTTTTTCTTATCCTTTTTCTTCTTCTGATTTGGAAGCTAAATAGTCTATGACTATTTTTTCAATTATCTTTCTTGAGTAAACAAAGCCTAATTGTACTCAATATCTTAATATTCTCCCCAAAATACAAGAAATTGGAATGCTTTATTTCACAATTCAACATAATTTTTATTATAGCTACATGTTTTTAAATTTATTTGTTTGCCATTCCTTCTTATATCTCCAACCTTCCTTCTGGAATCATTTTCCCTCATCTCGAAGTAAATCCTTTAGTAAAGGTGCTAGTGGTGACTCTCTCAGACTTGGATTATCTAAGATGGTTGTTATTTCCCTCTCACGATTAAAACAGCTTTTCTAAGTTTCCATTTAGCTATCGATGATATTATTCCACAGCTTCTGGCCTCTTTTATTGTGTTGAGAAGTCTGCTGTAAGTTTGTCATATCTTTGTGGGTGATCTGCATTTTCTCTTTGGCTGCTTATAAGATCTTCTCTTTGCTTAGATATTTTGCAGTTTCAACTATGGTGTATCTAAGTGTAGTTTTATTTTTATTTATTTAAATTTTCTCTCATCAGAAACCCGTTTTTGTTTTTCCATTATCACTTTTCCTCCATTCTTTCTATTTTCTGCCTCTGATTATACCATACATGTGCTGGGCTTCTCATTCTATCCTCCATATCCCTTTATCTCTTTCCCATATTTTCTATGTTTAGGCTCATATATTCTCTCTTCAGCTGCTATTAATCCACTATTTAATCTATCCATTGAGTTTTTAATTTCAACAATTATATTTTTCACTTAAAAAAGTTCTATTGGGGGCCAGCCCAGTGGGGTAGCAGTTAAGTGCTCACGCTCTGCTTCAGCAGCCCAGGGTTCACAGGTTTGGATCCCGGGTACGCCCTGAAGCACCGCTTGTCAAGCCATGCTGTGGTGGCGTCCCATATGAAGTAGGGGAAGATGGGCATGGATGTTAGCCCACGCCCAATCTTCGTCAGCAAAAAAGAGGAGGATTGGCATCGGATGTTAGCTCAGAGATGATCTTCCTCACAAAATAAAAAACTTCTATTAGATTATTTTGTAAATTTAATTGTCATTTTCTTTATTGATCAAATTTATGAGTCCATCTTTTATTTCTATAAAGACTTCATATTTAATTATTATGTATTGTTTATCGAATAATTTAAAAATATGAAATCTTTGGGGTTCTAAATCTATTTATTTCCTTTTTCTGTGATGTGATGACTTGTTTATTTGTGTTTTTGGTGGTCTTTTGGAACTCGTATTTACTTCATCTTATAATTTTATTTATTTTTTCCCCCAAAGCCCCAGTAGATAGTTGTATGTCATAGCTGCACTTCCTTCTAGTTGCTGTATGTGGGACGCGGCCATGAGGCCGGACAAGCGGTGCGTTGGTGCACGACCGGGATCCGAACCCTGGCCGCCAGCAGCGGAGCGTGTGCACTTAACCGCTAAGCCACGGGCCGGCCCATACTTGATCTTAAATCATAGAAACCATGCAGATTTTTCCAGAGAGAATTTGTGCCTATTTTTGCTCCTACTGAAACTGGCACTGTTAGTCCCCTCTGAAGACCCCTGTTCATGTCAGAACAGCAGGTTTACCTGACCCTGCTGTACTGGCCTGAGGGCTGGGCTTCTGATGGCAGAACAGCTTTCAGCCTTTGCTCTCAGGGAAAAAATACATTTCTCATTTGCTTCCTGCTCCCAGCTCCGACTCTGCGTTCAGCTCACTCTGTGGTTGGGAGGGTGGGCTGGGGAGTCCTTGAAGAGTTCCTTTACTTCTTGTGAGTCCAGCAGTGCATTAAAGCTGTGATTTATCTCAAAAGAGATGTCTTTCTTAACTCAAACTCCTTTAGCACCTAGCACTGTGTTTATTTAATGAATGGATAAGTTATAAAAATGTTATAAAAATAACAACATTCATTGAGCATAACCTTGTGCCACTTTTAGAAAGCAGTATCCTGTTTAATCTTCCTGATGACCTTACAAGGTCAATATATTTATTATTACTTGTACATTTTACAAATAGTATGGCAGCTGTGACCCTAACCCAAGTCTGTTTTGCTCCAAAATCTATGTGCGTAATTGCTGTGTGTTGTTTCAGCATAAATGAATGAATAAACATTAAAAATCATTCATTTGTTCAATTAGTGAATGTTTATTGAGATTCAAACACTGTTCTTAGGTACTGGGGATAGAGCGGTGAAGAAAATAAAAAGAAAGCCTTAGTTGTGTGGAGCTTACGTTATCAAGGATGGAGAGAGATCCCGCAAACATGTAAGTAAATATATAAGAAGGAATTTATATATAAATTTATAACATATATCTATAATAAGGAATTTGTATGTATAAATTTGTAATTAAGGAAGGTTAAGATTGCCAAGGGCTTGGCAAAGTTATTACTATTTTACTTTAAGTGACAGAGAAAGTCTCACTAGACGATATTTGAGCAGAATGAATGAATAAGTTTAAATTTTAGCTGTCTTGGTACAAGATGAGACAAACTACGTATAATTTAAACATAAAACCAAATAAGATTTTCTTTAACAAAGGTCATTTTCACTAATAAAGATTAATTTTTGAATGTTAATACGTTGCATTTATACTATGATTTCTATTTAAGATCATCAGGTTTCATCTTATTTTTATCTCATCATAAATCTAGTAGGTTAGAGAATAATGACTATTAACACGAGTTTGCATTCTGATTCATTTCTTCTAAGCTGTGTGATCTTGAGTAAGTTACTTTACGTCTGTGGTCTCAGTTTCTTCATCTTTCAAGTGGGAATAAAATACAGTGTCTTCCTTATACAATTATTGTGAGGATTAAACAAATCAATACATGTAATACACTGTCAACAGTACCTGTAATAAACACTAGGTATTATTCTCATTTTATAGCTGTGAAAATCCAGATGCAGTTGGTTACTATAAAGCAAGATTGTAAAATCTAAATTCCCTGGTTCCAGAGGGGAAGAAGCCTAACTGCCTACACATGCTTGAATTTTATTTTTGAATCATTTCAACATTCACTTACTAGCATTTACCATGTTCATGCACTGTGCTTTCCTTAGAGCAGGTTAAGTTGCTACCAACGGAAGTCCAGGGTTAAAGTCAACAGAGATATCTGGTTCTGCAAATTTCTTTGTGAAAAGACCGATGGGCAAAACCTTTCTAATTGCATGTTTCCTCCAACTTGGGATTCAAATTGCAACTTCTACCTAGCCACGGAATGACATACAATTCTTAGCATGAATCCAGCGTTATTTCATTGGTTTACTGGAAGTACTAGAAATTATTTTCACTAGTTGATGGTCTTTATTTTTGTTTATAATACATAGTAGAATAAATATGAAAGGAAAGCCAAAATAGGAGCCATTCTTCTCCCAGAAGAATCACAAATTGCTCAGGGTTTGGGTGTCAGCTCTGCTTTGTAAACTATCACATTCCCCGCACTGTCCAGTACTGCTGGACAGTCATATGGCTACTGAGCACTTGAAATGTGGCTAGTGCAAACCGAGATGTTCTTTAAGTATGAAATATACACAAGATTTCAAAGACTTGGTGTGAAAAAAAGGTAAAATATTTCATTATTAATTTTTATATTGATTACATATCATGAAGTTAATGTTTGGGATATTTTGGCTTAAATAAAATATATTGTTAAAATTAATTTCACTTGGGGGCCAGCCCAGTGGTGTAGTGGTTAAGTTTGCTCGCTCTGCTTCAGCGGCCCAGGGTTCAAAAGTTCAGATTCTGGGTAAGGACCTAAGAACCGCTCATCAAGCCACGCTGTGGTGGCGACCCACATAAAGTAAAGGAAGATGGGCACCGATGCTAGCTCAGGGCCAATCTTCCTCAGCAAAAAGAGGAAGATGGGCACGGATGTTAGCTCAGGGTCAATCTTCCTCACCAAAAAAAAAAAAATTAATTAATTTCACTTGTTTCTTTTTACCTTTTTAAATGCAGCTACTAGAACATTTTAAATGACAGGTGTGGCTCATATGGTATTTCTGCTGGACAGCACTGGTCTATGCAGCCACAGTGAATCCTTTCTGACACAGCCCTAGTCCTCCTAGCTAAGATGCTTCCTCCATTACTGTCCTTCACTGAGGGGGTCTGAAGACCAAGAAAATGGTATTTTCAGTTCCTGAATGATAGCTCTGCCAGTTCAAACTTAAAAATTGGTTCACAGCCAAAAAGATGACCTTACTGCACGTTGACTACATTTGCAATGCTTGTGAACAAAGTGCTAATTATCTCAAGACCCAAAATAAAGTTTTTCAGAATTTGCTCATACTTTTCATCTCATTTAACTTGGATTGGGGGCAGAGGGTTTAATGGGGAGACAAAGGGAGCAGATAGAAGGAGAACAGACAGGGATACCTCATCCATTTAAACTCACTAGGAAACTAAATTTTTTTTTTTAATCATCAGATTATCTTGGACTGCTTGGACAAATGATACGCATAATTTAGGTGAAGGTGAATGATACAGTGAAAGATTCTCCAAGATACTTATTTGGATACTCACATTCTCACCATGATTCACCAAATCCAGCAATTATAAAACTCTTCTCTTGGGACCGTAACTGACAGGGATCTATGTATATGACTGAAAGTCAAATTCACTTCTTGCAATTCACACCAACCAGTCAGAGCCAGGGTCACACAGGGGTGAGCGGGGCTGGCCTCTCTTGCTCAAGCTAGTGTGAAGGGTCGAGGGGAGACAGAGGGTGAAGAAGACACTGGAGAGGATTTTCCACCGACAACCCAGGAAAGGATTTTCCCTGCGTGCAGGAAGAAGAGGCCATAGTTTCTTACATTTAATTATGGGTTCAGGTCCTTTATCCACAATTCGAAAAAAATCTCTGAAAATCAAGAGATTTGTCAGAATTCATTTGAAGGCAAAACCTGACCTGAACCGATGTGGGAGTTTTCAGTCTGTCTTCATCTCACTTAGTGTGATGTTCATACATTGAGCTGCAGACATGCCTGGCATGTTTGGTTATGAGCTGCTGCCCGCCCCCCCACCCCTGGGCTGTTACATCATATGCACATGTCCGATACCGATTATCTTCAGGAAGTCCGAAACACTTGAACTTTTGAAACACATCTCACCCCATGAATTTAGATAAGGGACTGGGAGCCTATGTGTGGGATACCACAGCTCAGCAGGCAAAGGAGTAACAGAGCTCTCCACCCCTCAGTTTTTCTCCTGACTCAGCCACTTACCCAAAAGTTACTTTTCCCCTCTGTGCTTTAGGTCCTCACTCAGGCAAACCTGCCCTAACTCGGAGGCAACTCAGTGGAGGATTTAATGGTTGCAGATATGCTTCGGATACACTGTGACAGTGTGCCTGCTGTCTCTTTATGATGTGGGCCAGTCTTTGCAAATCTACATGAAATTACAGTAAGTAAGTTTGTCCTCTCTAAACTTACTAAAACAGAAAAAGGATATATAGGATCTTTTTAGTGTAACTATAAAGAGAAAAAGAATCCCGTAAGTTATAAGAAGAGAGTAATGTGTGAAGATGTTGTACTCATGTTAAGATTATAAATTATTTTGAGAAACTGTGCAACATTCTAGTCTACTGAAAGAGTGTGAGTATTCTCAAAGTTCCTATTAAGAATTATGGTTTTAATTGATTTTCATGAAAGATTTTAAGGATTTGGGTAGGAATTGGCAACTAAAATATAATTAGATCTGATTTATCTTGATTAGGACGTTAAAAAAAATCCAACACTGTTTCTTTAACAACACTTCTAATTATCTGGCTTTGGTGAAGGCATTTATGGTTTCTTTCTCGGCAACATTTCCTTAGTGACGATTCATATAACACTCCAGATGGATATTGCATATTTGTTACTGCTTACTGCCCTTTGGACCTAAATTTCATTTTGCATGATGACAGAACTTGAGAAAACTAATCAAAAAGATGTATACTTTTCTTGTCTTAAAAAAACAACTTTCCATTTCTCTCTCCCTGGGAGTGAGTTAAATATGTAACTCTATATATAGCTTACAGTATGCAGTGATTCTAGTCAAATATCTGTCAAATTACTATTTGTTTGCTTTGAGTACTATTGCTCTAGTATAAATTCAGAACTCTAGTATAGTCAGCCTACATAATTCATAAGACACACTGTACCTTTCAGACTGTGCACCACACAGAATTTCTACATGCCAGTCTATTTGCAACCTCCTCATCCCTCCTGCCTGTGTGGGGCCATCTTAGTCACGATTTGAAAATCCGGACAAGGTTAAAATCCAGACAGGTCCCCTCTGCAATACCAGGTCCGATAAGGAAATCGACACCTGGGGACTGCTCGTCATAGCAGGCCGTATCCCACCACCTGGTATGCTGAGAACCAGCCCTGTGTTTCTTTTTGGAAAGTTCCTCTATCTTACGGCAGGTTTGTCTCGTTGAGCCACCACCTGGCGCCTCAGTCATGTGCTGCCTCTCCTGTCTCTCCTACGGTTCCTACTCCGGCGCAGATCAGGGAGTGACTGCAAGAAAAGGCTCATCCGACCGTTTCCTCCCAAGACTTACACCTTCAGACGTGTTTCTGGGTAATGAGATTTTTAAAAAATTTTTGTGTTTTGCCATTAAACTCAATTCTTGCAGCTTTGTGTTCTTTTGGGAATGAATCCAGAGGAGTGCTGGTGTGATTGGGTCACCTATCCTGACCTCACAGATGACAGAGAAAAGGCCCTGCGTGCATAAATGGGTTATTTTCCTAGGGTGTATGAGACCCAAGCGCTTTTATGGTTATGGTGGTGTTTTGGGTTTTGTTCTTGTTTCCTTCTTTCTTACTTTCATTTCTGCCTGAGTTTTATAAGAATATATGAAAGTTCTGCCCTAACTCAGGCTGAGGGCATTGCATTGGCAGGCAGCCCGTACACTGGCCTGTCTGTGCTTTGTTGTGAGTTTTCATGTGCCCCACCAGCACTGCGTTCGATCAGCTTGAACAATTGCGTTTTCAGACTTCTGAGCACGATAGCTGTTGCCCCGGGATTGCAGTGACCCGAGAACTAAGCCCGACTCTGCTTATCTGAGGGGCTCACTCAGTCCGGCAACAGGAATTCTCCACAATTCCTCCTCAGTGGAAATCTATGGTACAGTCTCCTTTATCCCTTCGTTTATTTTCTGGATCACAAACTTGTCTCTCAAGTCCAAATAATAATTTCTGGAGGACGTCATTTTTTTTTGCAATGTTTATTTGGGATATTGTTTATGTTACATAAAATTCACCATTTTAAAGTGGTTTTTAGTATATCCAGTGGTTTTCAGTATATCCACAATGTTGTGCAACTGTCACCATTATATAATTCCAGAACATTTTTGTCATTCCCAAAAGAACCTCCATCTCTGTTAGCAATCACTCGTCATTCTCCCTCATCTTCTAGCAACCACTAATGTACTTTCTCTCTGTGTTGATTTATCTATTCTGAACACTTTATATAAATGGAATCATACAATATGTGGCCTTTTGTGTCTGGCTTTTTTTACCTAACATAATGTTTTCAAGGTTCATTCATGTTGTAGTGTAAATCGGTACTTCAGTCTTTTACATGACTGAATAATATTCCATTGTTTGGATATACCATATTTTGTTTATCTATTTATCATTTGATGGACATTTGGGTTGTTTCCACTTTGGACTATTCTGAAATATTGTTGCTATGAACATTTGTATTCAAGTTTTAGTGTGATTATATGTTTTTAATTCTCTTGGATATATACCTAGGAGTGGAATTGCTGAGTCACATGGTAACTCTAGGTTTGTGAACAAATGCAAAACTGTTTTCTACAGCAGCTGCACCATTTTACAATCCCAGCAGAGATGTATGAGGGTTCCGATTTCTCCACAGCCTCATCAACACTTATCATTACCTTTCTTTTTGATTATAGCCATCCTAGTGGGTGTGACGTGATCTCATTATGGTTTTGATTTACATTTCCCTAGTGACTAATGATGTTACTCATCTTTTTATGTGCTTGTTGGCCATTTATATATCTTTTTTGGAAAAATGTCTATTCAAATGCTTTGTCTATTTTAAAATTGGATTGTCTTTTTATTATTGAGTTGAAGAATTATTTATGTATTCTAAAATACTCAATACATGATTTGCAAATATTTTCTCTTGTTCTTTTCACTTCTTGAATGTGTATTTTGATCCACAAAAGTTTTAATTTTGATGAGATTCAATTTATCTGGTTTTTTTTGGTTGCTTGTGCTTGTAGGACCCTTTAAAAAAATTAAATCTATGTGGAACCCTGCTATATAAAACAGACAAAAAAGAAAGTTGCTCTTGTGATGCAGAAGCAGGGATCCCATATCTCTGACCACAGCAGGAAACCTGCCATGGCTCCAGGCCTCCATGGCATCTGATGAGAGTATGAAAGCCTTAGGGCTGATCTCTGAATGTCAGTGTTTCACTCATCGCTTTTTTGCTCTACATAAAGCAAGACTTAGTCTACTGTCTTACAGGATTGGGAAAAAAATAAGTCAATGAATGTGGGAAAGTATTTTGCGAACTTAAAGGGGAAGAAAAAGTGGAAGTCAGAGATCATAGAGAATCGGAGTAAAAAGAATATTAAAGATTATCTAGTCTAATGCCATATTACATAGATACAGAAACTGAGGTCTTGAAGAGCAATTTTCAAAGTGTTGTCTCTTGGAGATTGCTTCCTCAAGACTCTTTCAGAAAGTATGTGAGGTTAAAACTATTTTTATAATAATTCTAAGACATTATTTGCCCTTTTCATCTTATTTTCTCACAAGTATATAGTAGAGTGTTCCATGATGTCATTATTCTAACAGCTAATGGAATGTGTGCTTGTGTATTCTTGTGTTCCCAAGAGCTTTTGTTTACATGGATTATAACTTGCAATATTTACTATATCAGAAATTAAAACTGAGAAATTCTTAAAATATTTATTTAAAAATTACAGTAAGCTGGGCCGGCCTGGTGACTTAGCGGTTAAGTGCGCGCGCTCCGCTACTGGCGGCCCCGGTTCGAATCCCAGGTGCGCACCAATGCATCGCTTCTCCGGCCATGCTGAGGCCGCATCCCACATGCAGCAACTAGAAGGATGTGCAACTATGACATACAACTATCCACTGGGGCTTTGGGGAAGAAAAAAAGGAGAAGGGTTGGCAATAGATGTTAGCTGAGAGCCAGTCTTCCTCAGCAAAAAGAGGAGGATTAGCATGGATGTTAGCTCAGGGCTGATCTCCCTCACAAAAAGAAAAAAAAAATTACACTAAGCCTATTACATGTTAACATAGATAACATTTCATGAAGAATAACAATGTTTTCTAAAACAATAAAAATTGTAGTGAGAAGTGGCATTATTTTTCATGTTTACAAATTTCTTTAGTAATATGAAATTTGGCTTAATATAATTAAAATCTGGCTTAATATAAAATAGCTGAATTTTCATATCAGCTTCTGCATTCAATTTGTTATGACACATTGTTCTGGTTAAAGCATATTTAAAAATCCAGCCTCATTCACACATGGATAGTCTTTTCAGATAATTGTGGATATTCTTCTTTGATACTATATCAAAACTGAACACATGAGACTTTCTTAAAGGTTAGTAGCAGCGTGAATTCTGAAACCATATCAGTGAACTTTTCATAGCTCTTTACAATGAAATCTATTGGTCCATCTTGCACTTTGAATAGATTTTTTTATCCATGCATGATTTTGTATCATCATACATTAGTTTTTTGGAAAATATTCATTCACTACATTACACAAATCTTCCAAATATTGGCACATTTCATTAAGTAACACTTAAGAATCTCACTAGTTAACATCCAAAAAGTTTTTACATATTGGAAACCATCAAACTCATGATGGTGGATACTAGTTTTGTAAAATGCTAATTTTCACTTGAAAACTCAAATATTATCATTGGCAGCAATTACTGTCAATTATTTTTCTTGAAGTGATTGGCTTGACGCACTTGGCTTATTTTTGAGAAAATATTTGCAAAATACTCAAGTCTGACCATAATTCATATGTCATTTGTTTCATGTAAAAATGGTATTCCATTAAAAAGTGGTATGGTCACCTTGCAACTTACATAATCATACAAGTGCTTTTCCTTGAGAATCATCCACGTGCATCTTTGATAAGCAGCAGAAGAGCTTTATCAGTATTTCTCCTTTCATCCCACCGAATATTAAGGATATGTGTGTGTTCAAGGGATTAGGTTTGATAAAATTAATAATTTTTATTGCTTTTCAAGGACATTCTTAAGTAAAACTGGCATTTTTTTCACTGCAGGTGCATGATGATGAAGAATACAGTGATGACGAATATAGTTTGATGCCCTGTCTTCATTTGACAAGCCAGCAGTTTTACCCATTATTGCTTTTGCACCATTAGTGCAATTATCAATAGCAAAAAAGGCAAATATTCTCTTAGTACTCTTATGAAAATAGTTTTTGACCTTTCGGATCTGCTGAAAGAATCTTGCCCCCTTTCCCCTGGGCATCTACAAACTGCACTTCGGGAGCCATTGGACTGAAAATCTATACATTTGATTCCTTCAGAGGCTCTAGACAGTTTACTCTTTGGAAGCAAAAGGTCAGCTTTGCCTGTTCTTTCCACAGCCAAAACCATAGCACAGTGTTTAAACTCTTTCACAGTGTTTAAAACAAGAAATATTTGATGGTCCATTCTGAGTCACTGATCAAACTCAAGTGTATGGTTCAGTTCTGGATGCTACACATTTACAGGGATCTTGACAATGCAGAAACTGTGAAACGCAAGAAATGACTAAAGACGCCAGGAATGTTTGTCTCAGGTAAGAAAAGAATGATACAACTATTTTCAACCAGTGCATGAGTTGTCATCTGTAGGAGACACTGAACCCAGTCTGTGTGGCTTCAGAGGGTTGATGGGTTGATGTTACAAGGAGGTAGATTCTTACTCAAGGCCAGAATTGCCAAACAAGTCAAGCTATTAAAAAACAAAGCAGGCTACTCCACGAGGTCCCCAGTTCCTGTCATTACAAAGCTTTAGCCAAGCCTGAGTGACCACCAAACAAGGATGTGGCGGGGTGGGGACCAAAGGCCTGCACTCCCAGTGCAATGTGCTACGTGAGTGGTGAGGGGACTTCCAGCAAGCAGTTCTCAACAAGGCTGTTGAGGTAAAAATGTATAAGGGTTATTCACACTCTTAGGTCCCATCTCTGAAGGTGAAATAAATGCCTAAGTAAAGATCAGGCTTATTCCCTTTGACAAATACACCTGATGATTCTCTGTAATCATACAGTTAATATATGTTGAATAAAGACTAATTCAAGGGGCTGGTCCCGTGGTGTAGTGGTTAAGTGCGTGCGCTCCGCTGCTGGTGGCCTGGGTTCGGATCCCGGGCGCACACTGACACACCACTTGTCAGGCCATGCTATGGCGGCATCCCACACAATGTGGAGGAAGATGGGCACGGATGTTAGCTCAGGGCTGGTCTTCCTCAGCAAAAAGAGGAGGATTGGCATGGGTGTTAGCTCAGGGCTGATCTTTCTCCCCGCCCGCCCCTCGAAAAAAAAGACTAACTCAGGCAGATAGAAAGAACTTTGTAGAAAATACTTCACAGAGAAATGTGGATTCCTGGTGCCATTTTAAGGAGAAAGAGAATAACACTTGACAACGAAGCAAGGAAAGATTAAGCATAAGAAAAGAGGAAGAAGAAAAATCAAATAAAAAGGCATCAAGAAGGCATTAGTCCAGGTGGAAAGTGGGACAGAGATATGGTAAAAAAAAAAAGGACAAAAGAGGGGCCGGCCCCGTGGCCTACTGGTTATGTGCGCACACTCTGCTTTGGCGGCCCAGGCCCAGTTCCCAGGTGTGGACCTACACCACTTGTCGGCAGCCATGCTTTGGTGGCGACCCACATACAAAATAGAGGAAGACTGGCACAGATGTTAGCTCAGGGTGAATCTTCCTCAAGCAAAAAGGTGAAGATTGGCAACAGATGTTAGCTCAGGGCGAATCTTCTTCAGCAAAAAAAAAAAAAAAGGACAAAAAGGCTAAAGAAAATGGATGGAATAATGAATGAAAAGAGGAACTTAGCTTCTCTCTACTGGAGAGATATAGACGATCTACCACTCACACTCAATAAGATTCAAAATTTTCTTTGCTTAAAGTCAACCAAAACCCCAATATAATAATTGATTCAAGAAAGATTGGGTGAAAGGTTCTTGGAGAATAGGATATTCACATGGACTGAAAGAATCACCCTACAAATTATTAATTACAAAGGAAAAATGTGCCTTTTTAGTGGATACTTGTGATAGTCACCACCTTAATCAAGTTATCAAACTAGCATCACTAATAATGTAGGATCCCAACATCGTGTGCCTCTTGATGTAATGCAATAAGAAGCACACATTACCTCCATAGTATGATTAAAATTGTTTAACCTGAATCTGATCATGAGGAAATAATCATAAGAAATCCTTATTATGGAGCATTTTGAAAACAAACAAACTGACTGGAACTCTTCAAGAAAGTTAATGTCATGGAAAACAGAATAAATAAAACGTGAACCACGGGGCTGGCCCGGTGGTATAGTGGTTGAGTTGAGCACACTCTGCTTCGGCAGCCCAAGGTTTGCAGGTTCAGATCCTGGGCGTGGACCTATGCACCACTCATTAAACCATGTTGTGGTGGCATCCCACATACAAAATAGAGGAAGATGGGCACAGATGTTAGCTCAGGGACAATCTTCCTCAGCAAAACGAGGAGGCTTGGCAACAGATGTTAGCTCAGGGCCAATTTCCTTCACCACAAAACACACAAAAAACAACAACAACAAAACTGAACCAAAGAGACATACCAAATAAATGTAAGGCATGAACTTTGATTGAATTATGATTTTTTTAAAGGACAAATATAAAAGACACTTTTGAGACACTGGAGAAATTTGAATATGGCTCAACTATTAGATGGATTAATGTTAATTTTCCCAGCTGTGATAATGGTATTGTGGCTAGGTAGGAGAATGTCCTTATGGTGAAGTATTTAGGGATGAAATGTCAGGATGCCTGCAACTGACAAATTGTTCAGCAAAAAAGTAATTAATGAAAAATATATAGGGAGAGAAATAAAGTAAATATGGCAAAATATTAACCCCTGGTGAATCTAGTGTGAAGATTATATGGGTGTTCTCATTCAGCAAAAAAAAAAATAGTAATAATTAAAAGTAATAGGGAGAGAAATTAAACTATTGTGGCAAAATATTAACCCCTAATGAATCTAGGTGAAGATTACCTGGGTGTTTATTGTATTATTCTTTTAACTTTCCTGTAGGTTTGAAATTTTTTTTTCTTTCTGTGAGGAAGATCGGCCCTGAGCTAACATCTGCCAATCCTCCTCTTTTTGCTGAGGAAGACTGGCCCCGGGCTAACATCCGCGCCCATCTTCCTCCACTTTACATGAGACGCCGCCACAGCATGGCCTGACAAGCGGTGCGTCAGTGCGCACCCGGGGTTCCGAACCGGCGAACCCTGGGCTGCCGCAGCGGAGCTCGCGCACTTAACCGCTTGCGCCACCAGGCCGGTCCCTTGAAATTTTTTAAATAAAAACTTAAGGAAAAAGTTTATCACCCCACAACTGAGAGACCAGAGGGTGAAGTGGTGCAAACATCTCTGGCTTATTACTTCCGTACACAGTGCCTGAGAGTTTCTTTTTAAGAAAATCAATAGGTCCGTTTAAGAGAAAGAAGTCAAATGTGGTTGTTGACATAGGTGCTCACTGGCCCCTGAGCAGAGACAAGAACAGATCTTTCTAGAGGCGTGAGGGGACTTTTAACTATTTACACTCAGAAGATTAAAGAGAAATAAGATGAATGGTAGCTAGGTGAAATTTTTTATTTGCAATATCTTAAATATATAGAAAGGCAAAAACATAACGTAACCAACAGCCATGACTCGCTTCCCAGCTTTACAAAGCTTGAGGTTTGGTCAGATTCACTGCAGTTTTGTTCTGTTTTTTGTGAGAAAGACATCTCAGATACAGTTAGAGCCACTTGCCTATCCTCTCCTATTGTCATTTCTTAGTTTAGTTTTACATGTCATATAAAATTTATCATAATACCCATATCATTCTGAAATTTGCTTTCCTCACTTATAATGATTTGGGAGAGGTATTCGTGTTGGTATCTATAGTTCCTGTTTTTTAATTGTCACTATTATATATAATATATATATTCTGTAATATATAATATAACCCAATTAATCTACGCATTGTCTGATTGATGAACATTTAGGTTGTTCATCAGCCTAGCTTTTTTCATTATTACAAACAATGTTGCAATAAACATCTTTGTCCGTATCTCCTCGTGCTTATTTGTGAAAGTTTCTCTACAAGTGGAAACTAAATTTGGTGGCTGTACTAAACTTACACCATCACTAGCAGTATAGGAGAGTGTCTTTTCTTATGTTTTCTTGTCAATGGCACTCTGACTTGCATGTGTATGAGAGCCAATTGTAAATATTTCAGAAATTTGCAAACCAGTTAACATAGCCATTATTAAAAATTAAATTATATAAACTTACAATTAAACTGTATTAAAAATAGAAAAGAAAAACTCAAAATTCATCACCTTCTGATTATTTTACAGCAGTTTACCATTATCTATGCTCTTGGGATTACTTACATCTATTGTACTATACGAAGAATGGTGTACTACTTCACACATCTCTTCACAACTCCGTGTTCAATGACATCATGTTGGGAGCATTGTTAGCCAAGGAAATTGGCAAACACTAACTATTGCCTTATTTATTGTTCTTTTTTCCTCCCCAAAGCCCCAGTGCATGGTTGTATATCCTAGTTGTAAGTCCTTCTAGTTCTTCTATGTGAGCTGCCACCACCGCATGGCCACTGACAGATGGGCGGTGTGGTTCCATGGCCAGGAAATGAACCCAGGCCACTGAAGTAGTGAGAACGCCAAACTTGAACCACTAGGCCATCAGGGCTGGCTCTTGGTTTATTGGTTTGTTGATTGCCTAGACTTAGGAAAATAATGGTGGAAATGATAATAATGTAGATTAAACTTAAATGTGTGTTATTCCTGTAGTTGTTATACTATGAATAGCACAAAAATTGAGAAAATATTTTTCCAGTGTTTGAAAAATATTATCTAATTCAGCAAAGAATTAGCTCACATCATTGACAAGTAAGTGAAGGTCTCACATACATCATTTTCTTTTTTTCGTTGCTGAGGAAGATTCACCCTGAGCTAACATCTGTTGCCAATCTTCCTCTATTTTGTATGTGAGCCACTGTCACAGCAGCATGGCGGCTGAAAGATGAGTGGTGTAGGTCCACACCCAGGAACTGAACCTGGGTGGAGGGAGCGGAGCACGCCAAACCTAACCACTAGGCCACCGAGGCTGGCCTGTGTATGTCTGTATTGTTTCCCTTTTGCCTTACTCGTTAACATAAGCTAAATAGCAACCAACATTCACGTCCAAACTGCACTCATTCACTGGTTGTAACTCTAGTTTGTCTATGGATTTGGGAATTTAGCAAAAATCAACAAAAAGCCTTCTGTGAGAATCAACTGGCTACACGGAATTTATAAAAAAGAGAATTGTATATTTTATTATTTCTGAATTGTGTACTACATATCTTTTATATTAGTAAAATTTAAAATAAATATAAGCGTATATTTACACACACATACCTACACATATCTTTTTTCAGAGCTGGTTGTTTAATGTTTACTGGCACATTGTTGCTTGTGATGGTGTTATCAGACATTAATTTTGCCAATTAAAAAGTTTGGTGGACATAAATTTGATGCCTAGAAAACGCTATGTGTTTTTTGTTTTAATCTGCATTTCCATGATTACCGTATTAGTTTCCTGTGGCTGCTGTAACAAAGTATCACAAACTGTGTGGCTTAAAACAACAAAAATTCATTCTCTCACAGTTCTGGAGGCTAGAAGTCTAAGATCAAGGTGTCAGCAGGGCCACGCTCCCTCTGAGACTCTGGGGAGAATCCTTCCTTGCCTCTTCCTGGCTTCTGGTGGTGGCCGTTGATCCTTGGTGGTCCTGGGCTTGCAGCTGCGTCTCTCCATCTCTGCCTCTCTTATCACATGGTGTTCTCTCCCTGTGTCTTCACACGGTCTTCTTTTGAGGACACCAACCTACCAATCGTATTGGATTAAGGGCTTGCCCCACTCCAGTATGATCTCATTTTAACTAATTGCATCTGCAATGATCTTATTTCTAAGGTCACATACTAGGGGTTAGGATTTCAATATATCTTTTTTGGGGGACACAATTCAACTCATAACAATTACCAATGAAGAATAGATTTTAGTAAGATTCCTTATAAGATCTTACTTAATGAAATCTATCTTTGATCTCAATTAGAAAAAAGCAAAGGAAACATTGCCTACCATCCCTTTCCCTCCTGTCTTTCACAGTGAGATAAGATTTTTAGAGTATTGAGGTGATCACTGCATAATAATTATTTGGATTCATAATTCTTTCTGATGGCAAAAGTGTTTCCAGTGTGGGTATGAGAATACAGGTAGTGTGCAGGCTTTGTGACCAGACAGATCTCAGTTCAAATTCCAGATCTTATTAATTTTGAGACCTTGGGAATATTACTTCAACCTCTTTAAACTTCAGTTTTCTCCCCTGTAAAATGAGGATACTAATATCTATTTAATAGCATTGTTGTGAGGATTTTATGAGACAATAGACTATACCTGACATGAAGTAAGGGCTCATTGAAAATAGTCATTATTACTATTGGTTTTTGTTGTGATTGTTTTGTTATTTTATAAATCCCAGACCAACAGTCATGACTGTTTTAAATATTTGTTTTTCACATGTTGGATTGCGTCTGCAGCAAGTCAGTTACCCTGGAAGCCAATACTTAGATGGCGATTCACATGCAGGACATTTCCTTGGATTACTCTCAGAATCACACCATGGGACGTGAATGCAGTAGGACCAGACAGAGGGAGAGG
Organism: Diceros bicornis minor; assembly: GCF_020826845.1. Classification (NCBI taxonomy): domain Eukaryota; kingdom Metazoa; phylum Chordata; class Mammalia; order Perissodactyla; family Rhinocerotidae; genus Diceros; species Diceros bicornis. Next base: position 40,833,745 of record NC_080768.1, on the reverse strand, counting down.
CTGGAGTGCCATGCATTCCCAGCCAAAGTTTCACAGATTGTGTGGGGGACTCTGGAGCTATAGGGGCCCCGGACTGGAGCAAGGGTGCTGGACCTTTATATCCCCACGTCAATTGGTCGCTGGGTATGGGCTGCCCCTGGACAGGGATGTGACCTTGGACAAGGCTGTCCCTTTCAGTGCTGGCAATCCAGAGGAGGGGGTCAGGTGAGAGCTGCCAGCCACCATCACTTTCAGCAATGGGGGGCGGAGGGCGGTGGGGATAGGGGTGCATGGGTGATGAGTTCTTCAGTCCCAAAAGTAAAAGGGTGAGGCAGGCAGGGGGGTGGTGGTGGCAATCTGGGTAGTACACCACAGTGCTTCCTACAGTGTCCAACAGAATTGGGATTTTACCCACTGTCCCCAAAAGAAGCAGTCTTCTTAAATAAACAATTTTCACAATCACATCTCTGAATCTTTCTTCATAAACCCAAAGTGGTGAATTCTCAATCCTGTCTCCACACTTGTTTACTTTAGGTGAAAAAAGCTTTTATGGAAGATGAACCTTGCATTCAAGGCAGGTAGGTTTATCTCACTAGTCGTCAATATGCCAAACTCGCACCAATTTTAGCTCAGAGTAGAGAGCATAGGCCTGAACCTTCTCCTCTACTTGGAGGCTGTAGGATGTGGTGTGATGTGCCTGGATGTAAGAAGCAATTGCTGATCAACTCAGCAATTCTACTCCCTTCTACCCCATAATTCCACTGATCCTTGACCTATATCATCCTCATCTGGAAAGTTTCAGCTCCCAAGTTTGCCATGATCACTTTAGTTTATACCCCACACCCTGAAAAATCAAAAATGATACAAAAGACCAGGGAGGAAACCATCCTTGTCCTGATCCAGCATCTGCCTCTGCCTGGCCATCTCACTGCCAGCACCACAGGTCAGCTCACCACCTAGCATCCATCCGGCCATTTTTCTTTCTTGATGCTGACACATGGCTGCCTCCTTCCTTAGCATGACCTTCTTCTTTCTTGACCTCTGGCCAGCTCATGGCTGGTGATTCCACAGGACCTTCAGCCTTAGCTAGGATCTTGGTTTCCAGTGTTATCTTGTTTTGACTATTGTTAACCCAGTGTTTTTTGTTGCTGCCGTATTCTCCTGGATCTTAGTTAATTTTATCTCTTCTGACCTTAGCAACCATTGAAGAAGCCTCTATGTGACTGTCCTGACCCCATTGCTACTCATGTTTTAGGCTGTGCCTCTGTGTCCAAGTTTAGTCAGAGATATCACAGCTCTCCTAGCAGAATAAGCTGTCAGGTTGGAGCACAGAAGGCAGGATGGGGTGGTGGAAAGAGCAGTGGACTAGGAATCAGAGGCCTAGGACTGGTCATTGAACACTGGAATGCACACAGGGGGACTAATGCACACCGAAAAGTGTCTTGACTAAGTCAGAGCTATTTAGTGGAAGAGCTTGTATGAAAATCTGATCCTTGATGCTAAGGCTCTTGGTGACTACTCATAAACAGTATGACCTGCAGCGAATCAATCTTTTCATGTCTCTGAGCCTCAATTTCCTCATTTCCCCTAAGTAGATAGTAATACCTTCCCTATCTATGTCGTAAGTTGTTATGAGAATCAAGTAGGATCATATCTGTAGAAAGGATTTATAAAGTCTTAAATGCTATATAAATGCAGTGTAATATGAAGTCTCTCAATTGCCTTCTTGACAGGCTACAGGTATTTAGTTATGTACCTAATTTTTTTTGTGCTTATTTTTTGAGATATAATATCTACATGTTGAAAGTTAAAGGAAAAGACAAACAAATACATGTAACATCCTAAGGTTAGACTTAATTTACCCACTGGGGCCAACGACAAGAATAACAAGCACTTGACGAATAAGTTATCTAAGATTTTGAAGAACAGTAAACTTTGCTGCATTTTTCATGACTACTATATTTTTTTTCTCATAAATCTACAAGGTGAGTTCAATGAAATTACACATATACAATTTATTTTTGTATATTTGTTTTGGTCTCAAATTATTTGTAGAACTAGGAAGGAAAAGGCAGGTAACCAGATCTGAGGTTTGTCTTGATCTTCTGAACGTTTAAAACAACCACATGGAACAGAGGAAAGAGCGCCAGATCTGGATTAAGAGGTTGACTTGAGAAGGCTTGGATTTATGTCTTGGGTAAGCCTCCCATCCTCTCTTAGTTCATTACCACATCGGAAAAGGAAAATGATAGCATTCCCGTCTCACTGGGTTGTTATGATGTCAAGTAAGAGAACGTACCTGAAAGAGTTTTGTGAACTCTAAAGCAGAGTTCCAACTTCTACTCGAGCCAGCAGATAGGTTTAGTTTTGTGGTCCACACAGTGCTTTAACATTTTTTAGCTGCTTGCTAACCTTTTTAAAAAGGAGATTTCATATGAAAACCTGGATTTCTGTCTCCTCTTGGCAGCCATGGATTGACATTCTCGGGAGCACAACCATCAAGACACCCACCTGCCATGGAGCCCAGGTGACAGCTGCCGCTGATGACGGGCTGCCTCTTGTTTTTATTACACTGGAATTTTTCTTGTAATAAAGTGAGGAGGGAAGTGAAGCATTTCTTAGTTTCATGTCTTTATCGCAAGTTAGAAAATGAAAGCTAAACTGAGAGAATCATAGGGCTCAAGAAAAACAAAAGGAAGTATGTTTCTTTGCAGAAGGTAATAATATGCTTACATGTTTAGGATGCAAATAAAGTATATTTGTGTTCAAAGCATATCTCAAGACGCCTTGATAAAACAAATCCAGCCTGATTATTGTGATTCCTACTCTAAGGTGTACTACAATGTTAGCAAGCATTACGTCAGCATCCATTTGTCTATTACTTATCTCTCCTCCTCTCTTCCATTTAGCAGAATATGAATTGTTTTTATGGTCATTAAATTCCTCTGCGAACTTGAAGCACTCTATCATAAAATTTTGCAGTGTTATCTAATAAGTTTCAAGTGTCTCCAGTCTAAGTATGAATTGCTTATTTTAGTCTCCACACATTTCCAGCTGTAGATTCCAGTTCATATCAGGAAATATGAATTCAAGGAATAGAAGGACAGACCATAGCTAGTATGTCCACCATCCGCTGCAGGAAATCACTCCTGCAAGATGTAAAAATTGACTCATAGTGTGAGCTCAGTTGTGAAGTCCAGAAGGCAGCCTGTTTGCATTTCTTCCCGGAAGGCACGCACCGCTATTGGCTGTTACTACCTTCCTTGCAGGCCATCCATTCTAACTCTATTTAATGGCATTTAAACACACACCCAAACACCCAGGCAAGAAATTCAGAGCTACCTTTGGGTTGTCCTTCTGTTTCTTCGTCCATATTAATTTAGCCACTATGTTTCGTGAATTCTACTCTAAAATATATCTGGAATCTGTGTTATTTTCTCCTCCTCACTGTGAAATATCATTGCAATAATTTTTTAACATCTCTTTTTCCTGTCTTTCCTCCACCCTATTGCATTCTTGATGTTGTATATATATTTATATATCATTCATATATATATACACACACACACACGCAAATGGTATAACCACCTCTCTTGTCCCTGTGGTTTTCTATTTTCTGATGACATTCAAAGTTCTTACCATGACACCTTCAAGAGCTGGGCCCTTGTGTATCCCTTCAACCTCAACTTTGATCATTTTAGACACTATTGAGACCCCACTCATTAGTTCATGAAATTCACAAATATTTATTAAACATCTATAATATTCTGAGTGTTATTCTAGGTTCTGAGGATACAGCAGTGAGCAAAACAGATAAAACCTCTACCCTTCTGGAGTTTATATTCTGGGGATGGGTTGTAGGTGACAGATAATAAACCAAGTAAGTATGTAGAATATGGAGTATGTTTGATAGTTATATGTGACATGAGGAAAAAAGGAGAGGATAGGGGCTTGCCTGGTGGCATAGTGGTTAAGTTTGGCTCGCCTGGTGGCGTAGTGGTTAAGTTCGTGCACTCCGCTTCAGTAGCCCAGGGTTCACAGCTTCGGATCCCGAGCGTGGACCTATGCACTGCTTATCAAGCCACTCTGTGGCAGGCGTCCCACATATAAAGTGGAGGAAGATGGGCACGGATGTTAGCCCAGGGCCAATCTTCCTCAGTAAAAAGAGGAGGATTGGCAACAGATGTTAGCTCAGGGCTAATCTTCCTCACACACACACACACACACACACACAGAGGATAGGGTGGAAGAGGAGAGATTGCAATTTTATGTAGGGGTATTAGGAAGATTCACCAAGAAGGAGAATAAAAACTGAGGGGGTAGAGCAAGTGTGCGTGGGGGAGGCTCCCGTGGGTGGAGAAGAGTGGGTAAGAAGGGGGAATGGAGGAGAGTTAAGTGGGATGAGGGAAGGCGAGGTGTCAGATCATTCAGGGCCTTGGTTGGCTATAGCGAGGACTTTACTCAGAGTGAAATGGGGCTCACTGGGGGGTTTCGAGCTGGAGAACTACACGATCTGTCTAATGTACAAACAGATTACTCTGTCCACTATGCCAAAAATAAATTGAAGTGGGGCAACCCTTCGGGAGATGGTTGATAGCTTGGACCAGAGTGGAAGCAATAGACCCAGTGAGACATGATCAGGTTCTGGATCCTTTCAGAGGAGCCAAAAGGATGTTCGGACACTTTGGATATGATATAGTGAGGATTCAATAGTGACTCCCAGGCATTTGGCTTGAGCAACTAAAGGATGCGGTTGCCATTGAACTAAGAAGAGGAAGAGCATGCAAGGAGCCAATGGAGGCAGGGCGTGGAGGAAGAAGCAGCTTGATTTGGGTGTGTTGAGTTTGGGATGCTCATGAGAATCCAAGTGGGTAGGTTGAATACACACTTTGAGAGGGATCCTCCCAGCCAGAAAGAGCACGCTCTTGCCTTTCCCCCAACATCTCGTTCTTTCATGTTTACATGTCATTTTGCACTTGCTCAAACATACTTGCCTCTCGGGCTCTACTTTACTGCTTGTTGCATTGCATTGTAATTATTGTTTCAATCTATCTCTTCCTTTCACCATACTGTCCTGCTACTCATCCTCAGCATGATGCCTGATTCAAAATAAATAATCAAGAAAAGTTCATTGAATAACTGAAACCAGTGGGGGCCATAGTCTCCTATGTTCAGTTGTTACATTTCTTGATAAACATTGTTATTTTTCCTTTTCCACAAAAAGAGCTGTTCGGCACATATTGTTTGAATCAATGTGAATTAAATTCTGTTTTTGTTGATGTGCTTTCTTCATATTCCCTTGTGCATGCAATTTATCAAGCATGAGTAATATCTGGCACTAATAACTTCCTTTTTTTATTAGATCAATGATTGTCTAAATTATTGAGAAATGAAATATCTGTAAAGAGAATGCCTCAATTCCTTGAAAATGGTGCTAAAGAGAAGACATGGCAGTATAAAAACATTGACAATGAAATTGCTTTGGGAGTACTTGAATTCTTATTTATGGAAACTTGAAACCATTTTTAAAGTATATTTTCAGCACCCAGTGACTGAGTAATGATAGTTTGGCTTCTGCATATTGAACACGTTTATTCTGTCTGTCTTTAACATTTGGCATATTTTAAAAGATTTATTAAGAGAAAACCTCATTTTAACAAACAAACTCCTCCTCACACTTCTCTACCTTCACCAGCCCACCAATCTTTCCCCAGAGCCTAACCAGTTAATAGCTATTTTCCCCATTTTTTCAGATACCGTCTAAGCCTTAATATATATTTATCTTTATGTCTATCCTTTTTTTTTACATAAATGGGACCTTACTGCATAATTTTTTCTATCACATAGTTTTCTTTCACTTAACATATCTTAAGCATGTTTAAAAATAATAGCATGTAATAATAGCAATGTGTTAATACATACCAATATAGTTTCTTCTTGTCAACAGCTCCACAACATCCCACTGTATAGATGGGCCATAATCTAAAGTAAAAATATCCTACTGTTGGACATTTATTGTTGGGTATTTATTGTTGCAACAAAAAATGCTGCAGTGAACAACTTTGCGTATATATATACATACCTATATATGCATATACAGATACAGACACCTTAGTATTAAGTACCTAATATGTGTCTGTGTGTATATGTATACATAGGTATACGTGTATATATACACAAAGTGGTTCATATATATATTTAATGATAATTATCTGTAGGATACTTTTTAAAAAGGCATTTGCTGTTATAATTTTTGACATATAATCGACAACTCTGAGAAACCCAGCAAGACACACTGGTGTCCACAAACACATGCTGCCTGAAACGGAATCAGGACCCAGGTTTCTGTTACTGAAGCCTCATTAACCAAGCCATCCACGCTCATTTTCGAGATTGCTGGCTGGCCACAAAGCGAGTGGCAGATGTTGACCTTGCAAAGGTTAACTTAATGGAGTTTAATTGGATTCAGATTCAATCACTGCTTCCACAGCAGTTCTGCGGGCCAAATAGTAGACAGGAGAGGTGACGTCACGGTGTGGCCTGCATGGCCTGCTGCTCAAGCATGACTCACACCTATCCCTGAAAGACTCTATTGTTGTTTGTTCCTGGTGGAGTGGGGACTTGACTCACGCACTGCCTCAGGCCACCAGCACACCCTCAAATCTGCTGATGGAACTTCCACGTGGGGACATTAACTCCATCACACTGCATCTCCAGCAAGCAGGTAAAGGTACAGAGAGCCCCAATCCAGGATGGTCTTTTGCTGTACAGCTTATTTTGGGGTTCTCCATCACCCCCACCACCCTCCCCAACCCCTACTCCCACTACCCGGCTTCCTAATGGCACTTAAAATGCAAAGTGATCATTTAAGTATAACTCAACAAGCATGGTGTGGGTAATACTGTGACTAAACATTTCAGCTAACTCTATGTGCTTAATTACGGATATGTCATTTATCTGTAAATAAATCATGCCAGGATGAGTGCGGTTTGAGCCTCAAGCCCTCCTTACCGGGGAAATGACAGTTACACAGCTTGGGTGAGTGGGCTTCAGGTTTTGGTTGGGTTCTTGACCCTCTGCTAAAGCTCCACGTTTTCCCTATTGCTTCCAGAGTCACTTTTTACATGTTCTAGTTGACACGGTTATGAATGTTACAAGATAAATTCCTTGCTGCCAATTCTTGGTCCTTTAATTTATTCTTTTGCTGTCTCCTTCCTTTCAAGAGATGCAGCTGCTTCTCCCCAAATATTCCCTTTACTCCCCATTTTCCTTGTGGTGTCAGCATCTGCATTAAATCAATGTCTGGTCTGTGTTTGTTCAAATCTTGCTGTCTCACCCAGCGATTTCTCTGGGACTAGCTCTTCTGCTGGTGGGAGAGGCTATATCTCTGCCATTCAGGAAACCTTGTTAGTGGGTCAGGAAAGCCAGGCTTTCAGGTGCAGTCATCAGGAAGAGTGTTCCCTCCCTAACACACACACACACACACACACACACACACACACACACACATACACACACACACACACACACACTGAAAAGAGCCCTCTTGTGCTAATTACCATTTCTGCATTTTAAAAACCACTTGAGACTGGCAGAAATGTCCCCTCAGTGCCTTCCCTCTTCAATCCTGTGCTGCATCTTCAAACTGTCCTGAGGTTTGGGATGTTAGTGGGTGGGAGGGATGGAGCACACGTGCTTGAGTGGGAGAGATGGAGCAGGAGGGAGGCAGGTTTGTCTCAGCGTCTGGATAGAATGTTGTTAAAGGTGTGGCTGGGATAAGAAGGCTATGATCCTGTTCCTTTCGGTGGTGCTAATTCTGAGCCACAGTTTTTAGTTTTAGCTGCTTTTCCTAAATTCTTCCGAATTGGCCAGTTAGAAGCGCAATATACCATTTGCAGGAACCATTTTTTATTCCACTTTCCCCTCTTCATTCTATGCTTTGAAAGTGCAACTCGTCAAGGGGAACCAATGGCACAGATGTGCTCCATCTCCCTTGTGACCTTCCCTGATGACCCCTGCTGACAAACACTGAAGCTTGCTCTCCCACCGAAGCTCAGTTTAGGGGAAGGAGATCTTAACAGGAGATAGCATCTTAATAGAAGACGTGGCCAGTGGCTTTGATTCTGCCATGTTCTATCTGCCTGGCCATGAGGAGGGGATTTAACCTCTCCTGCCCTCCTGTACATGTTGTCTGAAGGCAGAAAGCTAGCCCGGGCCTCTCAAGGTCCGTTCTATCTCTGATATCTATGAACCAAGCACTTAGTCTGACTAATTTGTTATTGCCCTCATCCTCCCAAGAAAAAGGGGGAAGTACAAATAAATGGTTACCCGAGTCCCATGAGGTAGAGAACTTTACGTTAATGGGAAAGCTGCTGTTAAGTCAAATGATATGTCAGACCAGATGACCCTCCAAACCCTGGGATTCCTTGAGTACCGGACTTTGACTTAGAAACAATGGCATAATAGAGGGAGCAAGAGATCATGTAAAATGTGCTCAGCACAGTGCCTAGAACACAGTCAGGCACCAAGAAATGAGAGCTTCTAATAAAAATAATAATGGGTTTTCTGTTAACTTTTTATAGAAGGTTCCCCATGTGATGTATGTAGTCAGGTGTATTATCTATCGATATAGTTTCCACTGAGCAAACAGGCACATACATTTTTTTTTTAATGTTTTCAAGGTTCATTCATCTTTTATCTTTCCTCCATTTTTATTTTACTCTTTTACTAGGATCCTTAGTGTGCAGATATTAGAACTTCTATTTCTTTGTTTTGTGTGTGTGTGTGAGGAGGACTAGCCCTGAGCTAACATCCATGCCAATCCTACTCTTTATTTTTTTTTTATTGATGTTTTAATGGTTTCTAACATTGTGAAATTTTGGGTTGTACATTTTTGTTTGTCCATCACCATATATATGACTGCCTTCACCCCTTGTGCCCACCCCCCACCCCCACTGCCCCTGGTAACCACAGTCCCGTTTTCTCTGTCCATGTCTTGGTTTATATTCCACATATGAGTGAGATCATACAGTGTTTGTCTTTCTCTTTCTGGTTTATTTCACTTAACATAATATGCTCCAGGCCCATCCTTGTTGTTGCAAATGGGACGATTTTGTCTTTTTTTATGGCTGAGTAGTATTCCATTGTATATATATACCACATTTTCTTAATCCAATCGTCAGTCGAGGGACACTTAGGTTGCTTCCACTTCTTGGCTATGGTGAATAATGCTGCAATGAACATAGGGGTGCATAAGCCTCTTTGGATTGTTGATTTCAGGTTCGTTAGATAGATTCCCAGTAGTGGGATGGCTGGGTCATAGGGCATCTCTATTTTTAATTCTTTGAGGAATCTCCATACCGTTTTCCATAGAGGCTGCACCAATTTGCATTCCCACCAGCTGTGTGTGAGGGTTCCTGTTTCTCCACATCCTCTCCAACATTTGTTGTTTTTTGTCTTGGTGATTATAGCCATTCTAACAGGCATGAGGTGGTATCTTAGTGTTGTTTTGATTTGCATTTCCCTGATGATTAGTGATGTTGAACATCTTTTCATGTGCCTATTGGCTATCTGTATATCTTCCTTGGAGAAGTGTCTGTTCATTTCCTCTGCCCATTTTTTGATCAGGTTGTTTGTTTTTTGTTGTTCAGTTGTGTGAGTTCTTTATATATTATGGAGATCAACCCCTTGTCAGATGTATGTTTTGCAAATATTCTCTCCCAGCTGGTTGGTTGTCTGTTCATCTTGATTCTGGTTTCATTTGTCTTATAAAAGCTCTTTAATCTGATAAAGTCCCACTTGTTTATTTTTTCTTTAGTTTCCCTAGTCTGGGTAGGCATGTCATCCGAAAAGATTCCTTTAAAACCAATGTCAAATAGTGTGTTGCCTATATTTTCTTCTATGAGTTTTATAGTTTCAGGTCTCACCTTCAGGTCTTTGATCCATTTTGAGTTAATTTTCGTGAATGGCGATAGCACATGGTCCACTTTCACTCTTTTGCATGTGACTGTCCAGTTTTCCCAACACAATTTATTGAGGAGACTTTCCTTTCTCCATTGCATGTTCTTAGCACCTTTGTCTAAAATTAGCTGTCCGTATATGTGTGGTTTTATTTCTGGGCTTTCAATTCTGTTCCATTGATCTGTGTGTCTGTTTTTGTACCAGTACCATGCTGTTTTGATTACTATTGCTTTGTAGTATGTTTTGAAGTCAGGGATTGTGATGCCTCCAGCTTTGTTCTTTTTTCTTAGGATTGCTTTAGCTATTCAGGGTCTTTTGTTGCCCCATATAAATTTTAGTATTCTTTTTTCTATTTCTGTGAAGAATGTCATTGGGATTCTGATTGGGATTGCATTGAACCTGTAGATTGCTTTAGGTAATATAGACATTTTAACTATGTTTATTCTTCCAATCCACGTGCATGGGATATCTTTCCATTTCTTTATGTCATCATGGATTTCTTTCAATAATGTCTTGTAGTTCTCATTGTATAGGTCCTTCACCTCCTTGGTAAGATTTATTCCTAGGTATTTTATTCTTTTTGATGCAATTGTAAATGGTATTATCTTTTTGAGCTCTCTTTCTGTTAGTTCATTATTAGCATACAGAAATGCAACTGATTTTTGTAGATTGATTTTGTACCCTGCAACTTTGCTGTAGTTGTTGATTGTTTCTAATAGTTTTCCAACAGATTCTTTAGGGTTTTCTATATATACAATCATGTCATCTGCAAATAGTGAGAGTTTCACTTCTTCGTTACCTATTCGGATTCCTTTTATTCCTTTTTCTTGCCTAATTGCTCTGGCCAAAACCTCCAGTACTATGTTGAACAGGAGTGGTGAGAGTGGGCAGCCCTGCCTCATTCCTGTTCTCAGAGGAATGGCTTTCAGTCTTTCCCCCTTGAGTATGATGTTGGCTGTGGGTTTGTCATATATGGCCTTTATTATGTTGAGGTACTTTCCTTCTATTCCCATTTTATTGAGAGTTTTTATCATAAATGGATGTTGTATCTTGTCAAATGCCTTCTCTGCATCTATTGAGATGATCATGTGGTTTTTATTCTTTGTTTTGTTGATGTGATGTATCACGTTGATTGATTTGCGGATGTTGAACCATCCCTGTGTCCCTGGTATAAATCCCACTTGATCATGGTGTATGATCTTTTTAATGTATTGTTGTATTCAGTTTGCCAATATTTTGTTGAGGATTTTTGCATCAATGTTCATTAGCGATATTGGCCTGTAATTTTCTTTCTTTGTATTGTCTTTGTCTGGTTTTGGTATCAGGGTGATGTTGGCCTCATAGAATGATTTAGGAAGTGTTCCATCTTCCTCTATTTTTTGGAATAGTTTGAGAAGGATGAGTATTAAATCTTCTTTGAATGTTTGGTAAAATTCACTGGAGAAGCCATCTGGTCCTGGACTTTTATTTTTTGGGAGGTTTTTGATTACTATTTCAATCTCTTTACTTGTTATTGGTCTATTCAGATTCTCCATTTCTTCTTGGTTCAATTTTGGGAGGTTGTATAAGTCTAAGAATTTATCCATTTCTTCTAGATTGTCCAATTTGTTGGCATATAATTTCTCATAGTATTCTCTTATAATCCTCTGTATTTCCGTGGTATCCGCTGTAATTTCTCCTCTTTCATTTCTAATTTTATTTACCTGAGCCTTTTCTCTTTTTTTCTTAGTAAGCCTGGCAAAGGGTTTGTCAATTTTGTTTATCTTCTCGAGAACCAACTCTTTGTTTCATTAATCCTTTCTACTGTTTTTTTGGTCTCAATTTCATTTATTTCTACTCTGATTTTTATTATTTCTCTCCTTCTGCTGGCTTTGGGCTTTCTTTGTTCTTCTTTTTCTAGTTCTGTTAGGTGTAATTTAAGGTTGCCTATTTGGGCTTTTTCTTGTTTGTTAAGGTGGGCTTGTATGGCTATGAGTTTCCCTCTCGGGACCGCTTTTGCTGCATCCCATGTGGTTTGATATGGCATATTATCATTTTCATTTGTTTCCAGATAGTTTTTGATTTCTCCTTTAATTTCATCAATGATCCATTGGTTGTTCAGTAGCATGTTGTTTAATCTCCACATTTTTGTCACTTTCCCAGTTTTTTTTTCCTGGTTCATTTCCAGTTTCATAGCCTTATGGTCTGAAAAGATGCTTGTTATGATTTCAATCTTCTTAAATTTATTGAGGCTTGCTTTGTTTCCCAACATATGGTCTATCCTAGAGAATGTTCCATACGTGCTTGAGAAGAATGTGTAGTCAGCTGTTTTTGGATGGAGTGCTCTGTATATGTCTACTAGGTCCATCTCGTCCAGTTTTTCATTTAAGTCTACTATTTCTTTATTGACTTTTTGTCTGGATGATCTATCCATTGATGTAAGTGGGGTGTTAAGGTCCCCTACTATTATTGTGTTGTTGTTGATGTCTCCTTTTAGGTTTGTTAATAGTTGCTTTATGTACATTGGTGCTCCTATGTTGGGTGCATATATATTTATAAGTGATATGTCTTCTTGATGGAGTGTCCCTTTTATCATTATATATTTCCCTTCTTTGTCTTTCTTAATCTGTTTTATCTTGAAGTCTACTTTGTCTGATATGAGTATGGCAACACCTGCTTTCTTTTGTTTGCCATTAGCTTGGAGTATTGTCTTCCATCCTTTCACTCTGAGCCTGTGCTTGTCTTTAGTGCTAAGATGTGTTTCCTGAAGGCAGCATATTGTTGGGTCTTGCTTTTTAATCCATCCTGCCACTCTGTATCTTTTGATTGGAGAGTTCAATCCATTTACATTTAGGGTAATTATTGATATATGAGGGCTTAATGTTGCTGTTTTGTCACTTATTTTCTGGTTCTTTTGCATTTCCTTTGTTTCTTGTCCCATTTGTTTCAGACTGCCAATTCAGTTTGGTTGTTCTGTCTTATGACTCTTTTAGTTTTCTCTTTGTTTATCATATGTGGTTTTGTTTTAATTATTTGTTTAGTGGTTACCTTGAGGTTTGGGCAAAAATATCTTGTGTATGAGATAGTCCGTTATATGATGGCCTCCTATTTCCTTATACTAAGTCAATTCAATCACTTTCCTCTTCCCCTTCTAAGTTGTTCTTGTTATACCTTATTCTATCTTGTGTTGTGGCTGTGTGTTTACAGTGATGAGGTTAAATTTATTTTTGGTGAGTTTCTTCCTTTGATCTTTGAATTTAGTATTTAAGTGGTTGCTAACCTATTCCGGTAAAGATCTACTATTTTTCTGAGTTTGTCTACCTATTTTTCTCCTTGCTCCAAGCTTTGTGTTCCCTTTCTCTTCTTTTTTTCAGGCCTGAGGGTCTTCTTGAGTATTTCTTGTAGTGGGGGTCTCGTGGCCATGAACTCCCTTAGCTTTTGTTTATCTGGGAGAGTTACTATTTCTCCATCATATTTGAAGGATATTTTTGCTGGATAGAGTATTCTTGGCTGAAAGTTTTTGTCTTTCAGTATTTTGAATATATCATTCCAGTCTCTTCTAGCTTGTAAAGTTTCTGTTGAGAAATCCGCTGAGAGCCTGATGGGAGTTCCTTTGTAGGTTATTTTTTCTTTTTGTCTAGCTGCCCTTAATATTGTTTCTTTGTCATTGACCCTGGCTAGCCTTACCACTAGGTGTCGTGGTGAAGGCCTTTGTCTGTTAATATATATAGGTGACCTGTTGGCTTCGCTTACTGGTATTTCCTGCTCCTTCCCCAGATTTGGGAAATTCTCAGCTATTATTTCCTTGAATAGGCTCTCTGTTCCTCTTTCCCTCTCTTCTCCCTCAGGAATACCTATAATTCTTATGTTACATTTTCTAATAGAGTCAGATATTTCTCAGAGTCTTTCTTCATTTCTTCTTAGTCTTAGTTCTCTCTCCTCTTCCATCTGGAGTATATCTGTATTCCTATTCTCTAAAGTGCTAATTCTTTCCTCCATATTGTCAGCTCTGTTCTTTAAAGATTCCAGATTCTCCTTTATCTCCTCCATTGTGTTCTTCATCTCCATCAGCACTGATTGGTTTTTCTTTATGATTTCAATCTCTTTTGTGAAGAAACTCCTAATCTCATTGAATTGTTTGTCTGTGTTGTCTCGTATTTCGTTGAGTGTTTTTATGATAGCTATTTTGAAATCTCTGTCATTTAGATTAAGGATTTCTGTGTCTTCGGGGTTGATTTCTGGGTGCTTGTCATTTTGTTTCTGGTCTGGTGATTTCATATATTTTTGCATTGTGGTTCCTATGTTGGTTTTGTTTTTCCTCATCCTGGAAATCTCTGGTTGCAATTTCCACCTGCCACCACTATCTGGTGGTAAAGGGCTGTGTAGTCTAAGCCCCCTGCACTCTGCCACGGTTTTTCTGCTGCGATCCACAGTTTTGTTTTTTGTTTTTTTTGTTTGTTTGTTTGTTTGTTTTTTCCCGCTGCGATCCACGGGTCCGGTCGTTTGATCAGGTCTGCCGTGGATGGCTTGGTCTGGTCTGTCGCGGATCTCTTGGTCTGGTCTGCCGCAGATCGCTAGGTCTGGTCTGGTCAGTTGAGCTGCAGGGTCCGGTTTGCAGGGAGGGAGGAGCTCTCTCTTTTGCCCTCTGGGTCCCTGACGTGGGAGGCTTCTTGTTTGCCCCTCTTTATCCGCTCTCTGGGGTGCTCAGATGTTGATGGTAGCCCTGTGGCTCTTCTGAGTCCTCTGTGCGGGAGTTTCCCACTGGCTGAGAGAGTCCGAAGAGCTACGGTTTCCCCGCCGAGGGCCGCCCCTCCCCCCTCTCTGGGAGCCGCGAGGACTGGGATCGCTGATCTGATGGGGAGGGAGAAGAGTTCTCCTTACCTCTCCCCACTTCCTCCAGGGGCCCAGCACGTTCCGCTCTCAGATGTGCGGCAGTGTGGATCTTTCCGCTCTAGCTTTTCACTGTCTGGGATTCCGTTGTTGGTCTGTGACTGTTCCTTTTGTTGTATCTTGTCGGGGGAAGAGTTCACGGGAAATCTCACTCCACCATGATGCTGACGTCACCCCCTCCTCTTTTTTTGCCGAGGAAGACTGGCCCTGGGCTAACATCTGTGCCCATCTTCCTCCACTTTATATGGGATGCCGCCACAGCATGGCCTGACAAGTGGTGCCTCAGTGCATGCCCGGGATCCAAACCCGGGCGCCAGTAGTGGAGTGTGCACACTTAACCGCTATGCCACAGGGCTGGCCCCCAGGCACACACATTTTAGTGTAGTATTATATTGTAGCTCTCTATGAAATATGCCTCATTTCAATTCCTCATAATTATGGTCTAATTTTACTACAATAAATACAAAGTTTAGGGACGTTTATGTGAGAGACGGGATGGTCTAGTAAGAAGAGTGTGGGCTTTGGGCCTATCTGGAGTTTTTCCTGGCCACGAAAATGAAGGACTTTGTAGTTAGCCATGGTGCCGCCTTTGGAGCAGGGACGCTTTCTGATCTCCTGAGATGTTAGTTGGCACACAAAGCCTCAACTTGTGCCTGACCTAGTCCAAGGCGTATCTGCCTCTGGAATGCATAATCAAGTCTTATTCACAATGGACTTTTGCCTTTGTTCCTTTACCAGGTGGTTGCTTTACAATGTCAAAAACGTGAACGGTTGAGTTCGAGTGGGACCCAAACTCAAAGGCACAGAACCCTGAATTGGATCCCGAACTTTACAAGCCAGATTCTTTCCATCTCGGTTGTGACTCCCAGTCTGCTCCAGTCCTGTATAGCTGCCCCATCCCCGCCAAATGACCTGCCACCTTCAGGCTTGGCCCTGGTGAGGCCGTAAGCCAACAGAAGGCAGAACTTGTGGGATGTTGGGAGTTCTCACACACAGGTGCTAGGGTTCTGCAGCTGCTTTGCCACCCCTGCACTGTGGTATGGGATGTGAGGGGCCGAAATGATGCTTATGTGATGCTCCTGTGAGTTATGAGCTCCAGTATTCCAAATCAGTCTTCACCTAGAGTATGTCTGTCTGTCCTACCTTGTTCTGGGGTTTCACTTCTGTCAGCTGAGACCATCACTAACTCACTCAATATCTGCTGGTCTATGCCTCCAGGGCAAGGTACCATTTCTGTAATGGCTCCTATCTCCCCAATGTCTGCCCTTTACTCCAAAGGCTGGTCTTTAAGCCAACCCAGATAAACTCCCTAGATCTGGCAGTGACCTGATTCTGAGAACCATGGCTTCCTCATTGCCCCAGAAGCTCCCCAAGGTGGACCCCATTCTGGACTAACCCTTGGACTTGTGATTCAGGCCCTGCCTGACAGAGCTCCCCATGAAGCTGACAGACCTTTCACATGTACCCCCTTACTGTCTGCCCTCACACTCCACCCCAGGCCCACTAGCCTTCTTCCTTGTCCCACTGGGACCTGTGAAACTCCATCCTACTTTTGGTCCTTTGCGCTGGCTGAACCTTCCGCCCTATGTGCTCGTCCCACTTAATGTTACGTGATTTGCTCCTTCTTATCCTTCAGATCTCAGCTTCTATGTCACTTTTTCAGAAAAGTGATGACCCCAGTCTCTTTCACATCACTCTTTTTTAAGTCTTTACACAGCATTTTCCACTAACTGACGTTTTCATATTTATTTATCTATTTTAGTTATCATGTATCTCTTTGTCTGTCTCTTGCCCCTTCACCTCCTCCGTGTCCTACGAATTTAAGCTCCAGGAGAGCAGGACCTCACCTCTTTCAGCCTCTGCTGTGTCCCAGCACCTAGGATGTCTCTTGGCATACAGGAGTTGCTCAATAAACGCTTATTAAATGGCTGAATGTTAACTCCATCCTGGGTAGGAGGGAAGACAGAGACCCTCATTCTGCTAATTCCCCCACCTGGGGCACCACATAGTCACCTTAGCTCACATACTCTTTCCCACTGGGCACACCTTACTTCTGCTGGTTTAGGCTACACAGTGTAAAATAATTGTCCTGCATTTTGTCACAAAAACACTGCTGTTCTCATTTTTAAAGCAAAATTAAAGTATATCAA
The DNA here is from genome assembly GCF_020826845.1 of Diceros bicornis minor. Lineage (NCBI taxonomy): Eukaryota > Metazoa > Chordata > Mammalia > Perissodactyla > Rhinocerotidae > Diceros > Diceros bicornis. The sequence continues at coordinate 40,816,787 of NC_080768.1, read as the reverse complement.
TAAAATAATGACACTTTTACTCTATACTCACTTCTTCAACACACAGTTAAAATTCTCCTTTCTAACACTTTTAAGTTGGTTTATCACTAATAAAGCAAAAATTACATTCCAGGGCATTCTTGTTTCTCTCGCTCTCTGCCTCCACCAGTCCTCTTTGCCCTTGGCCCCACCTGAGGACCACTATGCAGGTCCCGGAGCTGATACTGGGGAGAAAGGAGCGGGTGGACCAGGCTGAGGCAGGGGGATACCATTTACGTGCTGCTCCCTAACTGCAGTGGGCTGTAACTGTGTGTCACAGGCTGCATGCAAAATTCCAGGAGACCGAGAACTGCCCCTAGGGAAGGCAGTGATGAATGACAAGCTGGGTTGGCCCAAATCAGTGATAAAAAGAAACTTCAATGCACAACTTGAAGTGATGAGGCTTAGCTGAGAATTTCTTGAAACAGGTTGAAAGCCAGACTTCCAGGTTGCCATCAGGAAAGGAGCAGCTCTGAATAAAAGCAACTCTCAGGAGAGTCTGATCTCACATAGATGTGGTTGAGTGCATGGCTCTTATTCCAAGCACACGCTCAGAAACAGTAGTGGCCATCGAAACTCAGACCCTGAAATGTCTGTGTAGACAGTATATAGAGCATGTCAGGCAAACTGGAAGCAAGGTGTAGGAGGCCTCAAATGAAGTCTAATGCATGTTGCTAAAATCCTGCTTGTAATTCTAATTCCTGACAATTATGTAAACTTGGCACTCTATCAAGCATTTTCTATCCATTATCTTGCTTGATCCTTATAACAATCTCATATAGTAGGCAAAGCAAATATTATCGTCCTTGCAGTTGAGAAAATTGAAACTCAGAATGGTTAAGAAAATTAACCACAATGTCATACATGTCAGCAGGTTCAATTGAATCTCAGAAACCACATTTTTCTAAGTTTTAACTTTGAGTAACTTGTATTGGCCTAAAAAATTTGCCATAAGACTGTGATTTTTAGGAAGTCAATAGAGTATATAGGTCTATCTCATTTAAAAGAAACTGAGTAGGTGAGATTCCATATTTCCAGGAAAATAAAATTGGGATGGGTGGTAATTATTCATTTTATAAAAGGAATCTTAATTTATCAAGAGAATATGATACAACTTGTTTAAATAACCAATACTTTTAAATGCACACTAGAATATTTTAAAATATCTTTATTGATGTAATACACTGGTACATTTTAAATGGTCAAATTTATTGTATAAATTCAATAGGCAAACTAGAATATATAAAGAATTCCTATAATCAAGAAGAAAAAGCAAACAAAATAAAAATGGACTAAACATATTACCAGCTGAGTCACAGAAGAGGAAGCCCAGAGGACCAACAGACACCTGCTTACAAAGGAATGATATTCCCCGCTTCCTCCCCTCCTCCTGAATGCATGGTTGTCCAGCCAGGGACTATCTTTCCCAGCCTCCTAAGGATGTGCCTATGCATCTGTGACACTAAGTTTTGCCAAAGGCATGTGAGTGGAAGGGATGTGTGTGACGTCTGCCTCATTTGCGTATAAGAAAGTTGCTTTCCCAGAAGTTCTCTAATCTTTTTCCAAAAGTTGGTATGTGGCAACAGCCCGACCGCAACCATGAAGACAAGGACAATGACCCAAGGGGTGGTAGTGTGACACATGGAAGGATCCCTGACTAACTGTGTGGAGAAGAGCCACCTTACCAGCCGGGACCACCCAACGTAAGATTATTATGCAAGACAGAAAGGTCTTTCTCATGTAAGCTATTGCATCTGGGGGCTTATTTGTTACACAGCAGCTTAGCCTTTACCCTAATAAATACAATGCTCAACTTAACTAGTAATCTGGGAAATGCAAGTTAAAACAAGATATCATTTCATACTCTAAGGTTGGTGACATTTAAAAAGTCTGATATACTAAGAATTGGCAAGAATATGGAAAATGAGAAACTCTCATATACTTCTGCCAGAAGTGTAAATTGGTACAACCACTTGGAAAACAATTTGTCAATATTACTAAAGTAGAAAATGAGCACCCCCTACAACCCATTCCTCTCACTTCCAGATATAGTAGCTTTACATATCAAGACACGTCTACAGAGTGGTTACAGCATCACTTGTATTAGCAAAAATTGGAAACAACCTGAAAGTCCATTAATAAGAGGATGGATAAATAAGTTGTGACATTTTCATATAATTGAGCACTATCAGCAGTTAAAATGGATGAACTACATCTATATATATCAATATAAATAAATTCCAAAAACATAATATTGAAGAGAAAAGAAAGTTGAAGACTGTGCACAATATGATAGCATGAGGTAAAATTCAAAATACGCAATGCATAACTATGTGTTGTTTTGACTACATATATACGTGTAAAAGTGTAAAAACGTAGTCTGGAAGAATACATACCAGATTCTCAACAGTGGTTGTCTCTGGGGAAGGAAGGTAGAAGATGGATCTGTGGAAAGAAACAAGGAGGACTTCAACATTATTCATAATGTTTTATTTCTTTTGTGAAAAAATGTCATGCAAAACTTGTTAACATCTGTTCATCGTGTTGTTGGGCACAGTCAGCGGTGTGCTGGAGCTGGGTCACACCGGGAGAGTGGACTGCGCACATCTCTTCCCACCTGCACACTCGCTGGCATCACTGTGACGGCCTGCCACCGGCCATGGTGAAGTAGTTACACCACAGAAATCAGCAAATGCTACAGATCACCAGTGGGTTTTCCCCCTCTGGAGAGTCAGTTGCTAACATTGACCAGCACACCACTGGGTACAACGTATCTATGAAATTAATCTTGGTACTTTTTGATGATTTTTAAACTTTTCAAAATATAAAAAATTAAAATTTTATATTTAATTTTTCAGGATTATGCTTTTTGCACAAAGCATCCTGCATGTGTGTCTTGCTGGTGATGAAAAAAAGTAAAGCATCTCTCAGAAAGATCTAACCAAGGGTCAGGTTTTATTTGGTTTTTGAGAAAACCTGGTTCATTTGGGCTGGGAGAAAATTTTGCACTTCCTACTTATACCACAGTTTCAGCAGCAGGTGTCTTCAAAGCATATATGACATCCCTATGTGATGAGAGGCTTTCTGCCGCTTTTCAAAGGAGATGGCAGCTTTCATAACCGCCAGAATGCCTACATTGCGCTCACTAAATTCCAGTTGTTAAACCACAAGTTTGATTCCTACTCGTGTCAAAATAAATCTGGATTAAAAGTGCTTATGATACAGCCTTGAGACTCCTTGTGGTTTGAGCAGACCTCTGCATCCATAACCTAGAGTTATGATAATCGTGTTTTGTGAACCCCCAAATGTGGCCATGTAGGTATGGAGGACTGTGGGGAAGGATGCTTGACTTCAGTCCTGTCATTAAGATGCTAGGCTTTCGATCCTTCTAAGCACAGCACCAGGTAACAAAGACTACTCATTCCTCATTAAACCACAGGAATGCTCTGTCAACCTCAATCCTTGGAAAGATTATTTAAAATAACTTTAAATTTTTGTTATTAAAAAGTAAAATATATTAAACGTAGAAAATACAGATGTGAAAACAGAAGAAAATAAAGTCATCCATCCATAATTTCATGCCCCAGAGATAACAACCATTAATAGTTCAATAAATAACTTTTCAGCTTATTTTGTGTCTATTTACATTTTTTTCAAAATAATATTAAACTGCTTTAATATTTTTCTACTTAAGACTCTATCATTAACTTCTTTCCATGTCATTAAATTTTCTTCAAATGTGTTTTTTTAAATAGTTATATAGCATTATATAACTGTAATCAAATTTATTTCACCCATTCTCCCACTGTTAAGTATTTGGATTGTCTGCAATTCCACCATTCTAGTAAATCTTTGCATACATCTCTGTTACTTTCTTTGGGATAAATCTTAATAAGTAATTCCTGAGTCAAAAATTATGAATACTCTTCAAACCTTTTTTGCTGATTATCTTTATGGAAATTGATTATTTATGTGGAAAACTTTATAATATACACAAAAATACATTTCAAGTATATTAAACACAAATGTAAAAAGCAAAATTTTTGAACTTTAGCGTAAACTTTATGAAAATATCTTTTATGACATCAGGTTAGGGAAGAGAGAAAAATGCAATCAACAATGGTTACAATACACAATTTTGAGTATATTAAAATGTAAAACTTTTGTATAACAAATGACACTATAAAAGACAAAACACAGACTACGAGGAAATATCTACAACCTATATAATACAAAAGGATTAGGATCCAGAACATAAGAACACTTATAAACCAAGAAGGAAAATATAAGCAATACAAAGAAAAACAGGCAGAGTATATGAAAGGCAATTCACAGAAAAGGGAATCCGAATGGTTAATAAACTTAGGATAATGTGCTCAAATTTACTAGAAATAAGTGAAATGTAAATTAAACTAACAAACTGGATCAGGTCCAACAGATTAGCAAAAATTAAAAAATCTGACATTAAATTTAACGAGAATGTGCTATAACTGGGACTCTCACACATTGCCAATGAGAATGTAAATTGGTTCAAACATGTGAGGAGCAATTTGGCGATACTGATGAACATTGAGGATGTTTGCTCTTTAGGGTCAACCGAGGTGAGTCAAGCCAGGCGCCGAGGGCGAGATGTTGAAGGAGGCCTCACTCTCAGGGTCACACAGTGTAGGTGGGCACCTGAGAGGGGCCTCCTGAAAGGCTGTGCTCCAGGTGCTTCACTTGCCTGGCCCTGGTCCTGATTCGCATATCCTGAAAGCCAACAACTCCATTTCTAAATATACACCCACAAGTTCATTCACACGTGCACCATGAGACATAAACAAGAATTTCATTGAGCATTGTCCATAAAAGTGAAAATTGGAAACAACCTAAATGTCCATCAGTAGAAGAATACATATATAAATATGGTATATTCATGGAATAAAATATTATGAAATAGTTAAAATAGAGTTATATGTATCAACATGGCTAAAATTCATACTAAATCTCAAAACATAATTTTGAGTGAAAAAAGCAAGTTGCAGAATGATACATTTGGTACGATCTATTTACATAAAGCTTAAAACATGCAATGTAATATTATATATTATTTATGGATACATAAATAGGTAGTATAAGGAAAAAAATCACAGGAATCATAAACACTAAATTCATGATATTACTTCTTTTTATAAAAGAAGAGAGAGACATAGGTCAGAGTAATGATGTAAAAGGGGGTTTCTTTAACTGCTTATTAAGGTTTTTTTTTTAAGTGAAGTATCTGAAGCAAACACAACAAAATGTTAAGACTTCTTAAAGTTGGATGGTGAGCACTTGGGTGTTAGTTAAATTATTCTCCATAGTTTTATGTATGATTGTATATTTTATAATTTTTTAAAACAAGTAAAAAGGAAAAATTAACAAAATTCATATTCGTTTCCGTAGCCAGATGACTTGGGCCAAGTCAATGAACTTTTCCTGAATATCAATCAGTTTATTATTCTCTAAAGTAACGATATTAATTCCCAAGTTATAGAGTGGTAGCTGCTGCATTTTCTAACTCTGCGGAGGTTTTCCTGCTGTATGTCTAGCCTAGCTCAGCTATTGAACTACTCCTGACTGAGGGTTGGTGGCCTGTGCTCATGAGCTGGTGGAGCCCAAAATGGGTCCTATGTCATGAGATTCAAAATTTGGAACACGTAGGATGCTCATTAAGCTTTAATTCCATCTTCATCCCATTACCCTCACCTCTGGCGTATTGCGGTGGACATGGTGACAAACCACCCAAATCTCTCCTTGAAGGAAGGAGGTTCTTGCTCTCTTCAGCCGTCAGCCCCGCCAAGGATTACCTCAGCTGCAAAGAGGCACCTCATTCAAGGTCAAGACTGTCCCAGGACAGCCCATATCCAGTGACTGATAGAGGCGAATATGTAAACAACCAACCATTTTGGCCCAGCCCAGGACAACTCTGAGGCCGTTGTAGCTTGACCTCCCGCTCCCTTTTGCAGGTACCAAGGGCATTCCCTAATAAACATTCTGGAGGCTAAACTCTGTCTCAGGGTCTGCTTCCTAAAGAACACAACCTGTGAAGTTGGTATCAGGAGTGGGGTGATAAAGATAAGTGGAGTTTTGGAGCTGGATCACTTTGCCACCTGGCTGGCAATGAGGAACGCTCATTGGTGGAAAGTCAAGCACAAATAGCCCCCGGCACAAAGTGGGTATCTGTAGTGGGTTGAATAATGTCCCCCAAGTATTCATGTCCATCCAGAACCTCAGAATTACATTTGCAGATGTTAGTTAAGGATCTCAAGATAAAATGATCCTGGATTTAGGATTGGCCTTCAATCCAGTGATCAGCTTCCTTATGAGAAGAGGAGAAATACGCAGTCAGAGAGACAGAGGGAAGAAGGCATGTGAAGATGGAGGCGGAGATTGGAGTCATGGAGTCTGGTTATTTGCATACAACTTCATGTTTTTAAATAAATTTCAATGTGTTAAAAAAGGAAACTGGGAAGCAAAGGAAACGGGTGAAACTAACATCCGTAAATCTGTCCACAGCAGATCTAACAGCTCTGAGAGCTCCATTAATGGCTCCTAAATTCTCTGTGCTTTCAGTCAGTTTTATTAATGAATTTAAGAATATCTGACCTGTAATAGCTCCATGCAAGCTTACAATTTGCTAATTGAAAGACTGCCTGAAACTAAAAGCAGGCTTTGCACACCAAAGCCCTCTTGCATATTGGAGACAAAGGGCTCTCAAGAGATTTCAGGTTTGTAAAGGCATATTCAAGCTTGGAAATTTATGGGTTTAGCATTTTCAATTAGGTCATTTCATGTCTTTAGGTTTTAGATCGGAGGAATGAGAATGTGCGAGTATGGTCATGGAACATTAACTGGAAATAATGAAGTTTTCTCGGGTACCTCGGAACCACTGCAATTTAAAGCCTTGCAATGTGCACTGTGCCTTCCCTAATTAGATTATCTGGGACTAAATGTGAAGAGTTAAATGATTTCTTAACACAACAGAAAACAAATTCTCATGGTGATGTGACCCAGAGGAGAATTAGCAGGGATTCTTCTACTTTAAGCTGAAAGGCTTTGGTGACCTTGAACTCCAGTTAAGGTAGAAAGGGCTCTACCTAAGAGAGAGCAGACATTGCTCCCGGGGCTGCTGGTCAAACTACAGCTGAGCTGACTTATTTTCCAGGGCTGGTCCAGTGTAGCTGGTGCACAAACAGAAGTGTGATTGCTGTTGCTGTTTAAGGAGGTAATCTCAGCCAGTGCTAATTTAACTTCCTTCATGCTGACAAACTGAACAGAGAAGTCAAGATTTGGGGACAAAGTCATGTGAGGTCATAGCTTTCAGCACCCTAGTCCAGTGTCTTATTACAGTGGAAGCAATGCAGAGGCATTAGCATGAAAGAAGTAACGCTTAAGAGCTAAGGAAAATGGACTTCATTCTATGAAACCATCAAGAAAGTGAAAAAACAACCCATAGAATGGGAGAAAATATTTGCAAATCACTTATCTGATGAGCGACTGCTATCCAGAATATATAAAGAACTCTAAAAACTCAATAACAAAGAAATAATCCAATAAAAAAATGATCAGGGGCTGGCATGTGGCTTAGTGGATAAGTCCAACATGCTCCACTTTGGTGGCCCAGATTCGTGGGTTCGGATCCTGGGTGTGGACCTACACCACTTGTCAGCCATGCTGTGGCAGTGACCCACATACAAAATAGAGGAAGATTGGCACAGAGGTTAGCTCAAGGTGAATTTTCCTCAAGCAAAAAGAGGAAGATTGGCAATAGATGTTAGCTCAGGGCCCATCTTCCTCAACATCAACAAAAAAAATGAGCAAAGACTTTGAGTAGAAATTTCTTTAAAAAAGATATACAAATAGCCAATAAGCACATGAAAAAATGTTCAACATCATTAGCCATTTAGGAAATGCAAATCAAAACTACAATGAGCTATCACTAGGATGCTAGAATCAAGAGGACGGATAATAACAAATGTTGGTGAGGATGTGGAGAAATTGGGAACCCTGTACATTGCTGATGAATATAAAGAGATGCTGCTGCTTTGGAAAATAGTTTGGCAGTTCTTCAAAAGGTTAAACATAGAATTACCAAACGACCCAGCAATTCCACTCCTAGGTATACACTCAAGAGAAATGGAAACATATGTTTACACAAAAATCTATATACGAATGTTCATAATAGCCAAAAAGTGAAAACAACCTAAATGTCCACCAATTGATGAATGGATAAACAAAATCCACACAATGGAATATTATTCAGCCATAAATTATGAAGTACTGATACATGCTACAGCATGCATGAGCCTTGAAAACATCTGCTAGGTGAAAGAAGGCAGCCAGTTGCAAATGACAACATAGTGGATGATTTCATTTCTATGAAATGCCCACAGTGGGAAATCTAATGAGACAGAAAGTAGATTAGTGGTTGCCTAGGGCTGGGGGTATAATAGGCAGAGACTGCTAATGAGTCTGGGGTTTCTTTCTGAGGTGACAAAAATATTCTGAATTTAGATTGTGATGATGGTTGCACAATTCTTTCAATATAATAAAGCCATTGAATTGAAATGAATGCTTTAAATGGGTGAATTTTATGATAAGTGAATTATATCTCAATAAAGATGTTAAAAAAATTTTTAAATGAACTTCATTCCATTAAGACTGCCTCATCCATTTCTTATCTAAGACTGGGTCTGAAATGGAAAGGAGATCTTCATCCTAAGTCTCCTGGGGGAAAGCCTGCATGTTATTCTCTAGCTGGTTTTACTTCATCTGTGTATGTTTTCCATGCAGGCTAGAGCTATATGTATGACAACTCTCCAACTAGAACATTTATAAGGGTGGAAAAGTAACGTGAAGGAGCTTTTTCAGGGCGGTTACTCAGCTTGGTGGTACCTTTGCTGCAGCACTGAATCTCTCCTGTGGTTGTGCTTCTGTTCCATTCCATATCCTTCATTGTCTTTGTGGTGGATTACATAATTTTTCAGCAAATGTTCTCTCTCACCTCTGAGCCTGTCCTACCTCCTCCGACCCCACCGCCAGGAGGAGTACGTCTCCCAGGGAAGTTGGGTTTGGCTGGGTGACTTGCTTTGGCTAAGTGGTGAAGGAAGTAGTGCTTCCTGCTAGATCCAAGTGGATGCTTGAAGAAGCTTTGAGGTTTCCTTCTTATAACTATCCATGGTGGGAAGTGAGCATTCCGGATAGAAGTGTTGTCACTTCACTTCAGTCTGCGTCCCAGGCGGAAGACACGTGGAGAAGAACTGAGCAAACATCAGCCTGGAGCAGAGCCACCCAGACTGTCCATGACCTCCAAGGGAGAAATAAATGTTGGTAAGCCACCGATTTTTTTTTTTACACAGCATTATCGTAGCAAAAGCTGACTAATACAATCATCATTTTATTCATTCAGAAAACATATTTTGAGTACTACCATGCATTGGATTCTGTGGCTATTCTTTAATAAACATTCTCTTTTGTTCTTAGGCACCTTATATTCTAGAAGGTAAAATAGAAAAGGGCACAAATAAACAAAATACAAAGTATGTGGTGAGTGACATGAGAGACATAAAGTGTAATAAGAGGTTTAGAGCTGAAAGAGGTTATTTCTGACTCAGAGGGATCACAGAGTTTCTCAGAAGAGGTGACATTTCCATCATCAGTTATTTTAGGAGATGAAAACTCCTAAAGTGCGTATAGATTGAAAGCAAGAAATATATATGCTTTAACATAATGTATCCAGCAATCAGCATAGTAAGTATAAAGGTACAACACGTTGTAGAATAAGGGGAAGGCGATTTAAAATGCTGATTTCATTTCACAGTATGAACCCTAATGATTTCCAGTTGTTTACAAATCTTTTCTTCTTAATTTCTTTTTGTGGATAAACTGCTTTCTCTTTCCTTTTCCTTCTTTCTTCTTCCCCACCTCAGCCCCTCTTAAAGGCACACTCACACCAGCAGTGGGTGCAGGGGTGAGGGAATTACTGTTCCTTGAGCACAGAGGTGCATTGTGGAGAGGAGCTGCATTAAGTCCACTGGCACAGAGAGGACCACTGTTTGAGGGAAGACTTCAGAGTAAAAGGGAGGCCGGTCAGAAAGATGTCTCCCCTGATTTTAGTATCAGAAGAGACCTGCACCACCCTAATCCCACTCCATCCCTGTGCTAGTGAGGAACAGAGGCAGAGAAGCTGAGGCACTCACTCCAGTCACACAGCCTGGCAAGTGGCAGCCCCAGGACTTGGGGGCAGGCCTCTTAATTCTCCATCCTGTTCTTACTTTTCTTTTATTTGTAATAATTATAACCCCGGTCAGATTTTTTTCCACCTTGTCTTGTGGCAAGTTCAATTTAAAAACTGAACATACAAGTTAGTAGTTAGGGCCCAAGTCACAAGTGCTTACAGGCTCTGGGTGGTTACATAGGCCTGGACCACAGAGGGGGCTGTGACCCCACCTGGATGGACTGCGGTCATGCAGCACAAGGGGCCACTGGGGCCAGAGCTTACCATTTGTTTCAAGATTGAATGTTTTGAGACAAGATTATTCGGGTGGGGAAGACCTTTACAAATAGGGGGAACAGTGCGGATAAAGACAGAGAAACAGGAATATGTCCTTAGAGAAAAGCCAGTGGTCTGATGTGGGGGCATGTGGAAGGGTGTCTCTTGGTCAAGACAAGCATGTGCACCCCACCACCCCCAGGGAGACAGGGACGCATTCGCCCCAGGAGGCTCAGTGTGCAGAGAGGTCCACACCCACAGCCCAGGCAGGAGTGCTTTCCACACCGGAGCCACTGTAGGACGGAGAACAACTAGAGATCTCGTGCCTTCCCCATATGCTGCCTCTGCCCTGGCTGTGATGCTAGACAAGCCTCTGGAACTTACATCATCCTTCAGAGTAGGAGGAAGAGGGCAGGGAAAATCCTAAAATGACTGAAAAATTCTTGCGGTGCTAGGTTTAGTCGGAACTGACTAGATTTTCTATCTTCAGGAAGAATGCGGGCTTAAGACAAACGTTAGGTTCAGTTACAGGAAAATAGAGACAGTTCGTGTATAAGTCTGTGTATGAAAGTCATGCTCACCGCTCACACAGGACGGAACGGCTGTTCCACGTGAGGCTGTGTGTGTATCTTAGGAAGGCAGGTGGTTGGGCTCTTGCCCAGATGTCTCGTTCCTTTAGATAACTATTCCATTTCATTCCATTTGCCAAATTCCTATGAGTTTTCCATATATTGTACTATGACTAAGACCTAAGCAGATACATCAGACCCAAAAGAAAGATCAACACATTTGCTTTTTTCTATATTGAAGTCATGCTTTGGAAATGTGGAATTTTGTCCCAAATATTTCTATTAAAACATCCCTACCCCAAACTCCCTTTGTTTAAAAAACACATTTATAAAAAGGGAAACCTGAATGTACGTTTTTTTGTGTGTGTGTGTGAGGAAGATTGGCCCTGAGCTAACATCTGCCAATCCTCCTCTTTTTGCTGAGGAAGACTGGCCCGGGGCTAACATCCATGCCCATCTTCCTCCACTTTATGTGGGATGCCACCACAGCATGGCTTGCCAAGCGGTGCGTCGGTGCGCGCCCGGGATCCGAACCGGCGAATCCCTGGCTGCCGCAGCAGAGCACGTGCACTTAACAGCTTGCACCACCTGGCCGGCCCCTGAATGTACTTTTACTACAATATACTAAAACAGGCCACAAACACACTGAGAAGACTCAGAACCGTGGTGAAATTATACAGACATTTTGACAGTCTGAATTTTAACTTTAAGTATACTTTTATGAAATCTAAACACTAGGAAAATACATCCTCCAATTTCTTTCCATCAATTTGAGGACAGTCACTAGGTCTCAGAAGGTTTCCGCACAACCTACTGCAGCAGTGAGTTTTAGGAGACTGATTTTGGCACCTCCAACAGACTCTAGTGGGAGCAATGGCAGGGCTGGGCTCCACTCCTGGCTGCATCATAATTCCCCACGTGACTTGGGCAACAAGTCTTCCTGCTGCGGCACCTCATTGCCTCATCCTTAAAATGGGGGCCCCTAGATGGTCTCCAGGCCTTTTCCAGCTGTCACACTCTGATTCTACTTTTTTTCACGAGAGTTTTAGATTCACAGCTTGATGACTGAATCCTTTAGAATTTTAATTTTTTTTCTCCTAATAACATATGTTTTGATCCAAGTCCATTGGAGTTAATTTTGTTCATCTTCCTAAAAGTTGATTCAGAATTTGTCTTTATACTTATACACACGAAGGGGAACTGTACCATCCTATGCAGCCCTTTGTCTCAGATCCATTAACTCTCCCTTGTTGATTGCAAGTGATTGTAGACCACTTAGTAAGGAAATGTATTATTCCATGAAAAGAGAAGGTGAGCATGGTTCTCCATTAGGAAGGGAACGAGTAATATTTCAGCAGGGACTGCTCAGTACAAACCACAGCCTAATCGCTCTGTTCCCAGACAGCTTTATTGGCAGATTCAGAGGCAGCATTGAGTTTGGGGGGAGTTAACAGTGTGGTAGTTTGATTTCAAGCACAATTTTACTAAATATAAAGCTCAGAAACAATTGCAATAAATGTAATTCTGTAAAAAGTATGACACGCCAGGAAGGAGTCCCACAAGATTAGAGAGAAGAAAGGGAGAACCAGGAAGAAAAATAAGATGATTTTACAAGATCCCATAAAAGAAATTTAACGGCATCTAAAGTCTGAAAGAGGAAGGGTATTCGATTAGCAGTAGAATATGATATAAAAACAAAAAGTAAGCAGAAACTAAGAAGAAAGGGATGGATTTGGAGAACTGGAAGTAAACAAAGGAAAATGAGAAACTATTAGTCTAAGTGAAGAACTAGCAGCTCCAGAAAAGTAAGGTGGAAGTAGTTCATAGGCGCTGATATCCTTCTCATCAGCCCAGCTGACTTGTGTGTGCATCACTGCTTATTCTCACCCTGGTGGTTGATTTAACCCATAACTAGGTTATTTTATTTTATTCAAATATTTTGTTGATATACTCTTAAATGGCAGACAGGTAAACAAACAAATGAATAGTCATTAGACAACATATATGTTCAAATTAATTAATAGAAGGTTAAGATAATTGAGGTGGAACAAAAGACAATTCTTTAACTTTTTTGCAAAATATTATTTTTCTTAAGTTCATTCAAAAAGATTATGCAAATTAAACAAATTCTTATGCGTATAATATCAAAGATTAGCTATCAGCATTTACAGTTATAAAATATTTTTAAAATGATAGTCAAACAATTATGTCAAGATCCTTATAGCGTTAAAACCCAGGCTACATTAAGTATTTTGAAGAAAATTTGAGAAATAAGACCAGAAATATCTTCATAATGATGGGTAAAAAGAGTAACAGAAAGGAATTTAATGTTTACATTTTTTTTAGAAAATTCTTTCTCAAAGAGTGCTTAAATTTTTATTTATTCATAAGTAATTTACATTTTAATTCATAAACGTCTTTAAATCAATACCGTAATTGAGATAAGGGGTCCAAAGCATGTATCTAGATGCCTTTAATTTTTCTCATTGTACAAGAAGCCCGTGTGAAGCAGGACTCCTGAACTCCAAGGGGATTTGCAGTGGATGCCACTCGAATGCCTTCCTCTGCAGGAGGACTTTGGTGGGATCCTGACCCAAACTAAAGGGCTACATACGCAGTCCAGTGTTGTAGATCTGGTTCATAATGCTCCGTGCTCTTTCTTCAGAGGAGTCAAGAATGGACTCGTTTACTGGAAGGAATTAGACGCCTAGTGCAGCCACGAGAGGAGGACTGGAAAGGTGACATGGTTACCCAGGGTCACTGGGCTCATAGGAACCAGAGCTGCCAGTAAGACGCCCATCATTTGATTTTTAGAGCCATGCGCTTCTCACCTTCCTGTGCTGTTATTATTATTGCATCTTCCCTTTCTCTTAGCCCAATATTTTAAAAAGTAGCTCTGAGAACTATTGTTAAATATCTTGAATGTATGGCATTAGGTGAAAGAGAGGCTAATCTTAGTTTCGCCATGAGAAAGGATTAGACATATGATTGCAAAAGGTATGCAGTATTGCACTTGCCTTACAATGGTCTCTTTTTAAGGAAACAATGCAATTAAACTCATGTTTCTGTGCTGATAATCAGAACTCCTGATCTATACCCCAAGATAAATTACTATCTCACTGTGTGATCTTTCAACTAACATTTACTGAGCAAAGTACCCAGGAGAAGTGCTAAGCAAATAATAATGAAGACTTTCATTTTTTGAGCACTTATTACAGTATATGCCGGGCACTGTTCTGAAAACTTTCCATGTATTAAGTCATTTGACTCTCAAAACAATCCCACAAGGTAATATTCTTATCTGCATTTTACAGATGAAAAAACAGACGCAGCCAGGCTAGGTAACTTGTCTTAGGTCACAGGGTAAGTGGCAGGGCCAGGATTCAGATCTAGGCAGAGCCCAGATCAGTGAGTGGGACAGTCATCCCCTGCAGAGCTCAAGGGTTCACTGGAGATGACTCCAACAGTGAGCATGTGTGCCGGGGGGAGCTGACCTAGTTTAACCTTCTCCATCTGCCTTGAGGGGATTTAAATTGTAGTAGCACGAATGCCAAAGGGAAAAGAGAACATTAGCATTTAGATGCTGACATTGAAAATAGGATTTTTCAATTACAAAATAGGCTTGAAAGGCAGGTGTTATTGAAATATGACATAAAGGGAAGAAAGCTATATTCAGCACCAACCTGGCTTTCCAGACCAGGGTTTCAGGTAAGGGCCGGGAGACAGCCAATCAGGAAGAAAGGGAAGAAGCACCCTTTCTACTCCCAAGGTAGTGGGAATAAGATGTACTTGTATGTTTGATGGAATTTGGAACAATTGGGGGCAGGAGAGTTCTGGTGTCTGGATGTGCTAGAATAAATCAAAGGGCAGAGCCGCATGTCCAGGCAGAGAGAGGGTCTAGTTTGCACTCCTAAGCTTCCCACACTTCCCCTGTGGTGGGGATGCCAAGCTGAGAGCCAGCGAACAGCAGGAAAGCTGGGGGTAGACCACCTGGAACAGAGGACGGGATGGAAGCCATAAGAGAGACTTGGAGGAATCCATGCCTGGTGGGGCTAAGTCAGCAGGAAGAGGCTGCCAGGCCTTCCTGAGCCAAAGAATAGCTGCCCCAGCGGATGCCAGGACAGCCCCCGTCAGCCGGGATAAGAGAGCACTGCATGGATGGAAGGAAGTCCCTGCACACCCCGGTCAGAGGCAGGACATCCCCCCAGAGGGGCTGGGTGGGGTTTGGAGAACTGCAGATAAGAGGCTAAGCAATCGCCCCACAGACAGCATCACCAATGGGCTATTTAAACCGTTGGATCCAACTCAGTCCACAAGGCTGGAGGAAATCTGGTTGTTGTATCTCCCAGAGCAAGAGGGGTAGAGGCTGCCATGTTGGCTCAGGAGGAAGTCTAGAAAATCTATAAACAAATTAAAGAAACTACATTTCATCTGCACAACTGAGTTATGGTAGTCCTTTTTTTTTTTTTTAAATTCTGCTCTGCACACAAACAGTTAACTACAATGAAGTGTGGGAAGTTTGGTAGGAGAATGATAAAACAGCGCTGACTACTCAGACACTGTCCCAAGCACTTCACATCCCTTAACTCGTTTAAGGCTTGCAACATTCCAACGAGGTGGTGCTATTTTTATCCCCATTTTTCAGATAAGAAAACTGAGACACACAGATGTTAAGTAACGAGCTCCAGATTACACAGTTGATAAGAGGCAGAGCTGGGACTGGACCTAGGCACTCTGGCTCAAGATCCATGCTGTTAACCTCCAGCTCACATTTTGCACGTACAATGTGTGAAGAGAATACAAAGATGATGTGACCACTGCCCTTCCGCAGAGCGGGCTTCTCAGAGGAGGTGCTGTGGGGGGTTGGCCTTGTGATGGAGAAGGAAAGCAAGGGGGTAAAAACTGGAAAAGGCAAAGGCAACAAACCCTAAAGGAACACTCACTCAGGGAAGGGCAATACAGCAGACTCCTTAGCATGCAAAAGGGATAAGTCTAAAGCCTTCTAGGATATTCTATTTGTGAATATCGTTATAGCTGCTGCAGAATGGTATGTTTTCTACCCAAGATTTTTCTCTTCTGACCAAGAACCAAAACTAAGACCTCTGCACTTTGACTTGACTCCACCACCACGCTGTTTTCTCTCTTTCTGGATCACTTTGCATAAAGAAACCGTATTTATTACTTTATCAGAATGCCTTCACAATGAATATGAAGCAGTAAAGCCCAGTTAAGTGGGAATGCTTAGCAGTCAGTTAGGCTCACTCACTAGCTAAATGGCTCACCAATTGTCAGCCTCACAGGACTATGATTCAAATTCAAGCCTCAGCAGAGCCGCTCCCAAGGAGTCAACACCAGGAAAGTTAAATGTGAGAATGCCCTGAGTCGAGTGTGTCCTGCAGTGTGGAGGAGAGGGGCAGGAGAGGGTGCTGGATTCTGAAAGGCCTCATGTTCCAGCTCATGACAAGCTGGGAGCCTGAAGAGAAAAGAGGACCAGAGAAAGACTCTGGGAACATGGACATTCTCTCAACCCATAAACTATTCTGGATAATTTTTCTGTCTTAGAATATTTTCCTACATGTTTATCGGCCATTTGTAATTCTTGTTTTGTGAATTTTCAGTGCATGTATTTTGTCTTTTTAAAAATTGAATATTCACATTTTTAAACACTTGACTTTTTTATATTCTTAGAATATTAACTAATATATGTTGTGAATTTTTGCTCAATTTATTTACCTCTTATACTTTTAAGAAGTGTTTTTTATATGGAAAGTTTAAAAAATTCAAGTGGTTAAATCTATACATTTTCTCTTATGGTTTCTTCATTTGTTTATATTACTAAAATGTTCTCTCCTACCCTAGTTCGGAAAAGTAGCTCTACATTTTCTTACATCTGCTTCCTGGTTCCATTACAGCTGGAGGTTAAGAGCCCAAGTTCTGGGTCCAACAAAGGTGAGCTTGAATCCTGGCCTGCCCTCCAGTGACTGTGAGCACTTCCCTCCCTTCTGCTCCCTCACTTGTTACAAGCTGGGTGCTCAACAATCCTGTGAAAGAAGTTCTCTCTCCGTGATGCAGATGGGAAAACTGAGATTCAGAAGGGTGAAATCACTTGTGCAGAGGTGACCAGTAGATGGGAGCTGGAACTGATAGCAGTTCACCTGTTCTCTTACCAGTACACTTACGCTATCCCAATTCACGCAGAACATTAGCGTTTTATTCCTTTACTGGATTGTAGAATAAGTTTTACTAGTATTTTATTTGAGATGTTTGCATCTCTCGTCAAAAGTGATACTGTTGTGCAGTTTTCCTTACAGACATGTTTCCTAACGTTGGTGTTTAAACTATCTCTTGGCTCCAGCTGGAATTAGGAACCTCTGACATCCTCTGAGGCTTAGTTATCATATTTGATTGGCCCATTTCAAACACACCACACAATCCCTGCAGCAGGAACTACAAAGGACAGGGGGCTGGAGAGGGAATAGAGCAGATCTTCTTCTTAATTAATATCTCTTAGTATGCTTTCCTCTGTGTCAGGAATGAAATAAATGTGCTGTAAACTAGTGACAGGAAGATTCCGCTCCCCCAGTGTTGCTTGAAGCAAGAACTGACTGGAGACGATGCGGGTTCAGCTCAGAGTGTGTTTTCAAGTTTTCACTTAATTTGATTAGAAACAGCTGGAAAATCAGAACAACTGCGTAACGTCTCCAATGATGCAGAGGGAAAGAATGCTCACAGCGACATGACCACAAGTTACCAGCCTGGTTTGATTCACAGCGGGAAATAATTTGCATTAAGTGAATTACCAGCTCCAAACTTTTCATCCTTTCAGTGTTCATCTTTATGTCTGTTCAAACTAATATTGCCCCCGTGCTGCTAACTCCTGTCACAGTGCTAATTATTACATAATTAACATCTTTTTTTGTCTTTACAAAGGGATTTTTAAAAGTATTCATATCAATATAAGATTCTTAACAATGAAAAATAATTGTTTCATTATTCAATCATGGGCAGAGGGAGAGAAGTTTCTCTAGAAGATGGAGGACTCAGATGTTGGCCCGGCCCTGAAGAAATGTGCGCCTAGGAGAGAAGAGCCTGGTTCTGCTGCTGAAGCTTCATCCTCTGTCCTCAGGGCTGTGGGTGGGCCTGCTCTCCCACCACCCGAGGCCAGGCTCCAACCTTTCCCTGGAGACTCTCCTCCCGGGCAGTGGTCCAAACTCTGTCCTCAGACCCTTGATCGAGTCTACTACTAGTTTCACAGGGAAGTTGAGAGAATTCTTTGCTTATCTTTTCTATTCTTTACTCACCTAGTACAAAAAATTAAATCAAAACTCTGTCAACTCACAGAGCCATTGTCAGAATAAACAGTAAAACTCGTATATTGTGTTTTAAATAAAACAAGTTGCCTTTAAATGATGGAAACTAATAATACTTAGTTTTAAAATGTGAAAATACAGAAAAGAAAGGAGGCAAAAGAGAGAAAAGGCAATCCGTAATCTCACTACCTCCAAACAACCACCATTAACATATTGTTATGGTTTTTCCCACTATAAAGTATTTTGTTCTTTCTCTTTCTCCTCTCTTTGTCCCTTTCTTTCCCTATCTCATCCAGAGGTCGCCTAGTTTATGTTCCCTCACAGATAGGACAGAGAGGTGGAAACGGAATGGGGTTACACTGGGATCCACACTCCTGAAAAGTTGTTGGGGTTGATAACTCGCCATGGCCTAGGCTCTCTACACGCCATGTCCTCCCAGCCCTGCTAGACCTAGAATCTTTATCGGCTTACTTCTTAATTATCCACAACTATCTCAGTAGGGGTTAGTTGACAACCGTCTGTGAGCAGGGATGGGGTAAAGAGAAGAAGCATGTGGACAGGATACATTTCCATGGCCAGTTGGCCCTGGCTGACCAATACAAGTTCTAGGTGCTGCACCTAACCCCACTCCCACCCCTCCAGTGGCTCTTATGTTGCCCTATCTGGATAGTTTTAAATTTCTTCTACTGGCATGGCAGAGACAGGGCTCACCAAACATTCCATTTGCTCGTCAACAATTCCAGCTTTTCTGCAGTTAGGCAAGGCCGTGTGACTAATTCTCCCTTCCCTTGCTGACAAGGAGGCCTTGTGTTCCATCCAGGCAGTGTGGCTACGAGATGGAATATTGAGGGATTATGTGTTGTAAAACCCTTGCCGACCTATGTGGGACATGTCTTGTGAGAGAGAGAAATAAATGTGTTTTAAGCCTTTAAGTTTTGGGCTTGTTTATTATTGCAGCACAATCTAGCATACTCTGACTAATAGAGTTGGAGAGGCTTTCTCGGTTGGCACTGATCTTTTTATATTCTTAAAATAAGGATTTGATCATAGTATTTCCTTGTTTAAAAATTATCAGGGGCTAGCCATCACCTAAATGATGAGGTACAAATGCTTTATCCCAGCATACTGTCTGGTCCAACAGATCCTTGTGGGCTAATCTTCTGGAGCTCTGTCCCCCAACCTAGATCCTAAATTGCAGCCACACTGACTCCTAGGCCACTCCACAAGATGCCATTCCCTGAATATTCCAGTCCTTTATTCCTATCAGGCCTTTATTCATGCTGTTTTCTTTGCTTAGCTAACTTTTGCGGTCCTCCACCTGGCATGTTGTTACATATCCTACGAGACCCCGCTCAGATATGTTATCTGTGAAGTTGAGCCCAACTCCACAAAGCAGCATTAGCTCCCTCTTCCAAGTTGCCACAGTGCTTGATAAGGTCTCTCCTTCAGAAAGTCTCCTACCACATGATTTATTTACATGTCCACTTTTCCAAGAAGATGGTTAGGTTCTTGAAGGTGGTGTCATACCATATTCTTTTCTAGCACAGTGGCAAGTACATAGATATGTATAAGCTTTCTCTATAGAAACTACGGTTGTGACCACAGCGTGTGGTTTTGGAGCAGCATCAGGCCCTCTGTGGTTCCTGCCAGTCTACCCTCCCTAGTCCTTGGTATGTAAAACTGATGTGTCTCAAGCAGAATGTTCTGTAAAGCAGATTAAGACAAGTCCTCTGCCTAGTCTTCTCCCCTAATCAGAATGCTACCCCAGAACCTCTCCTATTTCAAAATTTTAGAGCCAACACTGAGTACTGCCTGTCCATAATAGGTGAGCAATAAAAATGTGTTGATAATGAAAAGAATAATAACTAGGGGTTATAGAGCACTGACTACGTGCTCGGCAACCAACTAAATATTGATATCCACTGTTTTGTTCGTTACGCCCAGGTTGATGTAGCTGCTAAGATTTGAACCCAGGTTCTCCAACTCCATAGACTTTGTATTGATTAATTGATTAATTAAGGAGTGCTCAAAGTTAATTCTTATTATCCCAAACAGTAACATTCAAGTGTGAAAGTCACCTCCTGGGAAAAAATCTACTTGAGGGTCAGATCTCTACAGATGGTGAGATGGGCCCAAAATACATAATTTTCTGTAACAGACACATTTGCCATTTTAAAATGTACAGTGTGGTGTTCGTTGTGGTTTCAGCCTGCAGCTGTCACTGGTCTGGCACAGTGATTAAAGCTGTCTGCCACAGAACTAGACCTGGTCCCAGCTTGGCTGCTTACTAATCAAGTGATCTTGGGCACGTTATTTAACATGTCTCTTCTCCTATTTCCTCAGCAGAAAATCGAGGAAGATACCAGACCTACTTCATAGGGTGGTGTGAGTGTGGTGTGAGGTGAGGCATATCAGACACCCACCAAGGGACCGGGCACATCGGTACCGGTCAATAGGTTCATTACGCATCATCATTACCAAAGGAGAAAGCGAGCAGGTGTTAAATGTTCTCCTCTCGTTAACGATATCAGCGAACACAAGGCCCATCCCTGAGCCGTCTGTGAGCCCAGTGTTCCCCTCAGCGCCCTGGGAACTGGGCACCTCACTGGAGGCACTGTTATATTAAATAGTGTCCAGACTCAAGGCAATTCTTGAGGCTTGCAAACAGCATGACCTCTCAGGGCCTGTGACCCCACCTCTGGACAACACAGGTGATGTGCCATCAATAGCTTAATGGCCACACTATAGATTTCTGACTTTACTTTGAAATCAATGCATAAAGAAAATAGGGGTGGAAGTTGTTTGATTATGTGAAATTTGTGAGTTAAAAAAGATGTGTAATCATGTGTAGCCTACTCAGGAAAATAAACTATGTATTATAAGAACGAAGGCCATGTGGGAAATGGATTAAGTATTTTTAATGATAAATTGGTATAATTATTATTTAAATGATTTTAAACGATAAGGGAAAACGCTTAAAATGTTCATTTGTTCATTCATTCAACATTTATTTACCATGAGCTAGGAACCATGCTGGACCCTTTCACATGTTGTCTCATTTAATCTCACTCAATACACCCACAAATCCCACAAAATGGGCAGTCTCTTCTCATTTTACAGAGGAGGAGCTGAGGTTGGGCAGTCACTCACCTTTACAAAGGTCACAGCCAATGGTAGAACTGGTGCCTACGGTTTTTAAATGATTTCATTAGCACTTGGTTTTTAAATGATTTCATTAGCACTTAGGCATGAGGGCGCCCCATCGTTACTCATGCCTCTCCCTAGAGGTACAGTCAATGAGTGAATAGCTCAAATGAACAGACAGCCATCTAGGTTGCTTTTCAAGCCACTTTTGTCCCTTAATTCATAGCTAAGCCTTAAACTCAGGCAGAAACCAGAAACTAAAGGGCTTAGGAGGAGACAGTCAGCTTGCAATTACTTAGAAGCTGTTCATTTAGATTGAGATTCATTTCACATGCTTTTACTCTTGCTTCCTTTAGAAACATTTTCCTGCTTAAAAAGTACAGCTACAGGAGAGAGGAAAGGTAGGCGGAGGAGTCAAGTCCATCCATTTGAGTTTTCAGAAGAAGCGCTCTAGTAAACAAGTCTGAGGGAAGGAGAGTAGTACCAGTTCAAAGGAATGGAGAAATACTGAACAACGCAGGTGGTCCCTGCTCATAGGACACAATGTGCTTCTCGACACCACAGTGGAGAGGAATCTTCAGGAAGCCCTCTAAGCAGCTCTGA
The DNA here is from genome assembly GCF_020826845.1 of Diceros bicornis minor. NCBI lineage: Eukaryota > Metazoa > Chordata > Mammalia > Perissodactyla > Rhinocerotidae > Diceros > Diceros bicornis. Next base: position 40,794,630 of record NC_080768.1, on the reverse strand, counting down.
TGCATTTGTTGGCACCCAGCCAGCAGGCAAGCCTTCCTTTCCCAGGCCATTCTTGATCAAAGACACAGTGGAAATAGTGAGGAAACCCTTGACTTTTGGGGCAATGCCAGAATTGGGAACAGGGTAATCAAGGAGAGAGAGTAAGGTTTGGGTTTTTGATGCCTTTTGATGCCCGAGGCCTCCAAGACAATCTTTGGAATAATAGCATTCCTCCTGAGAGGGGCGCTATGGCACAGGGCAGAATGGAAGGCTCTGAAGCAACACAGACTTGCATTCAGATTCTGTTTCCACTCCTTACTGTGTGAGTCAGACAAACTGCTCACCTGTCTCGGCTTTCCTGGTGTTAGCTGTAAAGTCAGGATAACAATGCCTAACTGCAGATTGTTCTGAGGCTCAGTGAGTTGTCATATCTACACAAAGCCTCCAGGGCCCTGGCACAGCCTGGTTGGCATTCAAGAAGGTTCATGCTCTATTATCCTGCAGCGCCCCTCCTGTGCCCCTTGAGCCTGGGCCGTCTCTTCCATAGCCTCATAAGCTCTGCCAGGGTCCTCTGAGGTCCTGTGGCTCAGCTGCTTGGTCACCAGATCTTACTGGCGGCCCTACGATGCTCCTCCTGCCCAGCCACTCCTCTGAGGGCCCCATGGATCTGCGCTTTTTTATTTCATCGCCTGGAAGAGGTTCAGCCCCAGAAGTCAGCCTCACATGATCTAGCCCTGCAGTGAATTTTGCTTGTTATTAGCTTACACCCCCGTTGCAAGGCTAGAACACTTTATAATGGGCAAACTGTTTCATTGCATGGAGACCTTTAAAGAAAAACCCAAGTTGTCTTAAGTGTTTAAAACACACAAACTCCTGTACCCGCTCTGTCCAGTATGGTAACCAGCAGACACCCGTGACTGGTGAACACTTGAATGTGGCTGGTCAGAACTGAGTGTGCTGTAAGGTACAGCACACATCAGATTTCAGAGACTGAGCACCAGAAAAAAATAATTGAAAATGTTTAAATATATTCTTATTGATTACATGTTATGATCCATAGGGTTAAACAAAATATATCATTAAAATAAATTTCAACTGTTTCTTTTTACTTGTTTTAATATGACTACTAGAAAATTTTAACATGGCTCACATTATATTTCTATTCGATAGCACTGCACTAGACAAACCTGAAAAGCAAACATATTAACTACTGCAGAAATATTGCAGCAATCCACAACTTCAGCACCGCTGGGCAGCTTTTTCTCTGAAGAGATTAGGGAATGAGCTATGCACGTCATGTACCCTACATAATTTTTAATATTTTGAAAGAGTGCTCGCAGCCCTCATATTTACCTTTCATATGTTGTCATATGACTGACCATTTCTTTTACTTTATTAAGTCACAGATAAATGGTTTTCTTTTTTTAAAATACTTTATTTAATAATTCAAGGCCAGAGGCTGAATTAGATTAGACAAAAACAGAAATGACTCACTTGGAGATGCGGGGGATAGAACCCAGGGCCTCATACATACAAACCATGTGCTCTACCACTGAGCTACATCCCCTAGTGACAAATGGCCCTTAACTGGCAAAAAGTTAAAATCATTCATAGGGTTTTCTATTTTACAAGTAATGCACAATAATCACCAACTGATAAAGCTTTTGTCATATCCAACGGAGAATTTACAATAATGGAGTAGTATTTGTTTTCTGGTTAATTTATTTGATTGTCTAACTCATTTTTTATATATTTTCCAGTTATTTTGATTAATATCATGTAAAGTATTTTGGATAAGCAAGTCACTTTTTTTAAAATGCCAATCGCTCATGTAAAAATGAATCAAATTCAGTAATTATCTCAATGATTCCCATGAACGTTTCATTATTTGAAGAATAATGCAATTTTCATTGCAACATCAGGACAAACTTTTCATTACAAAAAAATAGTAAACTCTTTTTAGCAATCAAAATCATATTGTATTTTTTTTTCTGTTCTTTGAGACACAGTACATTTTTATTTTATTTGTGGCCCAAGTAAACATAGCCTTCTAGTGCTTTGTAGAATCTTTATGACTTTTGAAGATTTTCAACATATTCATCCAGTCTACAAACTGATCTGATATAAGGAGTGTGTGTCTCTTTGAGAACAGTTTACAAACAAAATTTTACATGCAGTCTTGGAATAGGCCAGCCAGAATCTCATGATAGATTTGATCATTTAAAATTTTTTTCTAGCATGTCTATTTTCAAAACATCTTTTTGCGTGTGTGTGCTTGTGTGTTCTGTTTGATTTTCTGTAAATATTATTGGGATGATAATTTTGAGAAAAACAACCCTATTTTCATTAAATGGGTCAAATAAAATTATTACTCACTGTAACAAGCCATAAAGAGAGACCACAGTATTTATCAAAGTCAGTAAATTCATCAAAATGAAGCTGCTGCTGGGCTTTATGTACTGTTTGACTGTACAAACCGTTTTCCTTCATTTTTATTTTAATCCTCTTTCTGCTTTTTTTCTATCCCATTTAAGTGTATCCTGACCTTTGTTATCTTTTAAAATTCTTCTAAGTCATTTTCATTATCTATATTTTCTTGGCTTTGTTGACTCATCTTATCCTTATCTTCATGAGTTTTAACCATCAGAGTTTGTTTTTGTTTTTGTTTTTGTTTCTATTGTGCTGGATAGGAGAGTTTTTGACTTTTTAAGCTCTATCAGTCTATCAGCTTACAATTTGGGCTTCCACTAGGCTACTTCTCTCTTATTATATTTGAATTTTAGTATGAACAATAAATCTGAATAAATATACCACAGTAATTTGAAACTAAGGCACATACCAGAGCAATTCGGAGGCAGTTTTAAATTGTTACGATGCTGCTCTGTTGTATTGAGCTGTGTTGCTGTTTAATCAAATCACTCTTCTGCTACATAGGTTGCCTTATGTATTGATGACTGGGTTATTGAGTGATTATTGAGGATTGAGTTCAGTTTTTCACTGGATCACTTGTGTCAGTGACTGTTTTGCACATTGTTTCCTCTGGAACCACCAGACTGTTAGCACAAGATATACTGAGATCCTGTAGACGTGGAGCGATATGTTGAGCTCATAAAGCACATAACTTCACACAGACGTTCCTCCTGTATGTAGTGCTGATGTGGGTTTGTGTCCTTCACGCACAGACAGTCTGATCAATTCATTCCACTGACTTCCAGCAACAAAGAAAAATATTGTACGGGATTTTACTATTTTATACACAGCATTATTGAGTCTATTCCTGAGAGAAGAGCATTTCCATTTTGACCAAGGGCTACTGATATGAGAATCCTCTACCTGTCATTTACATGTCTGATAACTGGAAGAATTCTCCACAGACCAGTGTCTGCCTCCACCAGTGTCTCTCCTAGTTTCTTCTCCACTATCGGGCTGTACAGGTGTCACAGGATACGTCCTTATCACAGTACGACCTCTGGCCCTCTACCACTGCAGCACAGCAGGAAGTTGGCATGGGCGCATGGGACCCCCACACTGAGACAGCTCACAGTCACTTAACTGTGCACAAAAGTGACTGTGAACCCCATAAATATCTGCCACTAACCCAACTAATGTATCCCCAATTCAACTTCCCTTTAGATGGAGCCTCAAATCTCCAGGAGCACTCTTAACATACTTGACAGAAAGAAGGACAGAGGCAAAGCAAGAGTGGACAGAAACAGAGGTTTTGACCAACAGTCCTTAAAATATCATTTTTTCCTTTTTGGGGGCATATTTGACAAGAACATATGACCATATGAAAACATTGCTCAGGCCCCTCCCAGGGTCTTGGAAGAGGTCCATATAAGTGAGGGGCCCCAAAGCATAAGTTTTATGAGCTTCAGAGCAAGTCGCCTCCACTCTTATATCAGCCCCGAGCCAGTGTTCAGACATGGCCCAGGAACCGTGTACTCCATACCACTCCACACCTCCCCCCACCCACTGTGCTCCTTATCCAGACGGAGGCACCTTTTGTTTCCCTTTTATTCAGGAGCACTAATCAGAGTAGAGAAGCCCTATTATCAAGTCCTTTAGCCTTCTCAATTTCTCCCAGGTGGTCCGCCATATCTTATTCCAAACATGTCTCCTCCTGGCTTGTTCTGATAACCCAGGCTTCCTCAACTGAGCTCCCTACTTTTGGTCCTTGTTATGAGTTATGGAAGAAACTATCACCAAGGGAGTGAAGAATATGAAAAGTGAAACACAAGTTTTATCAGGCAAAATTCAAAGAACCTACACAAACTTTGTATGTTGACAATGAGAGAAAAAAGTTTCCAAGCCTATGATGCTATTTATCAAAAAGTACATAACTTAGAAATGATTCTGGAAAGGGCAGCAAATCAGACTAGATGATGTAATACAAACCCAAAAGAATTGTTAGCCCAGTTGTGACATCTGGGAAGGGATGTGATAGCTGCCTTCCAGTAACGGCTGTGTGTATCTACAAGGAGAGGGATGAATAACTTAGCTTGGTGCAAAGCAATCTAAATTAAATTGAATTAAATTAAATAAAAGATAATTAGGGCCAAATGTTGTGAAACTCCATTCCGTTATGGAAATCTCCCAAAGGAGATGCAAGTAACACCATTACTCAAAACTGATAAAAACAATATTATCACTGAATGTGCTGTGAGTAACTGCACTGTGTTTCTGCCAGGGAACCAAAGGGATGTCCAGACACATGTTTGCTGTTCCTCGTCTCCACATGCCATGATTCTGTGGCACTTACATCTTTGCTCACCCAGTGCTAAACTATGAGAACAAATTTCTTCATTATTATAATACTTAAATACAAAGACCATTGCCTAAAGAGTTCAATTACTTAAAGCCCTAATTAAAATGTGGTCATCTATAATAGCTGAATTTGCCACGCAAGCCAATTAATTTGATGCTATCCAACGAAGAATGTCAACCTGGAAAGAAAGAGATGAGAGCAGGGATGACAAAAAGTTTCATCCAGCAAGCCTATTCAAATTTATTAGTAGTATTTGCTTGGAGCTCTGGGTTGAGGAGGGTTTTAGGAAAATAACGCACGATCCACTAGTGATGTCTGCCATGGCATAGGATAAGCTAGTGACAGCTTGTTGTCTACCATTGGCAGAGCTCTCTTAGACCACAGCTAGAGGTCAGAATCCAAGACAACCCAAGCAGTATGGACATTTGGTACCAGGGTTCTGGAGCTGAGACTATCTGCTCCTCCCTTGAAGGATACCAGCAGAGGCAGAGACCAGGAACCCAGGTTTTAGATGCCACTACCTTAGGTTCTGAAACTCAATAGAGCTATACCCACTACAGGGAAAGTCCTTACAGGCCTTCTGGCACAACTGTATCATTTTAATTACAAGGAAGCTGAAGCCAGAGAAGCTATTTCGCCCACCTGTGGCCATAAGACCACTTAAGAGACAGAGTTGGGACCAGAATCCAAGCTCCTGGGCTCCCAGACCTGTGACCTGAAGGGCTATGGGAACAGAAGGCTCCTCCCCTGCTCCCACCCTGTGGCACTGGTCCCAGGTCCTGGGTAGCCATATCAGATTAGTCCTGAAACTGTGTAGACAGTGGTCAATCTCTGGGCTGTCGCCATCTGCATTCATGGGTGCCGTTCCTGTTTCATTTTGGTGTCACAGGGTTGACCTTCTCTTGTTCTTCAGGATCCAGTGGTTCACTGGGTGCTTTAGCTCGGGATGTAACAATGATGGTGTCTCCTAAAGTGCCCAGTAACAGCTCAGGCTGGAATACAGTGTTCTTTGTCACGTCAGCCATGAAACTGGATGTTCTTGACCCAAACCCTGAACAAGCCCCAACATTCCTCTCCGGTCTGTTAGTGAGGAGAGCCACCTGAGGGCCGATGTGAGTCAGACTTGGTGTCAGGCTCTACCTCGGGCGGAGCTTCAACACGCTTGGCCTAGGAGAGGCCTAGGGACAGAAAGGGGGAGCAACCCGCCTGGCAGTGGGCATTACCACTTCGCAGAGGACCATCTGGTCCCTTTCACTTGGCTTCCTTTCACTCGTGCCTTTTTTCTCTTCCCGTCAAGGGACGTACGGATGATATCTGACACCACAAGGACCACCACCTTCCTTCTTCCACAGGCTTCGCAAGACACGGGCAACACAGGTAGAAGTAGATTTCATCTTAGCAGAAACTGAGCGCCTCCTGTCTCCTCTCCAGGACTGACGTGTGTCTAATCCTAGCCGTCTGAGCTTTCTTCTGTTTTACTGACTTCCTGGGTTTGCCCACAGCCTCGGCCAGGGGAGATAATCGGGGGGCACCCGAGTGGGAGGGGTTTCTCTCCTGCAAGGACAGAACAGGTTCCCGTGGGGGTTTCCGCATTTGCTCTCTCTATACGTGAAGTGGCTTTGGCTTGACCACACGGCCAGTGTTGCTCTGGCAATAACTGGGAACGCAGCGAATGAACATGGAAGCCAAATGGCAGCATGGTCTCCTCGGTCCTTAGCGCCTCTGATTTTCAGAGCACACGGCAGTTAGTCCTCCAACCACCTGCTGCGTTTCACTTGGACGCCTAGGTCTCCGCGAAGGGGTCAACGTGTCTGCGTCATCTAATGTTTAAAAAGGAAATATCCAATTCCTCGTGTAAAGCATTCAGCACAGTGCCCGGCATATGGTAAGTGCTAGGCACAGTGAACTAATAATATAATTACTGTAATTTTTATTGTGTAAGTAGTACCATCCTATAGTGTGTAGTACTATGTACCTTAATCTTCCTAAGAGGTGGCATATTATAGAACTTTATAGCTATTAAATAACTTTGTCATAATTTCATTCGATCCTCAGAAAAATTGCTTAAAATCCACCTCCACAATAAAGTTTTCTCCATTGGTTCCTACCTCTCCCTTCTCTGCACCACCACAGCATTCTATTTGTCTTTACTTGTCTGCCCCCCTCCCCCCACTACCCCCTCAACATGCACAACCCTGGGAATCATGCACTGTCCCCCTCTGCACTGCTCTGAGCCCCAGGAAGTGACATCACCCAGGTCTCTTGCTGGCTGGGTTTGGCCAGTGGAAGGCACTAGCAGGAGATCAGAGCATGTGTTAGTCTGGTATTAGGGTTCTCCAGATAATAGAACAGTTGGATGTGTGTGTGTGCGTGTGTAATATATAAAGAGGTGCATCATAAGGAATTGGCTCACATCATTATGGAGGCTGAGGCTGACAAGTCCCGAGATCTGCAGGATGAGTCAGCAGCAGGCTGAAGACCCAGAAAAGGTGTACTTCCAGGCTAAGGGCCAGCCAGCTTGAGACCCATGAAGAGCCAATGTTTCAGTTGAGTCCAAAGGCAGGAAAAAGCCAATGTCCTCTTCCAAAGGCAGTCAGGCAAGAGGGATTCTCTCTTACTCAGGGGAGAGTCACCTCTTTTGTTTTATTCAGGCCTTCAACTGATTGGATGAGCCCACCCACTCTGTGGATAGCAATCTACTCAGTCTACTGATTTAATCTCATCCAAAAACACCCTCACAGAAACACCCAGAATAATGTTTGACCAAATATCTGGGCATCCTGTGGCCCAGTCAAATTGACACACAAAACAACCATCACAGAGGATAAAGGAGAGAAAGGACTAAGGATTTCTTCCTACTGCCTCCCTGCCTTGGCACAGTGTCTCTGAAAGCAGCTGTGTTCCTCTGTGACTACAGCTCCAGTGGAACGGCACTCCCTCGCAGGCTCCAGCTCTATTTTCTCCCATACCATCCAACCCCCCGGGGTGCTAACAGCTCCCTTTGTTATTAGACTTTGGGAGCCAGAACAACCTTTGCTGGTTCCTCTAACCCAGCGCACACCTCTGTAGCTAATCCATCATTCAAGTCACTTCATTTGAACCTTTTGGGGTAAATGCTATTTCCTCCTATGGCCCTGAGAGACACAGTGGTATTCATCTTTTTCTCCATTTTATAATTATAATAGAAATATATGTTTATTTAGGAAGAAGGACCTAGCCACCCACTTCTGAAAAAAATTGGCCGTGAAAACCCTATGAATAGTAGCGGAGCGTTGTCTGGTGTAGCGCGGGAAGGTGAGAGGCTGGAGGAAAAAGACCGGGCAGGGTTCCACTCTGCTGTCCACAGGGCGCTGGGAGTCGGAATCGACTGGACAGCACTAACAACAAATGTGTTTATTATGGAAATTTTGGAAAATAAAGAACACATAAAGAAGAAGATAAAAACCAACCAGAATCTACAAAAAGGAGATAATCGTTACTGACTTATTATTATATATTTCCCATTGGTATATGTGAGAAGAGCATTAGATAAATAGTTTGTTGTTGTGTGTGTCCCATTTCTTTAAACATTCTCCAGTTTGAACTTTTAATAGTTGCCTATTAGTGGTGTTTTAACTCTCTTGTAGCTCTTGGATTATAAATTACTTTCTGCCCCTAGAACAAACTCATAGAGGTCAATTTACTGTGTCATTCAACCAGCTTGGTGCCTTGCACATTAATGTTATTCGTTCATAGACACATCATTCACCCCACCCTGTCAAAGACATAAAATAGTTTGCATAGTTAATAGAATACAGCAAAAGAAAGTACATTTTAAATAGATGAGAATAAAAGAGAAAATAAGCCTAGTGAAATTGAGTGAGGTTAGAATCCAATAACGCATGCCAAGAACCTTATACTCGTATTAGAAGTTGGCCACAAACTGGTCTCCAAGCTTTCTAACAGTCCATTCAAAGAGGAAAACAGGAGTAGTTACTCAATTCAGAGTTTCCATAAAGGAAAAACAATCCAGTTACTCAGGAGTAGCACTGACAGAAAGGCATGATGTGGTCTTCAACAAGATCTTCACAGTAAAGGCAGCGAGGGGTTCACAAGGCTGTTTCTTATAAAATCTGCCTATAAAGCTGAGGCTATCGTGCCAAACTACAATTCAGGAAGGGCAGTTCTACAAGAGGCCCAGCGAGATGCATTCCTGGTGCACAGCCCTGGTCTGGCCTCACCCAGGAGTGGAGTTCAGAGAATCTAGAGAAAGAATGGTTTGCACATTCTTCAGGAAAATCTCCATGCTGCGTCTCTCTCTTTAGCTATACCTACATCTACATATCTATATCTATTTATATCAAGTGGCAGAGTTCTGGTTCCAACAACATGGTCATATGAACTAAAATAGACTCCATCCCTTCTACAAACACATACAATATAACAAAAAATTGTAAATATATAGCCGAGATTAAAGGAACAAATGGACCTTCTCCAGTTCAGCAAGAGCAAGAAAGGTCTCAGGCAGAGTAGGAGGCTTACAAGATGCCTCTGGTGGCCCAGGGGGACATTGAACCTGAATATAAGTCCAAAAAGGTGAGGTTTTAATGCTCCAAGAAGGGCATTTTGCTGTGGTCTTAGGCCTCTGCAAAGTAGGGAGCTGAAACTGGGAAATGCTTTATACAGCTAAGTCCTTGGAAAGAAGGTCTAGAAAAACTTGACTACCAGCTTGTCTCTGGAAAGGGCTCTGATTTAAAAATAAAAATGAAATAAATGAACAAAAAAAAAATTCTATGAGAAATGAAATCCCATTCCTGAGCCACTTGCAAGCCTAGAGTCTTGATTTATGGGATCATAAACTGCAAAACTAACATAAAAATGGTTTCCAGATCAGTGAAACTCATGGAACACTTGGCAAAAGAAAATGGAAAACTAGTCTGTAGAGACATATCCTATGGAGGCTCATGGGACACCCACACAAACAAACAACTGCAGTAGAAGACGAGCTCACAGTAAACAGTTACAAACCACAGAAGAAGATGAATCACCATAAGGAATATGGTGGAAATATACAGGAAAATATGCGCTCCCCACCAAATTGAAATATTAGAAAGGGACTATATAATAACTATGTTTAAATAGTTAAAAAGTTAAAAGGGGGACGGCCAGCCCGGTGGCACAAGCGGTTAAGTGCACACGTTCCGCTGCGGCGGCCCGGGGTTCGCCGGTTCGGATCCCGGGTGCGCACCGATGCACCGCTTGTTAAGCCATGCTGTGGCGGCGTCCCATATAAAGTAGAGGAAGATGGGCACGGATGTTAGCCCAGGGCCAGTCTTCCTCAGCAAAAAGAGGAGGATTGGCATTGGATGTTAGCTCAGGGCTGGTCCTCCTCACAAAAAAAAAAAAAAAAAAAGTTAAAAGGGGGAATAGAAACCATATAAAAGACCAGGACATTCTCTAAAAAAGGAGAATCTACACAGAACTAAAAATGAAATATATAGTTATTGAAGTGAAAGACTCAAAATATGGGTTAAATAACAAATCAGATATAATTAAAGAGAAGACAGATCTGAGGAAATACCCCAGACTTCAGAGAGAAACAATTCTAAGCTGTTACGTGACGGAGAGTCCCACATCCTATCTGACTTCGCACTACATGGCACTCACTTTGGGCAGGCCCCGTCCTGTCCTTTAGGAACACAACCTCTCTCAATCCTCGCAGCAGCCCTCTTTTTCAAACGCCTGCATGAGGCACAGAATCTGATCCACTTGCCACAGTCACACAGCCAGTGAGCAGCGGAGCTGGGACGGGAGGCCAAGGGCGCCGCACGCCCTGACTGGAGTACACTATCCTGAGACTTCACAGCTCCTGTTACCCGTCTCCACCGCCCCACCCCTCCCCTCTCCACCGCTCCACCCCTCCCCTCTCCGCCGCTCCGCCCCCTCCCCTCTGCCGCTCCATCCCCCTCACCTCTCTGCCGCTCCGCCCCCTCACCTCTGCCGCTCCATCCCCCTCACCTCTCTGCCGCTCCGCCCCCTCCCCTCTGCCGCTCCACCCCTCCCCTCTCCGCCGCTCCGCCCCTCCCCTCTGCCGCTCCATCCCCCTCCCCTCTCTGCCGCTCCGCCCCCTCACCTCTGCCGCTCCATCCCTCCCCTCTCCGCCGCTCCGCCCCTCCCCTCTGCCGCTCCGCCCCCTCCCCTCTCTGCCGCTCCGCCCCCTCCCCTCTGCCGCTCCATCCCTCCCCTCTCCGCCGCTCCGCCCCCTCCCCTCTGCCGCTCCGCCCCCTCCCCTCTCCGCCGCTCCGCCCCCTCCCCTCTGCCGCTCCATCCCCCTCACCTCTCTGCCGCTCCGCCCCCTCACCTCTGCCGCTCCATCCCTCCCCTCTCCGCCGCTCCGCCCCTCCCCTCTGCCGCTGCGCCCCCTCCCCTCTCTGCCGCTCCGCCCCCTCCCCTCTGCCGCTCCATCCCCCTCACCTCTCTGCCTCTCCGCCCCCTCACCTCTGCCGCTCCATCCCTCCCCTCTCCGCCGCTCCGCCCCCTCCCCTCTGCCGCTCCGCCCCCTCCCCTCTCCGCCGCTCCGCCCCCTCCCCTCTCCGCCGCTCCACCCCCTCCCCTCTGCCGCACCACCCCTCCCCCCTGCCGCTCCACCCCTCCCCCTGCCGCTCCACCCCCCTCCCCTCCGCCGCACCACCCCCTCCCCCTGCCGCTCCACCCCCCCCTCCCCTCTCCGCCGCTCCACCCCCCCTCCCCTCTCCGCCGCTCCACACCCTCCCCTCCGCCGCACCACCCCCTCCCCCTCTCGGCCGCACCACCCCCTCCCCCTCTCATCTGCACCATCCCCTCCCCTTTCAGCTGCATCATCCCCACCCCCTCTCTGCTGCATCATCCCCACCCCCTCTCTGCCGCATCATCCCCTCCCCCTCTTGGCTGCATCCTTCCTGTCAGCATGTATTAATGTTCTTGTGTTTCCCAAAATTAAAAAAATCCTTTCTTGACCTTATATTCTCTGGCAGCTACCTATCCTATTATTTTGCTTTCTCACACCAAAATTTATAAAAGAATTCTAAAAAGGCTCTTGACTTCCTTACCTACTATTTTCTCTTCAATCCACTCAATCTGTCATCTATATTGTACCACACTATCTTAGAACACATCTCTGAGCTTCATATTCATATACATGACTGCCTATTTGATGTCCTAAATTTAACTTACCTAAACTCTTGATTTCCCTGTCTTCCTCACTTTTATTATAAAAATCTAAACAATATATGATAGTAAATTATTTCCCCACAAGATGCTTATTAATGACAAAGAGAAAATGTAACTTTTCTGCGATAAATGAGCTTAATCAAGTGAAGTTAATCACTAACAATACGACAAACACGTACTGTGTAGCTCTTCATATGATGCACTGAGAAGGACACAACTTCTGTGGGATTCCTGCCAAAAATGTATAACCTGAATCTAAGCATAAGGAAACATCAGAAAAACCTAAATTGAGGGACATTTTACAAAATAAATACCATATATATTTTTTAAAGGTGAGGTCATGAAAGAAGAGGAAGAGAATTAGGAACTTTTCCAGACTTAAGGAGACTAAAGAGATTAAACAAACAACTACTAAATGCAATGTGTGGTCCTGGATTGGATCCCGGACCAGAAAAAATTACTTTTCTTTAGCTATAAAGGATATTAGTGAGACATCTGGTGACATTTGAATGAAATATGTAGATTAGCTAATGGTACTGTATTGGTGTTAACTTCCTAATTTTGGTCATTATACTATGAGAGTGCACTATGTAAGCCAATGAATTTGTTTGTAGGAAACATACACTCACAGAGGTAAAGGGCATCATGTCTGCAACTTGTTCTCAAATGGTTCAGTAAAAAAACAATACATGCACACGTATACATACATCCACGTACATACACAGAAAATGATAAAGCAGAAGAGGTGCTATTAATATTGGGGAATCTGGGTAAAGCATATACAGGATTTTTTTGTATTGTTTTTACAATATCTTTTGCAATTGAAATAAGTCAATTATTTCAAAGTAAACGTTTTACATACACACACACGTACTCAAGTAGAGCAAACAGTGTAATGAACTGCATGCACCTATCATCCAGCTTCAGTTATTACCAACTCCTGCTAATCCTGTCCCGTCTGTACCTACACCTCCGTGCTCCACATCAGTATAGCGCTTTAGTCCTGCAGCACTGTAAAAACGTTATAGGACTATTTCATTTTGAGCCTCACAGAAACCCTACAAGACGAAGGGGAGGAATTATCCTCTCCATTAGTTAGACGAGGCGGTTGACACTGAGAGAGGTTAGGAAGCCTGCCTACATCCACACAGTTAGTTAGCGACTTCAGGACTCAGACGGCTTTCTGACTTGGGTTCATTGCTCACTTCATCACGTGGAAACCCCAGCATAATGGAGTCTCTAGGAGTTTCTTCTTTCTTCCTGAGCCTGTGCCACCATCTTCACCTAAAAAGCCCAAGATCTCTGAGGTCTTGAGATCTATAAAGATGCAAGGAAATCCCACCACCTTTGAAGCCCCAACAGCCCAAATGCGACCCTCTGGGTGAAGCCCACTCTGTCTCTCTCTCCCCCTCTACTTCTCCAGGGAAGTCTTCATCATTCTTTCCTCGGGACTCTCACATCTCTTTGCACAGATCTTGACTGTAAAAGTTTTCACTTTACATTACAGTTGGCTGTTTGTACGTCGGTCTCACCAGCAAGAATGTGAGTTCCTTGATGGTGAGTCTGTATCTTCATCTATTAGGGTCTTGGCCCCTCAAATTAGTAATATGGAGTGAGTTTAACAATAAGACTATTTACAAAGATGTGAGCAGGGTTTAGGAAAATGAAAGAAATCATACAGTACCCTTCCTTCCCCTCTCTCACCTCCCCTGTCCACGCCCCTCCAACCCATCTATTCACCACCCCTAGACCTAACCAGTTACCTGAACTCTTCTAGAATCAGAAAAAGCCATATGGACAGAGCTGCTGACAGGAGATGAGCCCTGCTTAGCAGGTGCAGCCGACCCTAACCAAAAGCCAGAAGGCAAGGGAGCCCATTGGTGGAGGTCAGCCTCCCAGGGCGCAGAGCAGGGAGGAGAGGACAGAAAGTGGGACAGAGGGAGTATGTGTCCACATCTTTGCATCCCCAGCACACAGCAGAGTGCCCAGCACATAGCTGGTGCACAGAAATATTTTTAATTGAATTGCTGAATCTTAGATATTCCTCATATATCCTAGATATTCCTGATATATCCTAGAAATACAGAAAACATTTTTTTTGCATTGCTACAGCATATTTAGCACAGTTTAAACCAGAGAAATACCAAATATATATCAAAATTTAAAGTGTTATGTTGTCATGATGAACTTAGATTTCTAAACCAAAACATAAAACTAATTGTTCTACTTAAGAATGTTATAGCCAAAGTATATAGTGTTATATGGTTGTGAAGTTATAATTCTTCCCTGCTACATAGATTCAGATAAGGATTTTGTATACTCCTTAATATTAGAAAAATATATATTTTTCCTACTTTTCTTGCCCAAATTCTGAAGCTCCTCAGGCTGTTTAATAATTAAGATGCCATGAGACTCAGATGGAATGGCAAACACTGCTGCTGACGACAAACACACACATGTATCAGTTTCGCCACCTCCGGAGGAACTGGAGAGCTGGCCCAGAACCCTCCGCACCGCCTGTTGAGGTTCCCAAACAGGCACTGCTGGTCCTCCAGGTTTCCAGAGTTCTCTCTCCCCAGCAGTCAGATTCTCTGCTTTTATAAATACATCTGCTTGGTGGTTTTTGCCACATAAAATCCTTGCTTCAAAGGCCCCTCAGTATTCATTTCTCCAATTGATCTATTTAACAAAAATGCCCTGAAGTGTTTGCATCATACACGAACTCCTTGAACATCTATAATTAATAATCTGAGATTGTGGCTCCAATAACAAACTCACCAGCGACCACTAATTTGCTGAAAATTAATAGCTGAAGCCATTAATCACACAGGGCAGCTGGTCCAGGATTTGCACCTGCTGTCCAGGTGTAATCATTGGTAGTATCCCCTTCTTTTCTCAAAAGTGTTCTGATTTGGTCCATAAATTATATGGTCACCCTACTTAAGGCCCACCCTCAGTCTAATCTTTAAGACTCTTTAGTCTGTAGATGACACTGCTCCTCAAGTAGCACCTTCACTAACATTAAAATCTCTGTGCCTATGCTATCATTTGTCAATTCACTGCCATACTGTATTGGTTTCCTGTG
Source organism: Diceros bicornis minor (assembly GCF_020826845.1). NCBI lineage: Eukaryota > Metazoa > Chordata > Mammalia > Perissodactyla > Rhinocerotidae > Diceros > Diceros bicornis. The sequence continues at coordinate 40,779,610 of NC_080768.1, read as the reverse complement.
GCTGCTGTAACAAAATGCCACAAGCTTGGTGGCTTAACACAGCAGAAATTTATTCACTCACAGTTCTGGAGGCTAGAAGTCCAATATCAAGGTGCAGGCTGGTCTGCACTCCTGCTAAGGCTCCAGGGGAGGATTTGTTCTTTGCCTCTTCCATCTTCTACTGGCTGTTGGCATTCCTTGGTGTTCCCTGGCCTGTAACCACATCACTCCAATCTCTGCCTCTTCTCACAGCCTTCTCCTCTGCTGTCTGTGTAATCTCCCTCTGTCTTACTCTTCTAAGGGATTTAGGTCCCACCAACATAATACAGGATGATCTCTTCATCTCAAAATCCTTAATTACATCTGCAGAGAATTTTTTTTCAAATAACGTCACACTAACAGGTCCCAGGGATTAGGACATGGACAGATCTCTTTAGGGGCCACCATTCAACTCACTACACATACTAAAGTCAAGCTTACATTTCTAAGTATATTTTTGAAACTATGGAATTTCTGCATTACATTTTCAAAGAGCTCATTGAGTCACTTATGCCTGACATAATTATTATCTCAGATGTCCCCATTACAAATTAAAAACCAACTGAGGACAGCCTCCCTGGCCCCTGCCCTGAGAACTCTGCTTGCTATAATCGTCTTTACAGCAGACAGTCGAATTCATTTAGAGTCCATCAATGGGACTAGGGGAAGGGGAGTGAGGCATTTGCCTCAGGCACAAAATTTCTTATCTTGATGACCCAAGTTTTTGGGACCTCCTTGAAGTGTGCACCCGAGGTGAGTGCCTTATTTGCCCCACCCTAGAGTCTACAGCTTCTGCCACTTTCCTTTGTAAGACCAGGCATCATGGCTCCTGTGTTTGTGGTACTGTAACCATCACAGATCAATTCTTCTGGCCCTATTGTATGCTGCAGTATCAATAACAAAATATCAAAGTTATCTTCCAGGGCCAACAAGCAAAAACTGCAAGTCACATAGCTGGAGCACGTTCAGAAGACGGAAACCTTGTTCTCAGAGGACCTCGAGCCACCTAGGAACCAAAAGTTCCCTAACTACGGAACTCAGTGTCAAAAGAAAGCAGCATGTGGGGCCGGCCCGGTGGCGCAAGCGGTTAAGTGCGCGCGCTCCGCTGCGGCGGCCCGGGGTTCGCTGGTTCGGATCCCGGGCGCGCACCGACGCACTGCTTGGTAAGCCATGCTGTGGCAGCGTCCCATATAAAGTGGAGGAAGATAGGCACCGATGTTAGCCCAGGGCCGTCTTCCTCAGCAAAAAAAAGAGGAGGATTGGCGGATGTTAGCTCAGGGCTGATCTCCTCACAAAAAAAAAAAAAAAAAAAAAAAGCAGCATGAGAAATCTAATAAGAAGCGAGTGTCCCTTGATTTGTAGCACACCAGACATATAAGATTGTTATGCTCCCACACTCCAGTCAAACTCTGCCAAGCCAGCATGTAGAAGTTATTGCATAACCACTCCCACTCCCAACTCTTTAAAAGTCTGTCCCCACTTCAGCTCAGGGAGACAGATTTGAGCTTTGCCTCCTGTCTCCTTGCTGGTCCGCCATGCAATAAAGCTCTCTCTTCTCTCAAAAGCCAATGCCGTAGTATTGGCTTCTTGGCACATTGGGCAGCTGGCCCCTGCCCATAATAGTATTCTCTAACAATGAGTATATAAAATCTGCTCTTTCCTTTCCACCCTCAGTATTTCTCATGGTGATTATGAAGATCATAATCTGAATCTTCAGTAAATTAAAATAGAATGTAAATGGGGGCTGGCCTCGTGGCGCAAGCAATTGGGTGCATGCAATCTGCTGCGGCAGCCCGCGGTTCGCCGGTTCAGATCCCGGGTGCACACCAATGCACTGCTTGGCAAGCTATGCTGTGGCAGCGTCCCATATAAAGTAGAAGAAGATGGTCATGGATGTTAGCCCAGGGCCGGTCTTCCTCAGCAGAAAAAAAAAAAGAGGAGGATTGGCAGATGTTAGCACAGGGCTGATCTTCCTCACCAAAAAATAAATAAATAAATAAATAAATAAATAAATAAAATAGAATGCAAATGTTTCAAAGGATTAAGCTTTCTTTGGTCCCTTCCCTGTTCCCTCACCACCACCCTGCCCCACAGTCTCTTCCTACCCTACGGCCCCGAGAAAAAAACAATAGACTTGCTAATCTTCCCTTTTGGGAGTGGCCATGAAACCAGCGAACACCAGGTTTTGTTCTGAATTGAAAAGGTACATTTAAATCCATCAATAAGTAGTTGTTGAAGTCTGTAAGTGTCCCCCCAAATACTCAAGATCTCATGATCCTCTCATTTTTTTTT